>NW_012115933.1:3801355-3911019 GCF_000951035.1 Colobus angolensis palliatus
GGGATAGCATTAGGAGATATACCTGATGTGAATGATGAGTTAATGGGTGCAGCACACCAACATGGCACATGTATACATATGTAACAAACTTGTACGTTGTGCACATGTACCCTAGAACTTAAAGTATAATAAAAAAATTTAAAAATTAAATAAAATTCTGGAACAGACAAAAATAGTAGTCACTTGGGGCTAGGTGAAGAAGGGGATGCAAGGGTCAAAATAACTGTAGAGTTGATAGAACAAGATTAAAAAGATAAATGTTTATTGCTTAGCTTACTACAAAAAGTAACCAATAAAGGAATTATAACCTTTTGAGAGGTGGGGATAGAGAAGCCTATTATGAGAGCAGGAAGTCTAGTGGATAAGGTCCAACACTGATAAGCAGGAAATGGTGGCAAACCCATGTCAGGTGCAAAATACAGAAAGACATAACCACCAGAAGAAAAGACCAGAAGGGCTAGAAGCAGCTGTCTCTGAGGATCAGGACTGGGGAAGGGAGGGAGGAGGCAACAGGATTGCTTTGCATCCTAACCCCTCTGTTATTTTTTATTAACTATACCATTTTTATTTATTATGTGCACATATTGTTTTACCAAACATTAAAAAATACATTTAAAACAACTGTGCATGGTGTATGAGTACCAATACTGTAAACCACATACAAATAAATTCATACAAAAAAACAAATGCAGATCTCTAGGCCCCATGGCAGACAGCCTGGCTCAGGTGAGTCCCAGGAATGTATTAGGACCATTACTTTCAATGGCAAAAACCGTGATTACTTTTGCACCAACCTAATAATATGTTACCAAATTGCCCAAGTGATTCTGATGACTATGGTTCTGTAAATTCAGGCCATGCTTTAGGAAACTCTGCCCTAACTTACTATTTTCAAGGACTGGAGTGGAAAAAAACATTGGTGTACCTCATTTAAGGAATATTTATTTTTGGCAGGGCTCTCTCAAAAGTTAGTCATTATGGTGATCAATAATTAGTTAAAAGCAAATCAACCCAAACCAGCAGTGGATCATAAAGTTGACTCTTCCATGGAGTCTGCTGTTTCGTTAGTAAGGGGCTCTTTGCTCAGCAATTTCTTGGAAAATCTGTGCTTTTCAAAAAAACCAGGGGGAAGCATGATGGTCACCATTGGATCCTTTGCTTAATGACTTGACCTTGCAACTATGGTTCCATCTGCTTGCCTGAGGACCTCTGTTCTGTGCATTGGCTTTTGGTGGTCGATATGTTGATATACCTAATGTGTTTGACCTCCTAAAGCAAGTACACTAGGCAGCTGCATGCTGCTTAAGGAAAACAGGGCAAGGCTTTTCTGTTGTAATAATCCTGAAATGTGCTAAAGAAAGCCTACAGCCAGAGAATGTCCCTTATCTTATGCATCTTATCTGTTCTTTCCGTAAAATAAATTAGGGAAACTTTCTGAAAATAACAAAGTCTGAGATGGTCATTGCAGACAGTTCATTTAAGGTTTGGGGAAGACAGAAAGTTGTTTAACTAAATTCCTGAGTTTCTACTATATGTAGAAGGGCAGGGTGCACTAAGGGAAAAATGAACACACTGACTGCCTCCAAAAGTTTACAGCCTAGTGGTGAATATACTGCAAATGTGAGAGAATATAAGAGCTTACATCAAGTAAGTGTGCTGATGAAATCACTGGAGCGATTGGAGAATTCTCCCTGTGGAAAAAATGCATCTAAGAAGGTTTGCTGTGGATGAATTTTGAGTAGGCTTTTAAGATAAGGCAGAAACATGATTTGGCGGAAGAGAAAGAGGGAAGCTATCCCCGGCTCTGGAAATAGAATACACAAGGGCTGGACTATATGAATTTGTGTGCTGTGGGGAAGGAGGAAACTTGAGACACTAAAAATGTTTGTAAAGCTTGGAGTGAAAGCTGCAAAGGAGCAAAACAGGAGGGCAAAGGAAAAACAGGTGGGCAAAAGAAAGTTGTAAAGGAGCAGCAAAAAGGATGCCTCCTTTGAATGTTCATGCTTTCCTAATAGTTTAATTTGTATAGCTGCAGACAGGGAAAGAGACTGGTTGGTACAAGATATGTAGATACTATATGCTGAAGGGGTAGCTGAATATGCCACCCCAAAATATGCCTTTCTGGCATAAGGATTATTTTGAGCTGAAAGCAATCGAGAAGTAGATACAAAAAATCTCTCTGCCCTACCTCTATTTGCTTAAAAGCAGGACATGCAATTACAAAGGTGTCCCTCCTTCCCTCTCTACCAAGAAGGACAAAGGTTGATCACCAGGGATGACCTTAGGCCCTTGCTTGCCTGAATATGGCAAGAGGAATCTACATAACAGACTTTACTGTATAACCTTTTGTCTACCATTAGTTTCCCATGTATTTGTTTTCCCACAATTTGCCACCCCCAGAAACTCAATATCCTTTCCCCTTGTCTTGTCTCTTCCCCACCAATCTGTTGTTCTTTGTTGACAATGCCATATAAACCAGAGTTCTAAGTCACCTCTTTGAGAATTGCTCATTCCCTGGATATTTCCCATATATATATGAAGCCTATTTGTTAATAAACTTCTGTTTGCTTTTTTCTTTTTAATCTGCCTTTTACTGCAGGGGTTCCAGATAAGAATTCAGAAGAATAGACAGATAATTATTTTTTCCTCCCATACAATGCAAAATAGATGAAACTAAACTAAAATATATTAAACTAAATATATAAAACTAAACTAAAATAAAAAATATAACAAAATATAGAAATTATAAAATAAAGTAAAAATAATATAAAAACATATGAAACTAAACCAAAGTAAACTAAACTAAAATACATAGCACTAAACTTAGATAGGGCCTGTTAGGAAAAATAGGAATACAAAATTAGACGTCAAAGTAGGAAAGAGCCTTTTAGTTCTAGCTAAAAGATGATTAGAAACTGTAGCATTGTAATAAAGTGTGGACATGCAGAAAAAAAGAGAAGTTTAAGACAATCTGCCAGAATGTATAACTAAATGGAGACTGTATATCCAGGTTCTTTACAAGTCAAACACGGATATCAGTTTGATTACTCCAGAACCTACTTCTTTTTTGACCCCAAATTGTAATGCCCAAGCTTGTCAACTCACCTTCTTCACTAGCCTCCAATGAGAATGGCATTTGGCTGCAGACAAAAATCAAATTCACCTTCCAGGGACAGAGATGTGCCAACACTACAGTGATCTGAAAGTATTTGCTATTGGTTTAAATAGGTCTAGAGATCCGAGCATTGGTAAGCATTGCTGAAACTGCTTAACTTCCCAGAGTGACCTCTAGGAGAGGGACAAAAATATCTTGACTAAATAAAATAAGGTGAGTGCAAAAATTTAAAATTTTCATGAGATTCTAGTCATTCCTTTCCTAGTAAGTCAGACTTACTGTTTAATCCCTTACTCCTGAAGAGTAAGAAATAAACTACTTTATTCATCTTATTATCTATGTAATAAGTACTATACTTGGGGACATGGTAGGCATTAAATAAAAGTAAGTTCCATTCCCCTCTGAGAATCTCTGGAAATAAATTTACACTAAGACATTAGTAGGCATTTGCTCCAAACCTATGATCCTCAAAAGCTTCCCAGAAAATTGGCATCCTGGAAATTTCCCCAGATTTTCATATTGATACGGTTTGGCTGTGTTCCCACCCACGTCTCATCTTGAATTGTAGCTCCCATAATGCCCATGTCATGGAAGTGACCTGGTGGGAGGTAACTGAATCATGGGGGTGGGTCTTTCCTGAGCTGTTCTCATGACAGTGAATAAGTCTCACGAGATCTGATGGTTTTATAAAGGGGCGTTCCCCTGCACACACTCTTGCCTGCTGCCATGTAAGAAGTCCCTTTGCTCTTCCTTCACCTTCCACCATGATTGTGAGGCCTCCTCAGCCATGTGGAACTGTGAATCCATTAAACCTCTTTCCTTTATAAATTACCCAGTCTCAGGTATGTCTTTATGAGAACAGAGTAATACACTTATGAAATTTATTCCACATCACAGTAATCACGTGCTGATAAAATGGTCATTTCTTTTTTAGACACTGAAATAGTGTGTGACACTCATGTTAATACACTTGGGATATAACACCATCTGTGGTATTTGTCACCAAAGACAATTAGCCAAGAGCTATTGTTACTACTTCCTTCCTAAGCGAAAGTTACAGAACCACATCTAAGAAGCTGATAACAAAGTAAGGCAGGAAGCTACCTGTCTGAAATATTCTAACTGAGACTATCTCCTGTCTTTTTTTAAACCACTAATCCTTGATGACATTTCATACTTTAGTTTTCTTGTTATTTAATTACCTATTGAAATACTGTAGGTTGGGGTGTCAGGGAGCACTGGAGCTGTGATTGGATTGGATGTTATTGTTGTTTGTAGATCAGAGTTTACAAACTGAAGACACACAAAATACATTGATTTAGCCTGTTGTCCTTTTTTAAAAATGTTAGTTAATTGCCGTCATTTTAAATGAAGGAATTTTTGCATAAAGGTTACAATTTCTACCTTCTCATAAAAAGTGGAAGATCTGGCAACTCTGAACTAGCATTACAACACCAGATGGGGCTGAATGGTGACCGATCCCTTGCAGGAGACCTAGGTCCTCTGTTTATCAGAAGTACCACTTGGCCTTTTCAGTTATCCCTGCCCCAATAGGCATCTGAATTTGTAAAACTTGTCTTAGATTTTGGAATATAGATTACTGATGCATGGCAAAAATATCATATAAAGGGTGTACACATTTAGGGAAGTTAAGAAGTAGAAAGGCAAATCAATGCAGCCATAGTAATCCTGTCATTTATATTTTCTAAGGCACCATCAGTAAACACTAAGGTTTGTGATTTTCATTGAATAATAAGGACTAGCGCCTTTTCACTGAAACCTAGCAAACACCATTTAAGAATAAGGACAAAGGAAAGACTGCATAGAATGTCAGAACTAGAAGAAAACTGAGAGATGAATTAGTACAAAGTCTTCATTTTTGGAAAGATTGAGATTCAGAGATGTAAAGATCTTGTCCTCTTTCATAATAGCATCTTGATGGCAAAGTCAGGACTGTAGATCTCTACACTGAGGGTCTCTCTCTTACTCTGTGGCTATTCTTGCCTAAATTATGTCTTCCTCGATGTGTATAAATCAGCCAGTTTAAGAAAAGCATCACACTCTTCTAACTGCACATTTCACATTCACATTTCTGACATTGATGAAGAAACAGAGATGAGCAGTGACATCCCAGACAGTTGGCATAGTGTCACTCATCCTATATCAAGAGGATGGAAAGTGAAAGAATTGAAAGATCCTTAAAAGTCTCTTCACATTTTCTTTCTACGTAGTACACAAACCTTTTCAACAATAGCCCTGAGGTCATCTTGCATCCACTTACTTAATTCAATAGACAAAACACTCACTATCCCATAAGGCAATCTGTCCTCTGTGTTGCTAGGTTGTTAGAAACTTTAACTTATGTTTCTAGGTGAAGGTGAAGGAAATCTATTTCTTTGTAGACATAGCCCATGTGTGCTATTTATATTTTCACAGGGAACATGAAAGATGCTCACTTTTCTACTTCACGTCGCTTCAGTGCATTAAGGCAGCCTTCGTGTCTCCCGGAAGTTGTCACTTCTGACTAAGCATTCTCAGTTACTCAGAGCTGCTCCTGTGTGTGGCCAAGCTTCTGAACCTCCCACAATTCTCAACACACACTCCTTGAGTATTAAAATTGAACAATGCACTAACTAATGTTCTGAGAAACCAAGAGGTTGAGTCTCTAACTGTAGCTTTACCAAAGCCAAGCAGGGATCCAGAGAACAGAGACTTTCTGTGGCTTATAAACAGCAATAGTAAAACACTTTCCCCTTGGTAAGATAGCTTTGTTACTGGTTCAAGGAATCCACTAGTGACAAATGAGTTTCTGAATCACCGTTTACACCATAAACTAACTCTGCTAACGACTTAGTGAATGTTTGTTATTGTTGTCAATAATGGTATTGTAGCTCTGAAGTGTCCTGTACATGCCAATGCATCATGGTGGTCCTCTTCACATGGCCATATATATCCCAAGATCCTTTGGGCCACCAGTTGCCTAGTTCTCTACCTGATACTACTGATATTTTTTCTTTTTTAGGGAATGCCTCTTGGTTGCTGTGATTTTGGTCCAAAGCACTATATGTATCCTTCTTGATATGGCTTTTTTTCTCCTCCAATATGCTGGATTCCAACTCCAAAACACTCCTTGGTGGTAATATCAACAATTCTATATTTATTCACTGTTTTGTGTTTAGATGAGCAGTGATCTGGTTTCTAGACTAAATAAGTGACTATCAGCTAGTCTTCACAGAAGTCTAGCAAATCCGCCAGTTCACCATGTCATCCACACTCAGAGAATCAGGGCCAAACTGGATGTCATGTGGTTCTGCCTCCTTCAGCTGTTTGTCTGAGTGATTCCCAAATTTTATTATGAATAAAAATCATTGAGGATTGTATCAAAAATAGATTTTTATTTTGGATAATTTATATAAATACTCTGTCCTCAAGGGGGTGAAGTGTAACTCCCCATTCTTTAAGTGTGTACTGTACTTGTAACTTCTATCCAAAGAGTATAGTATGGAAGATGCTGACAGAAAAATAATTTTACAGTAGAGAAACCTGGCAAACATTAGTCCAGTCATTAAGATGAACATCTATAGTGATAAGTCATTCTGGCAGCATCTTGTCTTGATATCAAGGGATGAGAATAACAACTTACCTCTAGGGTTTTCTTCCCAAAAACATGTAATCTCAGTCCAATCACGAGAAAAACATCAGACAAATCCAAATTGAGAGACAGTTTACAAAACATCTGACCAATACTCCTCAAAACTGTCAAGGTCATTAAACATAAGAAAAGTCTGAGAAACTGTCACAGCTAAGAAAACATGGCTAAAGAGACTTGACTTAAATGCAGCATGGTATCCTCGAACAAAAAGGAACATTAAGTAAAAGCTGAGGGAATCAGAATGAATTCTGAAGATTCCTTAATAATATGTAAATATTGGTTCATTAATTATGGAAAATATACCACAGTAATGTGAGATGTTAATATTAGAGGAAACTAGGTGTAGGGTAAATGAGAACTCCCTGTACTATCTTCACAACTTTTCTATTCTAAGATGAAAAGTTTATTTTGGAAAATTGACTCTAGGGTCTTCTCCAGGGATTATAATTTAGGAGGTGTGTTTAAGGGGAAAGAGAGTCAGCTTTGCATATTACTAATATACTCTTCTGTTGATCCTGATGCAGTCAATTCATAGCCCATATTTTGGGATCCCTGGTCTATTCCGAAGGTTCGTATTCTTGGATACACATTAGACATCTGTGTCCCATCTAAGATGCTCTGATTTAATTGAGCTAGAGGGTAGCCTCTGCATTGGGATTTTTTTAAGCCCCCGAGGCAATTTCAGTTGCAACCAAATTTAAAACTTATTATTCCTGTGCTGTCCAATATGGAAGTCAGTAGCCATATGTGGCTATTCAAATTAAAATCTAATTAAGATTAAATAAATTTAAAAATTCCTATAGATATTTCAATGATCAATAGTCATGTGTGGCTAGCAGTTACTGTATTAGACAGTACTGATATTGAATTTTCCATCATTGCAGTAAGTTCTGTTAGACAACACTGGTCAATACCATTGGTATAGATGGCTGTGGTCCTCTTCAAAGGCTTCTGAAAGGAAGAGTCCCTATGAGTAATGTACAAGACAGGCTGCTCTAATCATTGGTAATTATTCAAATAACCAACTTGTCCTGGATTTCCTGGGACTTTTTAAGGCACTGCAAGCCCCATATCCTGCCTTCCTCGCCAGGACCAAGGAAACCCCTTGGGTACACCAGGAACCTTGGTCATCCTGTAGATTCAAGGTCTTTTGTGAAGGAGAGCTTCAATCAGTAGGAAGCTGGGGCAGTTTGGTCTAGTCAGCTTGAGAGAAAAGAGCTAATACTGGGTTCACTTGAGCTAGCTGGTGCCGATATTGTCTTGTGTGCCCAGGCTTTCACGAGGCTGGGATGTTGAATAGTGAGGTCATCGGCTTTGGCTTGATGATTTAACCTCATGCTTCCTACCACCTTGGTGGAGCCTGACACACAGGCCACTACCTACACCTCTGTGCATGTGTTTGAACTCAATCTCTGGTGTCAGATGGGTCTGGGTTTGAATTCCTGCTCTACTATTTACCAGTTATGGGGCCATGCAAGTTATTTGGCTTATTTGAGCCTCCATTTCCTCATCTGTAAATGGGAAAAATAGTATTCCTTATGGTTGCTCTGAAGATTAAATGAGTTTATGTATGTAGAGCAAATAGCTCATAGCATTGTCTAATAACTATTAGTTGTTTTATTTTTATTTGCCCTCTCTTCAGAATATCCTTGACCATTTGCTAAGCATTTTCTGTGCTTAATTCAGTTCAGTTCAAGAAACATTTACTGAATGTTCCAGGCTCTAGGAATGCAAAGATGAAAGCAATTTAGTCTGCCTTCAAACACATTATAGTCTAGCATGAAAGCTGGACATATTATTATAGAACAATATAGTGAGTGCTATGAGAGAGGCAAACACAAAGTAGTATGAATAAATATAGAAGGCACCCTTAACCAAAATGAGTGGGGTAGAAGTGGGTAGGGAGTCACGTCTGTAATCCTAGCACTTCAGGAGGCCAAGGCAGGCAGATCATGAGGTCAGGAGTTCAAGATCAGCCTGGCCAAGATGGTGAAACCCTGTCTCTGCTAAAAATACAAAAATTAGCCAGGCATGGTGGCAGGTGCCTGTAATTCCAGCTACTCGGGAGGCTGAGGCAGGAGAATTGCTTGAACCCGGGAGGTGGTGGTTGCAGTGAGCCGAAATTGCACCACTGCATTCCAGCTTGGGTGACAGAGCAAGATTCCAGCTCAAAAAAAAAAAAAAAGGAAGTGGGTAAGGAGGGCTTCCTAGGGGAAGGGGACACTTAAACTGAGTTTAGGAGGATATGGAGACTACGCTAAAAGAAGAGATGGCATTAGGAAAGGAGTTAGAGGAGTGAATGGGGGAAATATTGTTTCAGGCAGAGGATCAGCATGAGCAAAGGTCCTCAGTTATGAGCTTGTCTGACTTGTTAATGGGAAAGTCCATTGTTCCATATCACCGGGGCAATGTTGGCACATATTAGTTCTGAGTTGGAGTAGATAAGGTAGGAGAGGCAGGAAAAAAATGTAAGTGCAATTGACAAAGGAAAAATAGGTATTATCCTTCTTTTCCAGGAATTTAAAACATCTTTTAAAGCTCTCTGTTCTTCGTGGTTAAACCTAACTTCTCAAGTTATCTTTGGTGACAAAGAGGATGTCAAAAGTTGTTCTGTCTCCCAAATCTAACAGGTGCTATTCTGCAATCTGACATGCAATTTTGTTCTTTCATAAACAAAAATAAAATACAATAAAGCTCTTGAAGGTGCCTTGTGAATCTTATAAATGCATTACATTATCTAGACACTCTGAAAAGCATAAAGGAGGGATATAAGTTTATTCCACTTTCCTAGTTGGCCATTACAGGATCATGGGCATGTAGCTTTACAGTTTTCTGATCCCTTTCCTAAGATAAGACTTATGTACTATGTCTTAAGTGTCTGCTATGATCTTAGTATGTCTCCCAAAACTCATGTATTGGAAACTTAAACCCTAGGGCAACAGTGTTGGGAGATGAGGCCTAATGGGAGGGGTTTAATTGATAAGGGCTCCACCTCCATGAATAGATTAATGCCACTATAAATAGGACTTGTGGGAGCAGGTTCGCCCTTTCTTCCACCATGGGATGGCATATCAAGAAGGCCCTCACCAGATGCTGGCTCCTTGATCTTGGACTTCCCAGCTTCCAGAAATGTGAGGAATAAATTTCATCTTTAAATAAACTATCCAGTCTCAGCTATTTAGTTATAGCAGAATAAACAGTCTAAGGTAATGTTTATTAAGTGTAGTAAGTACATCTGATGCCAACACCATTGGTAGAAATACTTTTTGGAAACTGAGAAACTGGTGTAAATGCCTTGACATGTAATGGCAAATACATTGAGTGGTGAGATGGGAGTATGTAATAAGCAGGATAATGAACCCTCCCCGCAAGATGTTCAACTACTAATCCCCTAAACCTGTGGATATGTTACCTTACACACAAAATGGTGACTTTGCAGATACGATTAAATCAATACTCTTAAAATGGGAAGATTACGTTGAACTATCCTGGATTATCCATCAGAGCCCAATATATTCACAAAGGTCCTTCTAAGAGGGAGACAGGAGGATTAATGTCAGAAAGAGAGTTTGAAGACGCTCTGCTGCAGGCTTTGAAGAAAGAAGCAGCAGCCATGAGCCAAGTGGACGCTAGAGACTAGAAAAGACAAAGACATAGACCCCCACAAGAGCTTCCAGAGGGAGTGCCTTGATTTTAGTCCCCTGAAAACTTGTTTTGGACTTCTGACCTCAAGAACTATAACAGAATGCTTTTGTGTTGTTTGAAGCCAGTAAGTTTGTCATAATTTGCTAGAGCAGCAATAGGAAACCAGCACAGGGTGTCACAATCTTCTGGGTAAGAGTTTACCTCTGCACTTTTGTTGTCTGAAAAAGTGACGATAATAATAGCTAATAATTACATCGTGCTCACCATGGGCCAGGCAGTGTTCTAGGTGCTTCTAACCTATTAACTCCTCATATCTCACTGCCACCTTGTGATAAGGCATGAATATTAACCCTATTTTTCTTATAAGAAAGCTAAGGCACAAAGGAGATACAGTGGTAGTAAATGATAGCTTTGGAATTTCAACTCTGAATCATAACCCCCGTGTACTGATCCAAAATGTTTGCCTTTACACAAAGTCAAGGTCTGAGGGCCAATTGTCACTGCATTCCTTCCTCACATCCTCATGTTGCATGGTTCTTCTCACATTTAACATACCATGTATCTTCTCTCTGATCTTCTTACATTTTGAAATAAATGAAAACATGAAAATAAATCCCTGAAATACCAGCCTTTACACCCTCATAGAAAGCTGTCCAAATCAAATTTTGTCCAATCAAATTTCCCATAAAGAATATTAATTATGCTCAAATGAAGGACAGAGCAGAGCCTGGTAAATCCCTGCAGATGTGGCGGGATGGCCATTGTGCCAGTGTAGACTCCATGCCTTGTCTTTGTGGGCTGTCTTAGGAGAACTGTTTGTGACTCTCCTGGAGAATTTCAAAGGTGGGAAATGGAAAGGGTGCCTTGCTCTCATTGTGTCTTCTCAGAAAAATGAATTTTATGAGCTGAACTAGTCAATGAGTATGATCAGTCTAGAAAAAAACAATTTCCACAGCCCAATTTTTCAGCACCAGCGGAAAATCATTTTTCTTACCAGACTTCAATATTTTATGGATATTTGTCAGTATTTACATGGCCTAATCTAAATCTACACAGTGCTGCACCAGTGCTCAAGGAATTTACGATAAATCATAATGAAATAATCTTACTAAGATGGTGCATGATGTTTGTAGAATAACGTGTCTGGAAATTATTCTTGGATATGTGCTTTAGCTTGGAATTTATTTTATAGTGTCCCTGAACTGCAACCAAGTTACCAGACACTACTGTTTTTCTTTCTTTCCTTCTTCTTCTTCTTCTTTTTTTTTTTTTTTTGACACTACTCTTTTTCTAACTGTTCCATAACTCCCTGGATACATGGCTGCTGGCCCCAGGAAGGAAGTATCTGGCCGCTTGACTGGAGATATCTTTGCACACACACTCATACCCATACAGTGTTGGTTTCTCTCACTGAAGAGATTTGGATGGGATGTGAAACTATAAATCTCAAACCCAGGCAATAAGATCATTTAATCACTTACTCTGAAATTTATTTTCAATTATAAGTCTTTCCTGGTTAGCATCATAGATTATTTGGAAAAAAAAAAAAAAAAAAAACCTTGCAAGAAAAACTAAACCTTGAGTCCTCTTTTAGTATATCTCTTTATTTCATCATAGTCTGATTACTATCAGTGCTTTGGATATACACTACCATAATCAAGGAAGAAATGATGTAAGAATCATAAAGGTGAATGCAAAAACTCTTCTCTTTGGTGTTTCGATGAACAGTCACTTCATAAAGATCCCAAGGACTACACAGACACTGCGTGAGTCAGAAGCATGAGGAAGGGGAATCCTTCCTCTGTTCAAATTGCCCTCCTACTCAAGAAAATATGGAAATTTTGCTTCACATGATTCCTGTGATGAAAACTAATGGATTAACCCCAAATGGCCAACTTTATATTGTACTGTGTAGATTTTATATTTTAACATTCAAACGGCTGTGTTTTCTGGTTGGTAAAAGTTAGACAAATCCCAAGCAGTATAGAGAAATCCTGTTATGATTTAGTCTTATGCTGTTTAAAATTTTCTAATAATCATTAGTGCAATTCTTCAAAGATATATATGTATGTATATGTGTGGGCACCATTAATCAAACAGATCTGATATAGTAATATGAGTGACCAGCTGGTCATGGCTGTAAAATAAAGTCACTCATTCTGGGATTTTTCTCACATGTCCACAGTCCAGATATACTCATAGTGCCCGCAAAAATATTTCTTTATGAGTTTAGTGAGAACCTAGCAGACAAATACAAAATCATCGAAGCTATTCATTGATGCTTGAGATGAGGGCTTATATCTTTGAGAAATGACAGGATCACCTGGTATCTTAGTCCACTTTCACACTGCTATAAAGACATACCCAAGATTGGGTAATTTATAAAGAAAAGAAGTTTAATTTACTCACAGTTCTGCATGGCTGGGGAGGCCTCAAGAAACTAAACTCATGGCAAAAGGGGAAGAGGTGTGCCTTACATGGCAGCAGGCGCGAGAGAACAAGCAAGAGCAGGGAAAACTGCCTTATAAAACCATCAGATTTCGTGAGAACTCACTCACTTTCATGAGAACAGCATGGGAGAAAACGCCCCCATGATCCGGGCACCTCCCACCTAGCCTTTCTCTGGACATGTGGGGATTATGGAGATTAGAATTCGAGACAAGATTTGGGTGGGGACATAGAACCAAACCATATCACTTGGTCTGTCTACTTCCTGTCAAGTAGGTTAGTGGGCAAAGAGGAGGGCTAGAGAGGCTTCCTTTGAACAATCTCCTTTCTTTTCCAAACTACTTCTTTGACTGACTGCTGGGTAGACTCTTTTGTCAAAGGATGGTCCCTACTTATGTTGCTAATTTGCTCAGTGACAAATTAGTAGACAAAGCTAATGCACCAAAAAACAAACAACAACAACAACAAAACGAATGTAGTTATAATAATGCTAACATCCATATTCCTCTTTGTAAAACATAGACCTGTCAACCTTGTCTCCATACTTCAATTCCTACTTCCACTCACATCCCTCAAGAACTTGATTTATAAACAGTGTGCCTACCATAAAATCATCACTCCCTCTATGTATTTATAGACGACTGAAGGAATATCTTTCTTCCTTGCATGCTACCATGGTGTAAGAGTTTTAAAAGTCCGTGCTAGGCAGAGGCAGCCCTTTCTGCCCCTTTCTGTTCTCGGTTTATTAGGAAATGGCCTGAAATTCCAGCATGACGGCAAGCTGGCATCCTCTGTGGAATGTGCAAACCATGCCTGCATCTGCCCATTACCCTAGCTCAGTGTCTCTGGGCACTTCTGCAGTTGTCCTGAAGGCTTGGCGTGTTTATCTCCCACAGGCAGCTGAGCCGCCTCCCGTTTCATGAGCAGAGCAGTGGAATGCAGTGGAAGAGACCCAGGCCTCCGGCCACCCAGATTAGAGAGTTTTGTGCTGAGGTCCCTATATGGTTGTGTTAGACTGAACGACAGGCTCAAGTCTGTCTTTGTTCCTTGTTTGGGAAGCGAGTGGGAGGAGAGCAGGCCAAGAGGCTATATAACCCTTCAGCGTTCAGCTTCCCTGAACACCACCCAGTGTGGAGAAGCCCAGCCAAGCACTGTCAGGGTAAGTGGTGCCAGCCCAGGGATAAGACTTATAGATTCCAGTGGCTCTTTTAATTACCCAGAATAACAAGACATCATCTGCAGGGATTTGGCTGGGTTCATGCACTGATATTTCTGAATGAAAGTTGTTCTACTAAAATGATTGTAGCTTTTGGGTTTAATGATCTAACATTAAAGACAAGGCTAATAGGTAGTTTGGTATGATGGAAGGGGTGGAGAAGAATATGAAAATTTTATTAATGCATGTCATCTATCAAACGTTCATACTAAACAAGCAGCCCAGATCTTGCAGCACAACACAGGTGTGCAGGTTAGCTGTGTGCAGTAAGTTATACATTTATTTGTATTTAGGCACTGGAAACTCTGAGATTTGTTTTTGGTTCTGATTTGGTGTAGGGATTTTTTTCACTGGGCTGTATTTTTGGTGCAGCTAAGGTGTCTGGAAGTGGATTTCAGAAGTGAACAGAGAATAGTTGCCAAGTCTTTGCGCCTGAATTTGTGTACTCACTTCTGGGTTTCCCTGGCTCTAACTGGTAGTGTCTTTTGTTGGAAATGTATATCTCTTTTTTGTTGGAAATGTGTATGTGTGACCTTACATGTTCGGATCTGCATCATTGGTCATTTGCAGCAGAGCACAGCAGGTGACCAGCTGAATTTTTCTCTGGAAAGAAAGAGGGAGGGAGCAGAGTCTGCATCTGACAGCTGTGTGTGCCTCCCGGCAGGATATCTGGTTTGCATCTCTCTCAGCTTAAAGCTCCCCTCAGCCTGGTGATGCAAGTGTGACTGTGGAGCCAGCCCTGCCACCCCAGCCTGAGCTTCACTGCAAATCAAGGCTTGGCAGCTTCAGCCCAGACTGGAGTTTTCATGCTGAGATTTTCCTAGCATTTTGTGATTCATGACTAAATATGGTTTGCGTTTCAAGACCAATGAGCTGGGAACTGTAATCTTCTTTCCCCTCCCATCAACGACTCATTTTTGGCACAAGATGAACTCTAGTCAGTTGAAGCAAACCCCCTGACCTGGGTGCAGTTCCAAAAGCAGACACGCGAGCGTGTTTTACCTAATTAGGAAATGCTTTGCTCCAAACCGAGCTGCTCATTCAGGTTAGAGAAGAGCTCTAAACCACTGAGCGGACTCTTTCCAGGGACACAGTGACTTCTTCAATGACAGTGCTCCTTTTGGACATTATAACATTCTTCCTGGATTTTCTTTTTCTTTTCTTTTTTTTTTTGGCCAAGTAAAAAAAAATTTGCTGAATTTTGAGATTTATTTTTCTGCATTCTTGCTGATGCTGAGGGTCAGCCTACTTTTTCTGAGTATAGTCAACCCCTCCTCCCAAGCCATCACTGCCCAACAAAACAGTTATTAAAAGTATCCCGGCACTCATGGTCACCATACCTTCCCATTTTCAGAGACCATCCTAATTTGAAATGTTTTGTCCTCTTTTCAGCCCTTACTTTTGGTTTGGAAAGTGCACTCAGCACGTCCATAGAGTGCCTGCCTATCCCCTGGGGCTGGCTGCTTCTGACAGATAAACCAGGCTCTTAGGCTTCTTCCCTTTTGTCTCCTTTACAGTTCTCACCTCTTTTCTAAAGCTTCTTAATCTGCTATGCGGGAAGTCAAATCACAGGAATGTCAAACATAATTCAGCATCTGGAGAGGGAAAAGAAGGGTGGGAAAGGAAAGGGCAAGCCATTCTTAAGTCCCATTTCCATTCTTGCAAGTGGAATCCACACGTTGATTATTTTTATTCTAAGCTTGGAGCAGTGAGGAAAGAAAGCAAAGGTTAGAAACAAAGAGATCTGGATAATGAAAATAATCACACAGTGATAGTAATAATAATGATGATAAAATTAGTATTTATTGAAAACTTAGAGCGTCTCTGCTGCTATAAATTATTTTGAACACTTTAAAACTCCAATCTCCATAAGAACTCCATGAGGTATGTCTCGATATCATTACTGTTTTATAGCAAGGAAATTGTAGTTTAGAGATGTTAAATAACTAAAATCACACAGCATCTAAGTGTTGGAGGCTGGACTCAAATCCAGGCAGTCTGTCACTGTGATCTGAAATCTTCGTTGTCCTAAATGTATCAGTTCAAGGCTCTTGGACAAGTCACTTCAACTCCTTAAGGCTTGGTTTCCCTGTCAGTTGAATATAATATTACATGCCTTGACTTTAAAATATGTCATCTCAATCGCACTTTTATGTTCTTTGCAAAGAATTATTTTACATGAAGCACTGCTAAGGAAGTTTTAGGCCTTTGGCAAGATGCAGGTTTGATTTTGTGGGAATGTTTTGGCAGAACTCCAACTCTGTAATAGCTATTTTATTTCCCTACTTCAGACGTATCCTTAAAGAACTGCCTTTTTTATATATGAATTTGGAGGTGCAATCAGTTCACCCATTTAAAAGAAGAAATTTTCTCAATTTGAAATCCTAATTGAGATCGCACTGCCAGGCAGAAAACTCTGGGTGTCCTTCTCTTAACGGAACATTTCAACCTAATTGTGATTAGAAAATTGGAAGAGAGCTTGAACTGGAAACCAAGGGTGGTTAAAGGGTACCTGACGTCTGGCTGGAGCTCTGCCTCTAATGCCCTGTGTGCCCTTGAGCAATCACTTCCTGATTTCCTTATTTGTGAAAATGAGAGCATTGGATGAAAATGTCCTCTAAAATGCCTTCAATTTCTCAAATTTGTAAGTTGATATGCTGCTGCAGCCCTTCTAATTTTACGAAAGGATCCAAGTATAAAGTAGGCTATTTAAGATTTTGTTTTATTACCAAAGAAATACACATTCAATAGAGAAAATTTTAAAAAAATGACAGAACCAAGGGAAGATACTTAAAAACACCCACGAAACCCACCACTTCATCATAACCCCAGTCAACATCTTGCTAAATATGATTAATCTTTTTGCAATGCATAAAAAATGCATTTTTAATGAGATGTACAATGTTTCTGTTTCTAACCAATGACTCTTACATAAGAACTACCTTTTGCTTATCCTCTTACTCTACCTTTTTAATGGCAGTAAAGTATTCTACCGTATGATATATAATCCATCAGGCTCACCCTCACTTGTTGGACTTCTAGTTTAACAGTGACTTTTATTAACAGTGGATAATTGCAGCCCCTAAAATTTAAAGCACCTTCTCAGAAAATTTTATTTCAAAGCTTCTCTGAGGGTAAAGTAAAAGTCCTTATGATTCAAAAAGCTTTCTCCATTAAACACTTGACAATTTTAACATTTCTAAATTTTTACATGCTGCCTCTCCCTCAAAAATCTAGCTGTTTGAAAAAATTTCAAAAAGGTAAAGCATATCTAGAAAAATGTGCATCTGGGTTGATACAGACAGGACAATCAAGATGCTTGTTTAACGTAAGGTAGGCAACTCTCTGCAAAGATCTGGTCTCAAGAGTCTGGAGTTCCCATTTGTGCTCTGCAGTTTATTTATTCATTCACTGGCTCGGTCCACCTTTAAAGTGCTCACGAGAACACATGAGACGCCGGTCACTACACTAAAGTTGTATAAACATAGAAGTCATTTTCGGAAGTCAGAGTTTCACCTTACTGAAACCTTACAGTCTAACTAAACTACCTCCAGATATGTGCTATATTAGATAAGGGTCACGAGAGAGCACTGGGAGAACAGAGGAGGGCCCTCAAACCCAGCCTTGGAGGTGGGAGTTGTCAGGTAAGTGCCACAAATGCCCAACTACAGCTGAGGTTGCTTCCTCCCTGTTTTCTATAGAATCCTGTGAAGCAGCTCCAGTTATGTGTGAAGAAGAGGACAGCACTGCCTTGGTGTGTGACAATGGCTCTGGGCTCTGTAAGGCCGGCTTTGCTGGGGACGATGCTCCCAGGGCTGTTTTCCCATCCATTGTGGGACGTCCCAGACATCAGGTGAGGAAAACTATGATTGGAACATAACAGGGCACAGAGTAGGTTCCTCTGTGTCCATGTTTATCCACAGATTGTCTACCTCTTTCTGCCCAGAAGTTATGTATCCTTGTTAAAAATATACCTCTCATGATTAAGGTCCAGGAGTAAATGCCAATTTCACATACAATGTAGACAGATTATCTGATGGGTGTGTATCAGATACAAAGTCTGCCCCTTTCTTTTTCATGTGTCCTTTTCGTCTAAACATAGTCATCATCATCATTAAAATCATTTCCTCACCATCAGAAATGCTTATACATTATCCTGATGTATACCAAAGCTACTGTTTGGAAAGAAACTACAATAAAAGTCCGGGTCACTTAACCATACAGAGCTGATGTTAGATGAAGGCAAGCATTGATACCAAACGCAATTTTACATAATATTAGCTGTCAACAAAATATATTTGGACAGCCACATGGTAATTCTACATATTATGTGTAAACAAAGTATTGGTGGCATCACATGGTAAAAACTCAGTAATTTCATCTCAGAAAATCTCCTTCACATCAGAAATGTATTTTGTGCGTTGGGGCTATCTGATTGATGTTTATGCCTCTCTGCTTGGGATATACTCACGAGAATAAATAATAGAAACCTCTCCCAATGAATGCAGTCTGTCTGAATTCGTTGATCTTTATGCAGTGGAGATACTCTGTACAAGTCGCTATTTTACGGGTCCATAGTAGCCACGGCTGTTTTGTAGTTCTGAAATAGTCACTCCAGTGCAATTTAAAATCTAGTAACAGTAATTTTTTAAGAGCTTCATATAATGATTTTTTTAAAAAATGCAGCTGACTAATTTAGGCAAATGTCTTCACAGTTGATTGGTATGAACTTGTCCATTAGAAATCAAGCCTCAAGTGGTTATTTGTAGATGCAATGCTTTTGCTTATAATAGTTAGAAAATAATACTCATATTCTTTTGGGTAGATGATGACTTTAAAAGTACACTTTAAAGGATTTATAAGACACAAAATTCCATTTAACAAATATGTAAAATTGTAATCCTTCTCTCAACAAATAATTATTGAGTGCCACAAATGTGCCATGCAATTTGCTATAGTGATGGACAAGACAGACATGGTCTCTGCCCTAAAAAAGCTCATCAAGGAACATAGGAGATAAAAATACAAAGTAAAGTTGACTTTCCCCCAACATCTCCTTTTATTTGGAGGCAATTCTGGTCTTTTTCCAATCAACTACAGAATGTTGCTTAAGAGCATAGTGGCAATGAGACTCAATATGTTTATTGTTGCTGATACTCAGAAGAGGAACTTTCCATCTCAATGATTTAACCTTTTGTGGCTTGACTGTAACTAATTCACAAGTTCTGGGAGACGCTGACTCATAATGTGTTGAACCTTTTTAGGGGGTGATGGTGGGAATGGGACAAAAAGACAGCTATGTGGGTGACGAAGCACAGAGCAAAAGAGGAATCCTGACCCTGAAGTACCCGATAGAACACGGCATCATTACCAACTGGGACGACATGGAAAAGGTATGGGAGGTTTGCTGCAGCTTGGGCCCTCAGGATACATAATCCCTGTGTTCCCTGATACAGAACACCACGCTACTGCTGGGGAAATAACTGGCTCACATTGTTCAACTTTACTTTTACTTGTTAATGTTCATTCTGGGTTATAACCCATTGAAAAAAAAAAATCCTGAAATGTTTCTTTGAAAAAATTCCCTTGCCAGGCACAGTTGCTCACACCTGCAATCCCAATACTTTGGGAAGCCAAGGTGGGAGGATCGCTTGGCCCAGGAGTTTGAGACCAGGCTGGGTAACATAGTGAGATCCTATCTCTACAAAAAATAAATGAAATAAGCCAGGCATGGTGGCACACACCTCAGTCCCAGCTACTTGAGAGATTGAAATGGGAAGATCGCTTGAGCCTGGGAGATGGAGGCTGCAGTGGGCCAAGATCCTACTCCAGCCTAGATGAGGGAGTGAGACCCTATCTCAAAAAAAAAGAAGAAAAAAATCCTGCAGGGCACAGTGACTCACACCTGTAATCCCAACACTTTGGATCACTTGAGGCCAGGAGTTCGAGACCAGCCTGGGCAACATAGCAAAACCTTGTCTCTACTAAGAAAAAAAAAAATGTTTAATTAACAGTGTGTGGTGGCATGCAACTGTAGTCCCAGCTACTCAGGAGGTGGTAGGATCATTCAGGCCCAGGAAATAGAAGCTGCAGTGAGTTGATCATACCACTGCACTCCAGCCTGGGCAACAGAGCAAGACTCTGTCTCTAAAGAAAAGGAAAAACAATGTCCTTGCCTATTAGGGTTTATTAACTAATTAGTGGATGACAGTTCTGTAGATAAGAAGAGTAGCCCTTTGCCACTGCAGGGAATTAATCATCTGTTGCTCATGTCAGCTCGGTTGCCCTCCTAGGACAAGCAGTGCATGAGCAGCAGCTCAGAGAATAACCCTCCTTTCATTCTCATCACGGGCTGTATGGCTATCCCTCTCAGTGCAATACAGCTAAAGAGGGCTTGAAATGCTTGAAATGCTGGACCTTAAACAGCCCATTGTTGAAAGGTGTTCATTAACTCACTCTAAACATCTAAATTAAAAATGTTTTTGTTTTCACTATAGTAAACAGGACTGTAACATTGCAGATTTGTTACATTTCTGAATGTCTCTCCACACACCGAAGCACAATAGCCACTGAAAAAAGCTATATGACAAATATTTTAAAAATTATTTCTCTGTGTTGCATTACATGAGGCCTTATCTCCCAGACACTTATAAAAGAGCTAATGAGAAGAAGAGCTAAATTCTAAGATTTTGATGTTTAGTCATTAAACATTACAGACACCAGTGATTAGAGAAAAAACAGAAGAAATAATGAGAAAGTGACATAAAAATTTTAAATGCAGCAAGATATATCAGAATCACAACATCTGACCTTTTATTTATCTATCAGCTCACTACTACTACTACTATTACTACTACTACTACACACACACAATTTGTCACTTAAAAAAAAATACATAATGTTGTCAGAATTTATCAGCAGTAATGCTCCAAGCTCTATCTTTCTACAAAAATTTCCTATCAGTAGGTTTGCTTAATTGAGGATTCTAGATTTGGTAAGATTGCAGTTTGCACAGAGAACAAGATATCAATATCAACAGGAAAATATTATTTTAGAATTTCTCCATGGAGTGGACAACATCTTAGAATGTATCCTCCTAGAGAGAGACTACTAGAACAAAAAACTTTCCTTAGTTCTAAAATTTAAATTCAAAGTATCTTCTGGTGGGGGTGAAGAGAAAGTGAGAGAGAAGGAGAAGGGTTGCTTGTTGAGACTGGCAGGATTTTTTGAGCAGTCTGCTGCTTTCAATCCACTAAAGAAACAAAACTTTGAGAAGTTTCATTTCCTTTCCATAAACTACAAATCCAAAACAAAAGAAAGTGGAATAAGATAGTCTTTAAAGCTAATTTTGCTTTTGCTAATTTATAAGCTTTCATCAGCAGTTCTTGTTTTGCTCTGTTTTGATTTTGGGTGAATCTCATATTCCTGGCTCTGGTGGAGAATTTTCATGCTTTTAAAGATTAATTAATTTAGTCCTTTTTGCAATGGTTTGTTCTTTTTGGCATCTAGGAATTAAAGAAAGTGCTCAACCATAAAGCAAATGTAGTTATGTCCAAAGTACCTTCACATAGACACACTATACATAGGTAAGGGCCTTTTGGAAACAGCTGAAGGCCAAAAGTCTCACTGTGAGTGGAAGATCCAGAGTGTGCTGATAGAGGAAGCTTTTCTCATCCCTCAGAGCAAAAAGGGTGATGGAAGCAAGAGTCAGGGAGCCCTGTTCTCTTCTTCATGTACATTGCAAAGGGCAACTTCTCTAGAAGCATTAAAAGTGTCAATTAAGTTTCCAAGTAAGCGTCATTTATTCATATATACATTCATTTGTCTTTTTATTTACAAAATTAAGTCATTTTCCCATGAACATTAAAATGGAAAGAGAGAACAAAGAAAATAGAGTTGAATGGTAATAACATTGATTCTGGGCCAGACACTGGGCTGAACAATAACTCGAGAGTTACCTTATTTATTTGCACAAAGACCCAATGAAGTACACACTAATTATTTTCATCTCCCTATTATGAATCATGAGACTGAAGCTGAGAAGGGTTAAAAACTTGCCTAAACTCACACAACCAAGAAGTGTCCGAGCTGGGCTTTGAACCCCAGGTTTTATCAAGGGTTGTGCCCTTAACCAGTATACCATCCTGCCTCACAGATCTGGGTTAGGGATTCTGCTCAGTCACTTACTAGATGAGAATCCTTTGGGAAGGTACTCACACACTTGGAGCTCCAGTCTCTGCATCTATAAAACCATGGACACATGGTGAGTATTTGTAGCACTTCCTTTGGTCTTGGTGTCAGGTAGCTTCTGGTCCCCTTTTGGGAAATGCAGGGCCTCATGACAGCACATCATTATGTTTCTTCTCTGTCCCCCCAATTCACTAGATCTGGCACCACTCTTTCTACAACGAGCTTCGTGTTGCCCCTGAAGAGCATCCCACCCTGCTCACGGAGGCGCCCCTGAACCCCAAGGCCAATCGGGAAAAAATGACCCAGGTAAGTATGCTACCCCAGCACACAACACTTTGGGGTCTGGGGAAAGTTCTGTTAGAAGGAGGCTATGCAGGACAGCAGAGAGAAGGCCGGAGCTAGGAGTCCACCAACAGACTGACAACCTTCAATGAACTCAGGGATCCCAAAGGACAGGAACAGCTTGATGGTACTTGCATCCTTCCTGCAGGGACCAGCCCTTTGCCTCCAAAAGCAATAGGAAACTTAAAAGATTTCATTGAGAAGGGGCCACGTTTAAGTTAAAATGTCTAAGGAGAAGTCACTTCAAAATGCAGCATCACATACATTAGGAATTTGGGTTTTAGAGTCAGACATATCTAGGTTTGAAAACTGGATCTGCCACTTATCAGTTATGTAACCTTAAAGAATCCCGTTAATTTCTCAGAGCCTTAGTTTCCTTGTCTATAAGTTGGGAGTAATATTAATACTATTATTTTTCAAAAGGATTGATGTGAACATTAACAACAAGGTGAAATGACAGATGTGTATCATGGTTCCTAATAAACATCCAACAAATAATATTTGTTATTGTCATTATTATTACTTGTTTGAAGCTAAAGACCCATCCAGTCCACCAGACAGAGGAGTTTTCTAGTTTGGATGAGCTATTAAATAACAACATTATGGTCAAGTACTAGGCTCAGCATTTTACATTCATTGTCTTTTTAAGTTCTAGCAATGTGAAGCAGGAACTATGATTATATTGTTTATATAAATGAAGAAATTGAGGCTCAGATACATTAAATGATTCTCCCAGGGTCACATAGCCAGAACTGGCAGAGCCTGGGATTGATCCATGATCTTCCAGCATTGGGGAATCATAAATGTAAATAACTGCAAGGCCTTTTCCTCAGAAGAGCTCCTGGTGCTTGCACCAACCCACTAGCACTTATTCTCCACAGGGAAACATCTGTAGGCCTGAGAATCACTGCATGTCACAAGAGATGTTGCTTCTGATGAATTATTGTTCCTGTCAATGGTGTGAAGGCAAAAAAAAAAAAGGTTGGAAATTATGGCTCGCTAGCGAATGATGTCAGACAGTCTGGTTAATAGAGTAGGCAGGGTCTTACAGAGGGAGAAATGAAGACCCATGGACATCTGATGCACAAACTTCTCACAAGTGACCTGGAGGGGCTTGGTTCTAATCTTGTCCCTGGACTGCACCAACTGGGGCACTGACATTCTATGTGGTCCTCTCTATCACCCGTGGGCAGGTCCTGTCTTCTAGGAATCAGGGCCTCTCCCACTGCAGCCAGAATGGCCTCAGATTCTAGGGTTAGCATTGACCCAGCAACTACATAAAAAAGTGGAATCGATTAAATGGCACCTCAGGCAAATCACAGAAATGGGGCGAATCCTAGCCAGCCTGAGATTCAGATTTAAAAGTTTTCTTTCTTTATACCAGAGAAATCAAAACCTGAATGTTGTCTTCTCTTTTTCTTCTGGCTTTGACATAGTTAACAAGCCCTAGACTGTCTGCACTGGAAAAACTGGAGAACTCATTTAGTCCAAACTCCTCCTCTGTTTATAGTTAAGAGACCTGGAATGAAGCCACTAGTAGTCAACTATTAGTTTGGTGACTATTAGTCAAAGCCAGGACCAGAGACAGAAGCTAGACTTTCCTTTCCCCTGGCCAAGCCTTGTGTGCACACTGCTTCTTCCCCTCCCCACCCATTCAGGCCACTGATGTCATGGCTCCCCATTCACACCTTCATTTCTCTTTATGTGATCAGGGCTGTTCTGATCCTCCTTACTTTGGCCTCCTCTGCCCAGAACAGGTCAGGCCCCTCTACATCCATCAACCAGGTGTGCTCTCCTGACCATTCTTTGTCAGATGGGCACCTTTACTAACAGCTCTTTGGATTGCTTTGCAGATTATGTTTGAGACTTTCAATGTCCCAGCCATGTATGTGGCTATCCAGGCGGTGCTGTCCCTCTATGCCTCTGGACGCACAACTGGTAGGTGACTGGGAGGGGCAGGAAGCTTGTTGGAGCGCACCACCAGAGATGGGACTGAATGGTCATTAACACATGGGGGTGATGGACTGGGGCTGAGTTAGAATGAACACGGCCAAACCCAGCCCTAGAACATCTTCTCGTGTTCAAAATAAGCCCTCGACCTCATATTTCTAGCAGAACTTTTTTCTACTGTTTTCCTCTTCCTGTTCTTCCCTTTTTTTCATCTTCCCCAAGCCCTGACCCACCTCACCTCTCCTATCACGTGCCCTCTTTTCTCTTCTTAAATAAGAAGCTCGGAAATTCCCTCTCCCCAAGGCTTCCCTCTACTTGGCCAGCAAGTAACCACATACCAGCTGCCATGGTGACTTCTGTCATGCCCAACTGTCTCCCAGGCATCGTGCTGGACTCTGGAGATGGTGTCACCCACAATGTCCCCATCTATGAAGGCTATGCCTTGCCCCATGCCATCATGCGTCTGGATCTGGCTGGCCGAGATCTCACTGACTACCTCATGAAGATCCTGACTGAGCGTGGCTATTCCTTCGTTACTACCGGTGAGGCCTGTGGGAGATAAGGGGCAGAGGGGATCAGTGTGTTGCTCAGCAACTTCCAGGACAATCCTCACTATCCAAGGAGATGATGGGATGAAGATTTGCAAATGGCAAGGCCTGGCTCTAATGCACAGAGCAAAGCACATCTTTCTTCACTATGTGAAATTGCAAAATGATAGCACTATTTCCTTGAGAACAGTTATAGATACCCCGTGTTATGCATTAGTCAGTGTTGCACACTTGATTTTTTTTAATCCCCTCCATTAGCAAACAGATGAAGATTGTGCAAAGACTGAAGATAGCATGGTGTGGTGATTGGCAGGAGACATTGTGATAGGACTCGAGTCCCAACTCTGCTACTCAGTAGCTCTGTGAGCTTGAACAAGTTAACCAACCACAGTCTCTTTATTTGTAAAATGCAGATAATAATAGATCCTATATCACATGATTGTTATGAGTATTAAATGGAAGAATGCATGTGGAATACTTGACATAGAGTAAGTATTCAATAATTGTTAGCTATTAACAGTGATTTTTACATGTTAATAGCTAACATAGTGACACATATGTATTCAGATTCTAAGCCGGTGCACCCAGTCCTCCCTCACAAGAGGAAAGTGTCAGCATTGCCAGAAACATGGTATGTCCTCAGTGCTGGTGGCTCCAGCTACCTGCCCTCCCCTTAGCAATTTGGTATTGTCCAAACATTTAGGTTTCTGAATGTGCCTGGGGCTTGCTTTATGCTCCAAATTTGAGGCTTGAAACTTGAACCCTGCCACTGTTAAAGTCTCCACTTGCAATATGAAGTTGAATAATTGCATTCCTCCTCTGCTCCCTACAAAGAACCTCAAGATGCCTCAAAAAGGTTCCTAGAGCCTCAGATATAATTAATAGCCTATAACTTGAGAGAGCAGAAGTCTGAAAGGTCTCTGCCTGCCCACTTCTTCCATATCTCGTACAGTATGCACTGCTGAAAACTTCTGGACTAGGCCTGGTCCTGAGACAGCACCACCTCTTCCCTGGAGGGTGAGAAATGTGCCAGAGGGTTGAGCTGCTATTTACTGGCCCAAGCAACATGATCTCAGACTTTTAGAAAATTCTGGGGCCCCTGAGGAGCTGATTCAGCCTAAGACTTCCTGGTTAACTGAAAATACAATATAACAAACTTTCTGTTATAAAATAATTATAACAGAGAATAGTTATCCTGCAAAAAAAAAAAAAAAAAAAGGTTATGGTACAAAAGGATCCCCTACTGTGTGCCTTTCTCTAGCTAGCTCATTTTATTCTTGTTACGCATTTCCCATACAACGCATACGGAGGGCCTACTATGCATGAGACACTGTGCTAGGAACAGAGGTGATTCCCTGGTGGCCCTACTATGTCATTATCATCATGGATTTTGGATTGCAGAATATTGAACTGACACATTTTTTGAAGGCGTATGTCTTGAGGGAGAGACTGAAGTAGGGCAGGTAGATCTTTACCACCTGTGCAGACCCTAATGTTTGCCACAATGTTTGTATCTGGTTGACAGCTGAGCGTGAGATTGTCCGGGACATCAAGGAGAAACTGTGTTATGTAGCTCTGGACTTTGAAAATGAGATGGCCACTGCCGCATCCTCCTCCTCCCTTGAGAAGAGTTACGAGCTGCCTGATGGGCAAGTGATTACCATCGGAAATGAACGCTTCCGCTGCCCAGAGACCCTGTTCCAGCCATCCTTCATCGGTAGGCAACAAACGCCCTTTTCCTGGGAAGGGGAGTCATTGTCTTCTCCCGTATCAAGCCAGCCTCCACAACATGGAGACAAGTGACGGTTGCCCCAAGACCAAAAGCATTTCTAAACCTGAAAAAGGGAAAGTGCCACATTTTCAAGGTGAGAAGACATAATGAGGCCAGGAAAGAAGTTTTCTTTCTAAGAAAACAATATCTATGTTGCAGTTAAGCCCAAAGCATTCTTGGTGTATGATGAAAGAATTCAATAATGCCTATGCTTTGGAGACAGTGGAAAGGGTAGGGAGGGTGTGCTGAATGCTGAGAATTTGGGAATGCTGGGGGAGAGAAAAATAGAAGAGTACTCAAAGTGAGTCTGTTCCTACATCCACATTGTCTTGGAGAGACAGGTTTGCATAGTTGTTTACATAGGCAGGCTCTGAGAGGGCTGAGCCTGGGTTTCAGTCTTAGTTGTCTTGATCTTGGGAAAGTCACTTAACCTTCCCAACTGGTCTCCTCATATATAAAGTGGAGACTGTAATATTACTTATGTCCTAGAATGGCTGTGAGAATTACATAAGATAGATAAAGAACATTTAGCCCACTGCCTGGCAAAAGCAAGCATTCAATAATTAACAGATATCACTAGTAATTAATAATCAGGTAGTGCTATTGTTAACGTTATCATTACATCACAGCACTGCAGAAAATGAAGGGGCACCTAGAGGTTTTTTCGAAACACCTGCATCAGAAATTAACAAAAGTCCAGATCTGCCCCCCAAAAAAATTTTAGCAAGATTGGAAAAAATGATCCTTTGAATAAGATAGAAAATTTTCCTGATAATCCAGTTGCATTAGCTTTGGGGGCTGGGGCAGATGCAAGGTAGCTGTCAAATGGAGACCTGGGAGAGCTCTGAAGAGTGGCTGCAACATTGGCTCAGCATGGAAGCTTTACAGGGAATCAAAAGGCTTCACCCCTTATTTAAACCACATGGAGTGAGTAGTGAGTCTGTTGAAAAATCAGTGATACCTGTTGTAGCCTGCACCTCAGGATGCTGCAGCAGGCCTTCCTCCTCAGAAGGGAGTCAGGAAGACATAGAGCATAACAAGACCCTTTGGTCTCTCAGACAGGTGGTTCCTAGATTATTATGTCATCCCAGCCTCAGTCCAGTGCAAGATCATCCAGATGCTCAAGTCTGGTCTTCCATGTCTAGCCTGGGTTTTACTCTCCATCTAAGGACCATGGCCTGTGTCTCTTTTCCAGGGATGGAGTCTGCAGGCATCCATGAAACCACCTACAACAGCATCATGAAGTGTGATATTGACATCAGGAAGGACCTCTACGCTAACAATGTCCTATCAGGAGGCACCACTATGTACCCTGGCATTGCTGACCGAATGCAGAAGGAGATCACGGCCCTAGCGCCCAGCACCATGAAGATCAAGGTACTGTTCAGTGACAGACCCAGTGGCAATGCCGCCAGCAGTGTCAGCCCTATAACCACAGATGAGAACTCTTCAGAGACTGTATTTTGGTGACACGCAATTGTGGGTTTTAGGGGTAGGTAGTGGACACAAATCCCATATTTTACAGGATGTAAGTCAATCCAGTTCATAAGAAAAATTCAGTGACTTTATATAAAATTTGATCTCTATTTATCCTTGTTTATCAGCTACTTTCAGCAGCTGCAATCAAGATCAGCAGAGCTCCCCACATGTTCATATCTCTTTAAAATATGCATTTTGTTTACTCGACATAAAAAATAGTGCATCGTGCATGTAACACATTTTTTAAAAATACAGATGACCTAGACTTATTTCTGAAGAACTTTAAACACTGTAGATTCAGGAGCGTTATACTCTTCTTCTATTACTAACCTCAGTCCTGTGGCCAGGAATTCGAATTTTATCTTCATTCCTCTGTCTAGCACATCTTTTGATACAGGCGCTCAGAAACACTGAATGACTCCAGGATGACCAAGCTCAGTCCCTGAGCCATCCAGGACCCCTGTATGTGGTGTGAATGTTGAGCCCTAGTGAAGGGAACTCAGGGATTAAATGGAGATAATTCTTTGGAGGCAAACTTAACCTGTGGCTGGTCACTTCTCAAAGGCCATTATCACTCTCCTAAGTAAGAAGGCCACACTTGGGACCTTTTGACTCATGTCACAGGAAGCAGAGGGGCAATTCTAGTGCAGTTCACACATGTGGGTATTTAAACAAATTCTCTCCTCTTTGCACTCCCTTCTGTTTTTTAGAAGGAGTATGCAGCTAACATACTCCTTCTAAGTATGCTAGACTGAAACACGCACACTTTCTCTCTCCATGACAGGCTCTGACTAGTCCTGCCCTAAAATACTTCAGCGTGAGAGAAGAGAGACTGTTTTCCAACAGGGTTTGTGTTTCTTGGATGCCGTTCTGATCAGCTCTTACCTCCCTCTTATTTTCACAGCAGAGGGAGGAGAATCAAGCCAGCAGCCGGGCTCACTACAGAGTCAATCTGGTTGAGGGTCGATAACAGAAAGAGGCTATTGCTAGAGTTGGGCAGTTCCTAGTTCTCTAAACTTAGTTTCTTGAATAGAAATGAATGTGAAACTCTGGGCTCCAATGTAGTGAGATAGTACAGAGCACCAGGAAAAACCTGGGACGATAAGATGATAACATTTGGTGAAAATGGAACTGGATGAGGGACATATGGGAACTCCCATAGAATTTGTCATAGGCTGTTCTTGCATTCCTATAAAGAAATACCTGAGACTTGGGTAATTTGTAAAGAAAAGAGGTTTAATTGGCTCACAGTTCAGCAGGCTGTACAGGAAACATAGCTCTAGCATCCGCTTCTGGGGAGACCTCAGTCTCAGAAAGCTTCAAATCATGGTGGAAGGCAAAGCAGGGGCAGACACCTCACATGGCAAAAGCAGGGGCAACAGAGAGGGCAGGGGTGGGGGGAGGGTACCACACACTTTGAAATGACCAGATCTCTCATGTGAACTCGGAAGAAGAGCTCACTTGTCACCAAGGAGATGGCCTAAGCCATTCATGAGAGATCCACTCCTGTGATCCAAACACCTCCCACCAGACCTCACCTCCAACACTGGGGATTACATCTCAACATGAGATTTGGAGGAGACATCCAAACTATATTAAATTCTTTACAACTTTTCTGAAAATCTAAAATTATTTCAAAATAAAAAGGTTATTTTAAAAACCAAACCAAAACAAAAAACTACCTAGGAGAACCCAGGTTTGAATATTAGATCTGACACTGATATAACCAGTGTTACTTGGGTCAGTTACTTAAACTGTCTCAGCCTCTGTTTCCTCATATGTAATATGGGAGTAATTAAAGACTTATTCTTCAAGAAGTTTATGAGAATCAAATGAGATAATACATGTAAAATGCTTAGCATAGTGTCTGGCATATAATTACGTGCTCAGTAAATATCAGTACTTTGTATTAAGAGGTGCATGCTCAAGCAGAGCTCAGAAGATAAAGATTAAACTGGTTAACCAGTTTTCACTGTTCTCTGTGCCTAAACCATTCATTGATTTAAGAAACATGAGCATGCCTTGCATGTTAGGCCTGTGCACTGGGAAAGGCCAACCAGTGCAGCTTAAGAGGCACCTATTGCAAGGGAATGTCCCCAGCAGGGGACCCTGAATCCCTCACTGTTAAACAGAGCATCTGGGTGAAAAGTGGTAGTTCGCTTCACCACGTCGAAAAACATTTGTATAGTAAGTCCTAGACAATTACAACTTCTCCTTTGAATAGCCTAGAGTTTGTTTCTACATAAAGTGTTTCGTGTTGAATTCTGAGGCAGCGTTCATGGAAATCAGAGGCATTGCCAGGGTTCTTAAGTGGGGGCCATGGCTGGATTTGGAGCCAACTCTCAGTTTGCTCAATAATGTGGTCGAGGAGTTACACGTGAGAAAAACGAATGTGCTTACTGAAGAATTTCTAAATCCGTGGCTCCCTCTGGCGGTCCTGCCAAGAACATGACACAATTAGGACACAATTGGCATCTAACAGACAAGCCTGTGTCCCTGCTGAACAGGAAACTACGCCATGGTAGAACACCCAGGCTCTGTCCTACCGCACTAACGACTGCACTTATGATGACATTAATGACCCTTCTTTTTCATCTTGACTGACAGATCATTGCCCCTCCGGAGCGCAAATACTCTGTCTGGATCGGTGGCTCCATCCTGGCCTCTCTGTCCACCTTCCAGCAGATGTGGATCAGCAAACAGGAATACGATGAAGCCGGGCCTTCCATTGTCCACCGCAAATGCTTCTAAAACACTTTCCCGCTCCTCTCTGTCTCTAGCACACAACTGTGAATGTTCTGTGGAATTATGCCTTCAGTTCTTTTCCAAATCATTCCTAGCCAAAGCTCTGACTCGTTACCTATGTGTTTTTTAATAAATCTGAAATAGGCTACTGGTAACTTCTAGCGTTGGCCTCGGATCAATACCCGACTGAGATCATGTTAGGTTGACCTCACCCGTTACAGGATGGCTCCCTCTAGTGGTCCAGCTGAGCACATGACAATTAGGATGGATATGTTTCTCAAGCAAAGGGTAGAATCACATTACCTAAAGCGGGGAGATGCATTTCGGTTCTGTAAAGAGGAATAATTTGAGAATACATTGGATATTTTAAAAAATAACGTGGATTAAAGTGTATCAATGGGATAATCTACAGTACCTCATTACTTGCGAAGTGATTATATTACTTTACACTCATAACCCCAGTACTGGTAACCTGATGGGTGAAAACAACTACACACACACACGTATATATATATAAACACACACACATATATATGTGTGTGTGTATATAAATATTATATATATTAGAGATAAGGTCTCACTCTGTCGCTGGAGTGCAATGGTGTAATCATAGCTCATTGCAGCCTTGAACTTCTGGGCTCAAGCAATTCTCTCCTCTTGGCCTCCCAAAATGCTGGAATTATAGGCATGAGCCACTGTGCCTATATATCTTAAAAGTCATATCTTGTATATTAAAAATCACACACACATATACATTTCCCATATGTATACACATGTATGTGTGTGACTTTTAATATATAAGATATGACTTTTAATGCATACACTATGTATTAAACTTATATATACACACACACATATATATGTACATACAGAAACAGGTCTGACTTCTATGTTCATTGAGGGAAACATGGATTTTTTAAAAAAACTTTGAGAACCACTGCCTTAAAATCTCACTACACATCTGGACCATCTGTTTCCCTTCTCCTGATCTGTCTTTGAAAAGGATACTATGGATATATTCATGCCAGAAGGAATGAGAGAGAACAATACTTTCCAAGGACTATTAGCATCAATCATCAGGTGAAGGGTTTTACACATAGCATCTCTCAGCTGTTCTTCACAACTATCTGGGGAAGTATTACTATCAGCCCACTTTATAGATGAGGAGACAGGATTGCTCTAGAAACGCAATGGGATAGGAAAGCTACCAACTTCAGCTGTTCCTTTGCCCATTTGGCCTGAGGTACAAGGATATAAAAAATACTGACCCTGCCATTCAGGGTCTTAGCCTCAGAGCACTCCTTGCCCAGGCTGTTCACCATCCTCAGTTGCTCCCAAGCTGGGAGCTGCTTGCCCTCCAGTGCATACAGTGTGTGTCAGCAGCCACTGGTTGTCCTGAGGAGTGAAGGTGGCTCTGTCCGTGGCAGCACCTCACTGCAGAGACCTCCAGGCCCAGGATTGAGTGTCTGTTTGGTCCAGAAAACCCGAACTTCCCTAGTCTTCTCTGGCCCTGCAACTTGCAAATAATTAGGATTAATACTACAAATAATAAGAGCTAGGATGTACTGGTGCCCGCCATGACCACAGCCTGTATCAAGCTCTTTATATTAGGATCTTATTTTCTCCTACAACAGCCCTATGATTTTGGTCTGCCTTTAAAAAAAAAATAGAGATGGGGTCTTGCCATGTTGCCCAGGCTGGTCTTGAACTCCTAGGCTCAAACGATCCTCCTGCTTTGGCCTCCTAAAGTGCTGGGATTACATGCATGAGGCACGGCACCTGAACATTACTGCCTTTTTACAGAAGAGTAACTGAGGCTAGCAGCAGCCCAATGTCATGCTGCTGGCAGAGATATCAGCTTGCTCCTTCTTGTGCTTGGTTTCCAACTCATATTTTTAGCCATTAGGCCAGCATTTCCCAAAGAATAGGCTATACGGACCAACCTCATTGGAAGCTCATTTTAAATGAGGAGAGTCCTGGGTCACATCTAACACCCGCTGAGCTAGAATCTCTGGAGCTGAGGCTGGAAACTTGAACTTCAATCAGATTTCCCTGGTGATTCTTATGCACATCAAAATTTAAGAACTACTGGAATATGATCGAGGGAAATCTTTCAGCTGCAAATTCATGCTTACCAGGCAAGGACACTTCATGGCCACTAGAGTTAAACTTAAGGATTAGTGTGCAGATACTTGCCACCAGATCACTTTCGTAACTGAAGCAGAAATTGCCAACCATCGCTGTCATCTCTACAGGGTTTCCTTGGAGTAAAACTGGTCGGTTGCACTGCTGTACTTCATATTTACCACCAGGCAGCATGAGCGCTCTAGTAAAGAAACGTTCTTGGAACAGCCTCTCACGCTGAAACAGCCATGCCCAGAGGCAAAAATCAGGCAAACCAGAACCACCCACTGAATATGCATTAGCAAAATGTTCTCTCCTTGTGAGCCACTCAACTGCAGTGCCTAAGCACCCTCCTCCCAGTCATCCATCAGTAATTCATCCCCTGATTCCACTAGATGCCCAGTGACTTAGGAGGCTGGGCTTTGCACAGGTGGCTGAGTCCCCTTCATGAGTGTCATACCAATCTCCAGAGGAGATAAAACCAGCAACATATAGGTTTGACAGCCTTCGGAATCCTCTTCTCTCCTCTAACAATAGCAAACCACACTCTCAAAGGAGAGGAACATCCTTCTATGACTACAAAGTTTTCCCATGACAGGCTTCTGCAACTCTGGAGGACAGCATGGGTATAATCCTCTGTTGTCTCAGGAGGCCGAGGCAGGCAGACCACCTGAGGTCTGGAGTTCAAGACCAGCCTGGCCAACACGGTGAAACCCCATCTCTACTAAAAATACATAATTAGCCGGGCGTGGTGGCATGCGCCTGTAATCCCAGCTACTCAGGAGTCTGAGGCAGGAGAATTGCTTGAAACCCAGAGGCAGGGGTTGCAGTAAGCCAAGAGCGTGCCATTGCACTCCAGTCTGGGCAAAAAGGAGTGCAACTCTGCCTCAAAATAATAATAATAATAATAATAATAATAATCCTCTGTTGTCAATGTGGTATCATTTGTGCAGCTAGGAAATTCTCTTTAGAAGAATTTCTAACACAGAACGTCTGACTGTAGTTAGGGAGGAAGCTGTCTGGACCAACACACACTTGCAGTCCAACCAGAAGCCATTGCTGTAGTTCAGCTTATTCAGAAAGAGATAATCCCCCGCCACCCAAAAAAAAAGAGAGAGAGAGAGAGAGAAAATGGGGCAGCCTGAGATAGGGTTCTTCCTTATCAGAGTATGAAGTAATGTTTATTCCTGGGAGAGCAGAGTCAACTTAAGTAATGTCTGAAGAATACTATGAGCTAGGACAGACAGCAGTGTCAAGGAAACAGAACTAGGCAAGGTTCTGCCTGGATGGAACCCTCAGCCGAGTGAGGAAGATGGGCATTAAATAAGTAGTTGGGCACATTGTAAGGGGTTCAAAAGAAGAATTACATGGGGTACTGGCTTTTGTAGCCATGGGCTCTAACTTGAGCCAGGGGCTCAGGAGAGGCTGCCTCTCTGAAAAGATAGTGCTTAAGCAGAGACTTAAAGAGTAAGAATTGAGTAGACCATAAAAAGGGCTGGGGGCTAGAGGGGGTTGAGGTTTGGGAAGGGGAAGTAGGACCTGCATGGGACATGTTCCAAGCAGAGTCCCAGAGATGTAAGAGTGCTGCACAGCTGGGAAAAAGGGAACCCCAAAGAACTGGACCACACACACAAGTGTGACCATGACTTCACTATGATTTTCCAAAGTAATATTCATAACATTTTTTCTATGAAAAAATCAGACACCAATTTCAAGCAATGGAGGCAATGTTGAATGAGAAGTATGGCATCTCTGGACTATCTGCTTTTCCTGAGCATTTCACCTTTCAGGTTAAATTAATCATCTTATATCTGGGAAATGTACAAGCAAATTTCACCACCTCTCAGTCTAATTTATTCATGGAGGCTGTAGTTCTTCCAGAATGTCCTCCTTAGAGCAATTTCTAGCCCCTTCTGGGCTAAAGGGAATAAAAATGATTACTACTTGTCTGGGTTTGAAACAATGCTGTCCTCAAGGAAAACCGATGATGGAACAGGCTTCCGTATCATGAGGTTAATGACAGTTTTCCAGAGGCCTAAAACTCAGGGGTCCTTAAGCAGATTTCCTTATCCTTGGAGAAAAGTATGTGGTACTGCAGACATACCACATCAAAAGAACTACTCTTCTTAGTTCTTGCCTTCTGTTTCTTCCCCTCCACATTTAGTTTTGAGATTTAGTCCCCTATCCTTTCATTCAATCAATTGTTTTTCCTCCTTTAAGACCTCTCTGCATATGCTACAACCTGAAATTCCCTACAAAATGACCTAAAATCATGTAATTTCAGGCCTTCCTTAAAAAAAAAATGACATCACCTACTCAGGCAAAAATATATTAAACAGGTAAATTATATTTTTCAAATTTAGAATGAGCCCTTGCTCTTAAAATTTAAAAAAGTCTGTGATTTCAGAGAGATGCCTCAATATAGTATTCTTCCTTATGAATGCTTAAACCACTGACTTTGATGAAGCAAGAGTAGTATTCTAAAGTGCTATGACTAGTGCCTTTTGTTGGTCTCTCTCTCTGTATTTCTAATCCTGCCCAGCTGAAACAGCTGGCCTAACCATCCTTGATAAAAATAAATTCTCCCTCTAAACATGGTGGTAGTGACCTTGATAAGGACTCGGGACTGGTGTCCCACAACACTAAGAGAGCAATGGGAGTGAGTGAATTCTGGAGGCCTCAGACATCTTCATCATCAACTTTATTTTACTATTAAAATTTGCCTTTAGAGGAATTAAGCTGATCACATATTGCTCTGTCAAAAGGAGAATGAGATGCTACTCTACATTTACTAGCATGGCTATAATAGGATGTAGATTAATCAGACACTTTACATGTTGCTGTTGGGAATATAACATGGTACAGCTGTTGTGAAAAACAGTTTGGAGGTCTCTCAAAAACCTAAGCCCAGAGTTACCAGATAACCCTGCAATTCCACTTCTAGGTATAGATCCAAAATAATTGAAACAGGTACTCAAACAAATGCATGTACAAGCATGTTTAGAGCACTACTACTCACAATAACCAAAAGGAAATGTCTTTTTGGTTATTGTGTCCATTGATGGATGAATAAACAAAATGTCATCAATATCCATCAATGGATGTCCATCAACGTCCATAAATGGATGAATAAACAAAATGTGGTATATACCTAAATGGAATGTTATTCCATAAAGATGAATAAAGGACTGATACATACTACAACGTGGATAAGCCTTCAAAATGATACACTAAGTGAAAGAAGCCAGACACAACAGCTAACATATTGTACAATTCTACTTGTATGAAATATCGAAAAGAGATGGAGCCATATAGAATGCAGATTGGCAGTTGCTAGGAGCTGGGGGGAGAGGGAGGGAAGGGGAGCAACTGCTTAGTGGGTGATATGGTTTGGCTGTGTCTCCACCCAAATCTCATCTTGAATTGTAGCTCCCATAATTCCCACGTGTTGTGGGAGGGACCCAGTGGGAGATAACTGAATCATGGGGGTGGTTCCCCCACATTGTTCTCATGGTAGTGAATAAGTCTCACGAGATTTGATGGCTTTATAAGAGGAAATCCCTTTCACTTGTCTCTCATTCTCTCTTCTCTGCTGCCGTGTAAGACATGCCTTTTGTCTTCCATCATGATTGTGAAGCCTCCCCAGCCAAGTGGAACTGTGAGTCCATTAAACCTCTTTTTCTTTATAAATTACTCAGTCTCGGGTATGTCTTTATCAGCAGGGTGAAAACAGACTAATACAGTGGACAAGGGGTTTTACTTTGGAGTGACAGAAATGTTTTGGAACTAGATAGGGATGGTGGCTGCACAACACCGAATGTGCTAAATGCCACTAAATTGTTCACATTAAAATGGTTACTTTTAAGTTACATGAATTGAGCTTCAATAAGTTATTTTTAAAAAATAAAAAACATACTGCCTTGGGAAGAACCTTGATAAGTACAAAATTTTATTGCTGAAGAGAGCCAGATGAATCAGTTGATTTACATGCCTTATTTCTGTAGGTAAGGAAATTAAATTCTCTAAAAATGATATAATTTGCCCATGGCCTTTCCCAAAGTCAAGAGCACAGCAAATGTCTTCTAGTTGTTTGCTTTGCTTTCCTTGTCTGTGAGCCTTTATATTAGGAGGAAACATAATTGAGCTTTTTTTCTTTTTAAATCAATCTGTAAATGCCTTCTTCTCTTGGAGAAAATACAGAGGATAATTTTTAAACATCCTCTTCAGACTCAAGAATATGAATTAACCATGCGTTCCATTGGTACATCTGGGACCCAGTGAGACAATGACTAATTCATGTAAACAATTGTAATTTTTCACTGCCAACTCCTGTTTACCTGATAGAGATGCACGGGTAATCCTCCTTGATAGAGAAAAAAAATCTAATTATCTCCATTTGGTTTTAGAATGTCTTGTGGTCCAGATAATGTCAAGGCATTTACTTCAAGCAAACAAATTAAATAAAGCCAGTTTGCAATGCTCTTAATCTACCTTCCCTCCCCCAGGGTCCTTCTCTGTTTTTTCCTCTCTCATCTTCTGCATCTCCTATCCCCATCCTGAAATCTAGCAAGCTGTAGTGACAGACCTTAAGAGTATCACAGGCTTCCTTTCTAAATAATGTTCCCTTCCCTGATTTTCTTTCCCTTTTCCATTTCTATATCTCTGGTTGTTCAAACATATACAGGAATATGGATTTTACTAAGTCCTTTAATTATAAAAACATTGTAAAATTAAAACATTATAATTACACAGCAACATTATTAATATGAAAAGATATGGCTTTAATTAAGAAATTATTTTTTGTCAAAGAAGTTTGTTTTTCCATGAGGCAAAATTTAATACCTAGTATGATTTAATCAACTGGCAATTCCTTTTGCAAAATATCCTTTTAATGAGTAATTTCTTAAATCTATTTGAAGGCATCTTCACACCAGATCAGAGGTAATATAATAAAAGCTATTCGCATTCTCATTGGAATGTTACTTTTTAATATAGTAACTATGGGATCTCAGAAGATGTACAGCAGAGCCTCCATATAGCACAGAAAAAAGACAAGAAACTAACTAGTTGGCACTCGCCTAGTTATGGACTATGCGAGTTCATATGGACTATGAATGTTGGTGTCTCTGCCATTAATATGCAGAAACCTCATCCTTGTTATGTTGATATTTGGAGGTGGGGTCATTGGGAGATAATTAGGTCATGAAGGTAGAGTCATACCCTCATGATAGGATTTGTGTCCTTATAAGCAGAGACATGAGACAGATGATTTCTCTCTCCCCCATTTGAGGGTAGAGCAAGAAGGCAGTCATCTGCAAATAAGGAAGGGAGTTCTCATCAAGAACTGGATGATGCTGGCACCCAGATATCAAATTTCCAGTCACCAGAACCGGGAGACAGAAATACAGTGTTGTTTAAGTCACCCAGTTTATGGCATTTTTGTACAGCAGTCCAAATGAAGACCTGTCTTTTGATACTTTAAAAACAATAACGTCTTCTTGGACATCAGTATGCTAAATCTCTAAGAGCCACTATATCGTGTTTTCGTCAGTTGTCCCTGAGAAAGTATATTCTGGCCTTACGAAGAATCAAAAGACTAGAAAAGAAAACAAATTTCTTAAAGGAGCAGAAAAGCTCTTTGCATCTTAGTTGTCTTCCCACTATATAACAAGCCAAATTCTTTTAAGAACAAAGAGTTGAAGGTTTACCTTTCTTTCTTAATCATTGCCAAATGCATGACATTTCTCAAGCATTCTCTTCACAGAAGATATTCTCTTGCCAGATAATTCTGCAAGACATGCCAGAAGAGAAACATCTGCTTTCCACATTTAGGACCTCTTCAGCTGGTTTTGCAACAGAAACCTCAATCTAAGGTCAAATCATTGTAATAACACAGTCTCCAGCACAGTTGATGTGGTTGCAATGTGAAATGAATTGGGAGAAAACAGAAGTGAACCAGTGTGGCCTCAAGTAAAATGTCAAATTTCCACAAGGAAAATCCTACTAAAAAAAAAAACTAGGAACAATTTGAGTAGCTGAAAATAATCTGCAAACATTCTGCTTTGCTCTTCTACAACTGACAAGGTCTGTGGAAAGAATGATTTCTGCCCTGCATGACAACAAAGAAAGCCATTTCCAGTTCAGTCTGTAAGGAAAAAGGAAATAAACAACTTCAGCAAATATTTATCGGGTACCACATTAGTTTGTGAGGGCTGCCAAACAGAATACAGAATACCACAGACCGGATGGCTTAAACAACAGAAATTTATTTTCTCACAGTCCTGGAGGCTGGAAGTCTGAGATCTAGGTTTTGGCAGGGTTGGTTTCTGAGATCTCTCTCTTTGGCTTGTAGATGGCAGTCTTCTTTCTATGTTTTCCCACGGTCTTCCTTCTGTGTATGTCTGTCCTAATCTCTAATTATAAGGACACAACTCATACTGGATTAGTGCCCATTCTACTAGCCTTATTTTAACTTAATTATTTATGTAAAGACCCTACCTCCAAACTTGGTCATATTCTGAGGTACTGGGGGGTTAAGGATCTCAACACATGAATTTGGGGGACACAATTCAGCCTATAACAAATACATATGCGGTGTCAGGCACTGTGTGCAAACCAATTAGCATAGAAAAATCAAAGGAAGTTCTTAACCGTTTCATTTTTTTCTACAGAAACACAAATCTGAAAAGAAATGAAGAACCATCTTTGTCTTAGGATGTGGCAAATGGAGCTTTGGGACTGATGCATATTCAAAAGAAGGATCTCCTGCCCTAGCAACACAGCAAGACCCCATTTCTACAAAATAGAAAAAAAAGAGCCAGGTGTGGAGGTGAGTGCCTATAGTCCCAGCTACTCGGGAGGCTGAGATGGGAGGACAGCTTGAGCCTAGGAGATCAAGGCTGCGGTGACCCATGATTGTGCCACTACACCCCAGCCTGGGCGACAGTGTGAGATCTTGTCTCAAAAAAAGAGAAGGTGCTCTTTGCCTGTTGTGAAAGAGACCTTCCATAGATAGCTTATCCAATGAACACTGGTGCTCATGCACATGTGTGTGTACTGGCGTCTCCAGTTTGGTTAACATGGTATCTGCCTCGTGACCAGTCCATTACTTAGTGATGTGGTCACATTTCTGTTGGTTCTTCTTTCGGACACAGCCCCAGGGCCTCATTCTGGCAGCCAAAGTCAGGTCCCTGGTTTGCCGCCTCCAACAGTCCCACTCTGTGAGATCCTGGTTAATTTGGTTTGTACTTGGCAAAAAAAAAAAAAAAAAAACCTACAGAAAAACTACAAAAAAAGTGCCAAGAATGTCTCCCTTATTTATGAAATGCAATATACTTTCTTAGTGAAAAATGGGCTCTCTTCTAACTTGCTATTCAGAAGGGACATAATGGTTTTGCATACTCATAATTTCTCTTTCTAATCTTTCTGGAAATCTAAGATGCTAAATGTCCTTGGCTCTCAACTGAGTCCTTTCTATCTTTAGGCACCATTCAATGTCCATAGCTTTTTCATTGGACAACTCTCATTTTACATCCTCTTAGTGTATTACCATAATTTTTGATTCTATAAGGAGGATCTCACTCATTTCTCAACTATCCATTGTCCAACAATTATTTTTACTTAAATAAAGTATATAATATTTTCCTTTGATCAAGTATATCAGAATATCATAGTGTGTTTAAGTGTTAAGACACTGAGGACAGCACCACTCAGGAAAAAGTGAGGTGTCTATGGAGCTAGCCTTGCAGAGTTAATCTGCTCTTAACTAGTGGTGGCCATTGACTAAAATGTCCATGCACAAGGCAAGCCAAGCTCTACTTCTGAAGTCTGAGACTTCAGCTCTCCATAGCTAGAAGATGCCATGAAACAGAAACAAGCCATTGACCTGCCCATAGTAGGTGATTCTGTATAAATGAGAACTGGAACAGAATTCAGGTGACACGATACCAGAATTGAGGACTAGACAAGCAGGGAGGGATGTTGTATTAGTCCATTTTCATGCTACTATAAAGAACTGACCAAGGCTGAGTAATTTCTAAAGGAAAGAGGTATAATTGACTCACAGTTCTGCATTGCTGGGGAGGCCTCAAGAAACTTACCATCATTGCAGAAAGGGAAGCAAAACACGTCCTTCTTCACATAATGGCAGGAGGAAGTGCTGAGCAAAAGGGAAAAAGTCCCTTATGAAACCATCAGATATCCTGAGAACTCACTCACTATCATGAGAACAGCATGGAGGTAACCACCCCAATGATTCAATTGCCTCCCACCAGGTCCCTCCTACTACGATTTAAGATGAGATTTGAGTTGGGATACAGCCAAACCATATCAGATGTTAACCCATCCAAGCAGAGTGTACAGGAAATACCACTCTTTGGAATGTGGAAATCATTGAACTAAGCAGTGGAAGCTAGTACATGGAAACATGAGTTGTTTAGGCAACTCAGATACAATGTCATGAGGAAAGAAAAGAAAGAGAGAGCTGAGGCTGGTACAGAAGACAGTGGGAAGACAGAAGGTTACATAGGATTAGTTTGGCCCTGTTGAAAAGTCATGGAGATCCAGGAAGAGATGGCTGGAGAAGGAAACTTAAGCGCTGAAAAGAAAAAAGAAGAAAGCTGGACTAGAGTAAGGTAAGGCCCTAAAGGACGAGAAGGGAGATTAAGAAGTGATCACAAGTTTCTTGATCAAGGAAAGGGTTGTCAGCCCGGGATTTCCCAGTGTGCCTGGGAGCAATGTCTTCCAAGATAAAGATGTCACCTGCAGAACTAGTCTTCAGTGTCCTGAAGGACCTATTCTCAAAGAACTCAACAATATCACTTCCATTCAGCCCTCTGTGTATCTGCAGCTAAAATTTCTCCACATTGTTCCATCCTCAGGTTTTTCCCACCAATTCGGCTTGCTAACAGAGTACCCAAGTTTCCCATTCCTTCTATTTAATCTGTCTCTTTTTATCCAGGTAAATGCTTGTACTATCTAGGTAATAGCCACAAATGCCATTTCACGCCTTACTAAAACATTCCATTTATGTCACCCTATTCAGTTTCCAACTTAATTGATTCTCTTTCTCTGGGGACTAATTTATATAGAGATACCTTTAATGACAAAACTTTCCAAACTATTTTCTGATTCATTCTTTTCGACTAAGAATTACCAGTTATTTCTTATGTCTCATTTCTTCTTCCTATCACCTCTGTTCATGTTCACAGTAACAGGCTTTGTACTTTTATCTGAGCCCTTTTTAAAAAATTCCTCTCTCAAGCTTCTCTACTTTTAGTCTTCTAAATCAAGTTAATGAATTGTCTGCTATCTCAGGCCCTCTGACACCTGATCCCCTGAGTAGAAGCCTGTTGTTCTTGTATCTTACACAGTGATTCACTGCAGAGATATCTCTCTGAGCCTGGGATTTCATGACACTGAAAACATAGAACAAGCTTTATAAATGGCAGCCATATTTCATCTACACATGGAAGCTGCTCACCTACCTCAGGGGAAGGTTTCAGAAACAGATGGTCTGCTTTGGAGACTACATACACTCAGAATTTCTTATTTGGAATTACATTTTACATGAATAAAAAATACAGCAAATCATCTAAAGCTCTAAAAATGTATGCAGAGACCTCTATAAATATCAGGCATGTTGTTTGCAGCACAATTTATTATCTGGTCATAGTATTTGAGCACATTATTAGGTACCAATTTAACACCATGTAACCTCTCCTGACATAGAGCAACTCAAAAAGAAAACTTCAAAATGTGCAACAGCAATAAATATCAAGCTTTCTGATCTAAAATGTATAAATATAAAATATCAGTCATTTCTGGAAACATCTTAAGAAAATCCGGCAACCACATGTCCATGAGTAGGTGTCTGATGTTGACGGTGCTTACATTCAGAACATATCACCTCAGATCCAACACAATTATTTTTATGTCTTTTACCAACACATGTTTGCATATCTAGGAAAGAAAAAATTGGTTTTACTATATGTTTGATTTTATCATAATGTTTACCATATGATTTTCTTTAGGGAGGGAGTATAGATTTCTTAATTTTAAATTGTTCCTGATTTTTACAATATTTCCAATCAGAACAAATACAATCACATTTATTAATTTCAACAAAAACAAAAATATTTACAGGGGTTGCCAAATAATTTTCATTTTAAATAAATTCTAATTTCAATATAATGTTCTCTGATGTTGCAGCCACACAACCGCCAAAAAATTAGGGGGAAAAAAGGCGTAGTCAAATGTTTCTTTTGGACTATGCGAAAGTAATCAAGAAGTATGATCGTAGTTTTCATACAATTGCTATGAAAAAACTAATTTAGCCATATCAAGCAGAAAGAATTCATGCAACATTTTTAAATGCCATTTTCTATGATAATTGTTTACTTATTTGGACTCTGAAGAAAACTTTTAAATATCATACATATATATAAGTGCAAAAGTAACTTTGTGCACCATTAATTCTGCTATAGAAATATTGATGTTTCCTTGTAAATACAATTATTTTGAGAATAAATCAGAAATTAAGTATACAGATAGATTAATTTTCTCAGATAAAACTCCAAACTAAGCAGTACAGTATTTTATCTTATATTAGACTGCTACTATTTATTTAAAAACAGGTTGGGGGGCAGTGAATAAGAAATACCTGGAAAAATAATTAATATGATGTACTCACACTGAACAGCCTGGGCTCCTTGGTGTGTGGATGAAAGCCCTTTTTTTTACAAGCAGAAACCTCAAGCATGCCAGCATTGGTGAGCCTGAAGATGCCAGTGCTGAATTTCAGAGTGAAAACAGGTAGAAAAATTAAGGATCATTTGGGCATTCCAGATGCTTTATTTGAACAGCACACACATACATATTTCTCAAATGGGATTGAGAACTCACAAACTAGGAATTCCACAGTGATTTTTTTTTTTTTTTTTAAAACCAGTGACTGGCCCAGAGGAGAGAAACCCAGGAGGAGGCAATGCTGCTGCTAGGAGCCTGCAGGACCGTTAAGGGGACAAGGCAAATAAGCTATCGTGTGTGACCCCACAGGAAAAGCCAAGGCCCCACCAGAGAGTTCCATGAGAGGAAATTACAAGTAGCAGATATTTCGAATTCTTCTAATAACGTTAATACAGATTATAGCAATAGTAAATATGTATTGAGTGCCTGCTGTGGTACCAGGCACTATGCTAAGCACTATATATAGACTATTATCTAATTTCATCTTTACATCCATCCCTGATGGGCAGGTATCAGGGATGAAGAGGCAGAGGCCCACAGTGGTCAAGTATCCTGCCTAACACAACACTTGAGGGGTGGAGCCATGATTTCCATATGAATAATCAGTGTCCCCAAAGCTAGAAAGGTTTTTTCTCAGCTAAGGCTAGAACATTTCTTATGGTAGAACATAATACAGTAGAAATAAGTCCTAAAAAGGCTAACTGGGATAGCATCCTTCTTAAATGTTATTCACTTCAAGGTCACGCTAACTGAAGAAAGAAAATCAGTAATTCTGCCACAGAATGGACCTTAAACTGCAGAGCTGTAGGTCGATGGCAGCTGACTGCCACCCATCCCTTTTTCCCGAGGGTGTTGTGTGTTTGCCAATCCAAGTACCACAACCTGGTGTCTGGACACACAGGAACCCAGGAGCCCTAGACAAAAGCCTTCTTTGGGCTCCCCTGAAGAGTCACACTTACTCTTGATGCTTTGGTGAGCAAACAATGGCAATGGCCTCTGGTAACATGAGTTGATAGGAACAGTGAGTATGAAGATCAACGCTGGATAAGAATGCAGTTTGAGTGGGATGCGTCTATAAATAGAAAAGAAGACAATCTTACTAGGATAGCTGTCTTAGGCAAGGCCACAGCTTATTTTAATAGAAAATTCTATTTATCTGTTTTTTAAAAATTATTTTTAACCATCAATCAAATAAGGGATTTTTAAAAAGGTTTTGCTGACATAATCCTTCCGTTTATGTATTCCTATTATTTGCTATTTTGGAATAACTACGACTTTGAGAAGAGGCTCCTAGAAGTGTTGGTGTACTTTCTTCTTTGGGGGAAAGAAAGAGCTGGAAATTAATTTGCTAGGGGCTTTAAATAGATTCTCATATAATTATCACAACTCATTTATGAGATACTTATTTGATTATCTGAATTTTACATACAAGGATCCCAAAACTAAGGGAGGTTACATAATGTGCCTGTGGTCACACAGCTGGTAAGGAGCAGAACTGTGATTGGAAACCCTGGGCACAAGATATGTATATACAACATTAGGAACATTAAAAGGAAGTTTTCACTAAATAGACCACATGTTGCTGTGTATCGTTTTGTGGATTGCCATTTCCTATAAATTGGAGAATGGGAGACTCCAAGTTGTTAAAGGTATTTGGGACTAATCTTGCATAGCAACTAAATATATGGGGAGGAAAAAAGGGGGATTATAAATTAAAAGAAATCTGCCAAGTTTCTGGCTACATACAAATGTGTTTATGCATGGTCAATCAGAGGTTCATATTTGAATATAAAAAATAAATGCACATCTAGTTATTTTAAAAATTCATATTAAGCCCTAATTACTCTTGAAAAAAAGAATGTGACTATTTTAATCATGAAACAAAGATTCTTGGCACCACTGTCTAGGTCCTGACTCCATTACTCACTAGCTATATGACACTGTGAAGATTACTTAGCCTTCTCTTGCCCATTTCATCATCTGTAAAATTGGGATAATATTTTCTGCATGGGATTGTTATGAAGATGAAATATGACAGTCCATTAAAACTCTTGGAACAGTGCTTAGCACACAGAAATAAAAGTTATTAGCTATTGTTACTGCTGTTGTTATTTTAATGTCTTTATTAACTAAAAGGCACAGATCCATAGTAGTAGCTAAATGTCTTTACACAAAACTATATTCTATTAAAGAAATGTAAGATTTTAGAACGATTTTTAGGCCAGGCATAGTGGCTCATGCCTGTAATCCCCACTTTGAGTGGCCAAGGTGAGAGGATCAGTTGAGCCCAAGAGTTCAAGACCAGCCTGGACAATATAGGTAGACTCCATCTCTACCAAAAAAAAAAAAAAAAGTTGTTTTAATTAACTAGACATGGTGGCATGTGTCTGTAGTCTCAACTACTTGAGGGGCTGAGGTGAGAGGAGCACTTGAGCCAGGGAGGTTGAGGCTACAGTGAGCTGTGATCACTCTACTGCACTCCAGCCTGGACAACAGAGCAAGACTCTGTCTTGAAAAAAAAAAAGCAAGAAAACGTTTTTTTCTGCTTTAATAGAATGAAGGCAAAATCAGATGATTATTTACAGAAAGGTACATGTTCTGCAAGGAAAAAAATAACACTTGGCCTATAAAAACTTAGATCAACAAAGGAATGGAAATTATCCTAACTTTTAAAATGCAAATCTTCAGTAGGGGGTACGAGTGGGAGTATCTGACAGCCTGTTATCTTACAAGGAATACCTTCTCTTTGTAAAATAGAGGCTTCTATGTCTTTGTGAGGAATTAAAAATTGTTCAAAGAAACTATAGTGCTGTGGAGGCAGCAAGCAGGTTATTATACAGACAAATCACTTTGCTTGTCAATTTATTTCCACACGGAATGCACACCACATGACCTGAGTCCTTCATTTCTGCCAAAAGGAATTATGTCTATTCCAATGAGAACAGTTTTCCTATGGGAGAATGAGGGTCCTATTCCTTCACTCTACGGAAATGAAAATGATGATGACAATGATAACAATGGCAGTAGATGCCATTTATTGCAACTGTATAATGTGAACTAATCACTTTCCATGAGTCATATCACTGAATTCTCACAGCAACAAGATAAGTGCTATTATTATCTCCATTTTGCAGGTGAGGAAACTGAGGTAAACAGGAAAGTGAGTAACTTGTGGATGCTCATAAAGCTAGTTAAACCAAAAAGTCCAAATTCAAATACATGTCTGTCTGATTATGTTTCAGACCTTTTTTCCCTATGACTAATTTGTATTTGAAAAAAGCCAGCTCTAGAATTTGTTGCTATTATTATACTTCATAAAAAACATCATAAAAAGTCATTACAATCACTGAGGTTCAGAAATGTAACATTTTTGTATTTTCATCCAACCACAATAATTTGATACGGTGAAATGAGTTTAACAAAAAGTCCTAGAATTCAAGAATTACGCTAAACCTATTGAACAACTCACCTTCATAATTGCGTGCGTTACGTTCACAGTAGGTCACGAGGGGAAAGTTTTTGTTTCTAATTTGGAAAATGTTTTGTTAGATAAACTAACATTGACTTGTCAATGTAAATGCATAATTTAATGGACTGTCACTCTTGCTAGAATTTGTTTTGCTTTAAAATGCATTCTTGTTACAGAAATCATGTTAAGCTAAATAATACAGCAATTTCCAGGCAAACTGTAATGCATATTACTTACTGTTAAGTAAAGCAAATACACATATGTAGAGTTTTACAAACTCTTCATTATAAATAATTTCTTGCATTTGAGAGGCAGTTTACACTTTTCAAAGAGTTTTCACACCTGGTATCTTGTTTCCTGTTTACAGAAATCCAGTCAGGAGAGAAGGCATTCATTAGCCTCACTCAGCCAATGAGGGAATCTGGAAACTAGGCTAGAAGTCCTGACCGATAGAACATAATAATTTACGGATGGAGTTGAGACTAAAGTCTCCTGTACCCTTCAGAACTGCATAATACCAAATGCTTAGGAAGTGTGTGTGTGTGAGTGTGCGCGCGCGTGTGTGTGTATGCTGCCCCTCCCCAGTGCTTCTCTATAAAGCAAGTAAAAATGATCATGTATCATTCCTCAAGGGCACTTGGAGGTCCCCAGAATGTGTCCTGGAAATTTTCTTGGCCAGTATCCCATCTCAGAGGGATGGCTTATCCCAGCCTGCTATGGTTTGAATGGTGGGGTCTCCACCAATATTCACGATGAAACTTAATCCTCAATGCAACAGTATTAAGAAGTGTGGTCTTTGGGAGGTGATTAATCACAAGGGCTCCACTCTAATGAATGGTATTAAGACCCTTGTGAAAGGGCTTAAGGTTGAAGGGAGTGCTCTCTTGCCCTTCTGCCTTCCACCCTGTGAGGACACAGCAACAAGGTGCCACTGGTGTCTAGTGAAGGCTGCTTGTGGAAGCTGAGAGCAGCCCTCACTAGACATCGATGCTGGTGCCTTGATCTTGGACTTCCCAGCCTCTAGGACCAGACAACAGAAATTTCTGTTCTTTTTAAATTACCCTATATCAGGTATTTTGTTACAGCAGCAAAAACACACCAAGACCAGCTTATGTGAGACTAGATCCAGCTTATGTGAGACTGAATGGAAAAAGTTTCCCTCAGCTGGATTGCACTATGGCTAGAAAGGATAGATTATTATCACCAATTATAACAGGTACAATTTTCTGAGTCCCTCAAAAAATGTGCTGTGAAATTCACCAATAGTATCTCATTTAATATGAAACATCCTGTGAAGTCAAGTATTACGATCTCCATTTTATGGACGATAAAACTGATGCTCAGATTACTTAATAACTTGCCAATGCTTCTACAATAAATTCTTAGCACAGCCAAGATTTAACCTCATGTCTATTTGACTGGCTCCTATGATGGCCTGGTGGATGTTGGAATTCAATGTTTTGGGCCCTATCCTCTTGCCTTACTCTGTGGCTGTTTATACAGTGATGCATACATAGTTTGCCTATCTGAGGGGTGTCAGGGAGTGTAGCTGATACATACAAACACGTTTAAAAGAAACATTTTCAGATATTTTCTTAAAATAATCTAATTTAGACCCACATTAATAGTTGTGTAGCCAAATCAGTTAACAAGTTGGCTAAGCCTTCACTAGGCTATGTAAAATCATCTAAAACAAATCACCTGATTTCCAAATGTTACTCTCTTTCTTCCCACATCTTTTAACTTTAGATGATACAAAACAGCAAAAGACACACGTTCTCCAAATCCAGATTTGACAGATTTAGACACAGTCTAACACTGAAAAACATGCCATAATATGATGAACTTTATTTTTTTAATATCTGTTATTCTTCTCTCTTTGCTTGACAACCACTACTTAAATGATGACCTTTACTACATTTGAAAAATTTAAAAAGAAGAAGCTATTTAAATGAAGCCAAACTTTTTCAAGGAGGAAAATAGCATGCCACACACAAATAAACTGAAACCCAAAAGGTCAAACGTACATGGATCCATCCTAGAGTGAGGAGATCATGTTGATCCTGCACGTTGAATAATTCCTCTACATTCTCCACGTCACAATAGTCTGGTCCCGCAGACTGCTTTGGCACAATTACATGAGTAATAGAAAATTCATTATGTGTCTAAAAAACAAGTAGCAGAAAGAATGACATGCATCTGACAGAAAAACAAAAAAAAAAAAACAAAAAAAACAACTGAACAGGAAGTGCAATGTTTAAGACTAAAGAGTCCCCCAATAGGGGTGTGTGTCCAGGTACAGGGACCACTTACATTATCCCTCCCTGTACCTGGACACACAACCGTTCCCAATTCAAAAACAAAGTCCCAACAGTAAAAATGGATTCTTTGCCAAAAGTTTGAGACTCAGTTGTTTGTAGCTTGAAACCCACTTTCACAATAGAAAACATAACATAAACAGGAATTTGCATGCCAGGCTTCTGTGGAAGTTTAGTTAATAAATGATGTCTTGATATATCTGTAATGGAAAAACTGAACAAAACAAGGACAAATTTGTTTGGAGGGGGAGATACTAGCTAAATAATTTTGTGGTGTTACCAAAAGGCATTTCTTGGGGTTGTGAAGGTTGATGGTTTTGTTTTTATATTACTAATTATATTTAACGTCACTTCAAGATTTAAGACATTCTTCGAATGTTACGAGGACTCACTAGGATCTTCTGTAATTAAGATAATGTTTTGGATTTGCAATCAGATAAAGAGAAAGGAAAAAACAAATTACTCCCCTTCGGCAAAAGATAAGAGTTGAGAGGAAGAGGGTTGTGAAGTGCCATGGGATCCTGAAGGAAGAGATGTTTGTGCAGTGAGAGGCTGTCTTCCCCCAGGCAGGCTGGCCTTTCTCTGTCCAGAGGACCATCCTCTCTCTAGCCTTAGGGCTTTCCTGCGCACTATGCACTGCTCCTTTGCCCTGATTTCAACTCTTCCCTCCATCCAACCTCCTTATTCTTCAGGCCTAGCTCAAACATCACTTCTCAGGGAAACCCTTCTCGACCCTTCAGACAAGGTTAGATTTATCAGTTACACACTCCCATGATTCCCTGCACTTGCACAGACAGCACTCAGCCCCACTTATCATTAGTCATCTGTCTGGGTCTTCACAGCATCATAAGTATCGTGAGGCAGGCTGTTGCAGGACACCAACTGCTGATACCCAGCACATTGTCTGGCACATTTAGATATTTGGTAAATGTTTGTCTGACAATGGAGTGAATGAATCACTAATGAATCAATAAATCAATCTGAATACAATAAATCTGAATACAATAAATCAATCTGAATGATGTGGGGGTGGATGCTTCAATAGCACACTGTCTCCTTAAGTGCAACAGAGGTGACTGTAGATGTCCATTCTCCTGTGCTTATGGCTTCCTCTCTCTTGGAGGGAAAGCGATGACAGAATACTGGAATGCAGGAGGAGATTGTGTACTGAATACAATGTAGTATTATTCAATAAAGCAGAGGTTCCTAAGCTAAATTTTGAGGACTGAAAATATACCTGGACCCAGATATATAAACTGGCACTCAAAACAGACTATGAAAGGACACGCCCAAAGAAACATTATTTATCTTTGTTATAGATAGGAAATTGAATCTCCTTTCTTTCATCTCCTTCTATTATGACATTGTCTGTCATCACATACTTATGATGACATCTTCCATAATTAAATATGTCCTTGCCTATACGCTTTTGTTGAAACTACTGCCTTAAACTAAGGAAACAATAAAATCCTAGTTTTATTCCATGTGTATCTCAAAAAGGACAGCAAGATAATACATGCCACAGATAAAGTTAATTATAGGAATGTATGTGAAGCTAACAATTGCTACAGTAACCAAAACAGCATGGTACTGGTACCAAAACAGAGCTATAGACCAATGGAACAGAACAGAGTACTCAGAAATAATACCACACATCTACAGCCGTCTGATCTTTGATAAACCTGAGAGAAACAAGAAATGGGGAAAGGATTCCCTATTTAATAAATAGTGCTGGGAAAATTGGCTAGCCATAAGTAGAAAGCTGAAACTGGATCCTTTCCTTACTCCTTATACGAAGATTAATTCAAGATGGATTAGAGACTTAAATGTTAGACCTAATACCATAAAAACCCTAGAAGAAAATCTAGGTAGTACCATTCAGGACATAGGCATGGGCAAGGACTTCATGTCTAAAACACCAAAAGCAACGGCAGCAAAAGCCAAAATTGACAAATGGGATCTCATTAAACTAAAGAGCTTCTGCACAGCAAAAGAAACTACCATCAGAGTGAACAGGCAACCTACAGAATGGGAGAAAATTTTTGCAATCTACTCGTCTGACAAAGGGCTAATATCCAGAATCTACAAAGAACTCAAACAAATATACAAGAAAAAAACAAACAACCCCATCAAAAAGTGGGCAAAGGATATGAACAGACATTTCTCAAAAGAAGACATTCATACAGCCAACAGACACATGAAAAAATGCTCATCATCACTCGCCATCAGAGAAATGCAAATCAAAACCACAATGAGATACCATCTCACACCAGTTAGAATGGCCATCATTAAAAAATCAGGAAACAACAAGTGTTGGAGAGGATGTGGAGAAATAGGAACACTTTTACACTGTTGGTGGGATTGTAAACTAGTTCAACCATTATGGAAAACAGTATGGCGATTCCTCAAGGATCTAGAACTAGATGTACCATATGACCCAGCCATCCCACTACTGGGTATATACCCAAAGGATTATAAATTATTCTACTACAAAGACACATGCACACGTATGTTTATTGCGGTACTATTCACAATAGCAAAGACTTGGAATCAACCCAAATGTCCATCTGTGACAGACTGGATTAAGAAAATGTGGCACATATACACCATGGAATACTATGCAGCCATAAAAAAGGATGAGTTTGCTTCCTTTGTAGGGACATGGATGCAGCTGGAAAACATCATTCTTAGCAAACTATCACAAGAAGAGAAAACCAAACACCGCATGTTCTCACTCATAGGTGGGAACTGAACAATGAGATCACTTGGATTCGGGAAGGGGAACATCACACACTGGGCTTATCATGGGGAGGGGGGAGGGGGGAGGGATTGCATTGGGGAGTTATACCTGATATAAATGATGAGTTGATGGGTGCAGCACACCAACATTGCACAAGTATACATATGTAACAAACCTGCACGTTATGCACATGTACCCTTGAACTTAAAGTATAATAAAAAAAAAAAAAAAAATAAAAAAAAAAAGAAAATTTGATTTGGCAACCAGATAGATTTGGAAATCTGAAGACCTATATTTCACACCATTTTTCAAATCAAAGATTTAATTTATAGGTTGATCTTTAGGACAAGTTTTTATAGAGTCTCTGAAATTTTACAATCTATTTTCTAGAAGGATCATTCCATTAATAATGACGGTAGTTTTATAAAGTTAATCTGTGTAATGTTAATTTCATAATACTGATAACTCTTAGCATGCTTTTATTCTGTTCCACTTATCAGAAGAAATCTAGTACTATTAAAAGTATCCTATGCAGATATACACACACACACACACACACACACATATATATATATATATATATATAAATATAAAGATCATACCAGTTTTCCACAGAGTATTCCACAGGTTTCTATTCCTCTCACTGTATTAGATTCTGCCAGCTGCAGAAATTTGTGGCAAAGATCTTTTGGCAAAACTACACATCGCAGTCCTTCAACCACTAAATCTAAGAAACAAAAAATGGAGAAAAGGCTAAAAAACAAATTGTATGTCCCATCTTTCAAAATTGTTATTGGCAAGCAGCTGCAGTTGGACATAAATTTCAAAAATAAAAGTATCAGGTGTTCCACTTTCCATATTTTATTTTAAAACTCTTAGAAGTAAACATTAACTAGAAGTAAAATTAAATTATGTATATAAATTATTTTATAAGCAAAGTGAGGAGGTACCAGCACTTTTACATGTTTGTACCTTGGGTCAACTACTTACACGTTATTTTATCTTTTGGCATGAAGCAAATATAGGGTTAAATGCATAGGCTGCGTAGAATGCATCTCATACCTCATAAGACATATGATAAATATTGTGTTTTACCACGTTACTTATATCTTTATGAAAGTTGGTGATCAGCAAGTAAAAGCACAACATTTTGGTACACAATTAGCAGTAAAGTAACTTTAAAAATGGTTGCCTATTATCACTAATTTCAAATAAATGGGAACACAAACTCCATCTGACAGTGTCTGTGAAGAAGAATTCTGTATTTTGGAAACCTGCCAGCACTGATCTGGCAGTACGGAGCAGCACCAATTCTTGCAGAAACACACAGGCCATTTGGAGGTTAATTATCTATGTGTATGAGATTCTCTCAGTCTAAGGATGATGCTAAACATACTGAGTATAAACATTCATTGCTGAGCAAAGGTCTGGATAAACAATTTTCTCAACACCTTTTCTCTTCAGAAAGATGGATGTATTTAAGATGTATGTATTTCTTAGATAAAATACATAGAAGACAAAAGTACTTGAAATTCTTCTCATTTAAAATCTCTTCAATGACAAAATACTTCCCATTTATGATAGAGTCTCTGCTCTATCGGGGGCATCATATTTCCTGAATTTTCAGGTTATATATAGTAAAAGCCAGAGAGTATTGAAAGGCTAGTTCTGTCATGCATACCATATTATGCAGGGGTCCTACTACAATTAGTAATGAATTGAGGAGGACCCTCCCAGAAGCTATAGAAATATGGTTCCATCCGATGAGCCTCAGTGTCTCACGGGGGTGCATTTCATCACTTACTCTGAACAGCACTTAGAGTAGCGGCTGGCGTTAAGGCCCTGTTTACAGGAGGAGAGTGGCTAGCATAATTGGTTGCATCACTTTTATTAGGTTGATCTGCAAATACATTCAGCAAGGAACTGTTCTGGTGTGTGGAAAAGCAGGACAAAGCGCTCCCATCAATTTGCTCCGACAGCCCCGAGGTTTGCTGACTTCGCATCTGACCTCGGGCTAACTCTTGCTTCTTGAGTTGATCTTCGAAAAACAGAAATTGCTCCGATTCTAGCTGCTGCTGGCGCATCTGAGCAATCCGCTTCCTTTCTGCCTCTATCAATCTCTGATGCTCCAGTTTTTTGAGAATTTCAGCTTTATATTTGTTCTATAAAGTGTGGCAGCCAGAAGAGAAGGTTAGTTTCCAAGGAAAAACACTGAACTGGAATTAGACATTTTCAGTCTTCAAGCAGACAGAGAAAAGGCTAGATACTTTGATATACCCACAGCGACACTCAGGGAACAGTGAGAGAAATACATAACATCAGGGCAAGAGCCCTTGATCTGATTAAGATAGCAGTTCTAAATCCACTGATATTTTACTAGAGACACGCCATGACAATCAGGATCCCTCCATTCCCTTATGCTTTTAAATACTGGAAAATCAACGTTAAGGTTGTTTGCTCAGTCAGACCGACAAGACCATATGAAACAAAATACCTCACCCCTACTGCACTTTCAATATAGTGACCACTAGCCACATGTGGTTATTTGAACTTGATTAAAATTAAACAAAATTAGAAATTCAGCACCTCAGGCACACTAGTCACATTTAAGTACCCAGTAGCCACATGTGGCTAGTGGGTACCATATTGGAAAGTGTCAAACAGAACATTTCCATCATCACAGGGTGTTCTATTGAACAGTGCTGCCCTAGAAGCTTTTGCATTTGTCTCTAGAACTCATACTCTGCTGGAAATTTATGGATAAGAAGGAATCACTAAAAAAAAAAAAGGTTATTAAAATGTGTTCCAACCTTCTGTCACCACTAACCAAGAGTTTTGCTAAAAATGAGGAGTCCCAAGCTCTCCAGTCCTAACAAAATATTCAGGCTTATTAGGTCAGATAATATGAAGTATTAATGCAGAAACACACAAGTGTGTTTCAAGTGATTTTGATAGAAGCTAGATTTGGGAGCTACCGTAAGATGGCGGCAGCATAGGGGACACAGCGTATAGCTGCACATTCAGGTGCATACAAATCACCCTGGGGCTAACTGCAGTTGCAAATCCTGATTCAGAAGGTCTGGGATGGGGCCTGAGATTCTGCATGTCTAACAGTCTTCCAAATGATGCTAATGCTGGCTGAAGCAAGGGCTCACAGGCATCGCTGTTCATCTCTCTTAGGCTCAGTCCTGCTATTCTAACCCCACAGAGATTTCTACCTGGGACACTACCATGGGCTATGAAGTGACTGGTATCAAAGGCAGAACATGCAACAGCTGCAGAGCCTGTTCCTCCCAGGAAGATCATGAAGAGGAAGATCATACACATTGCCGACTGTGGAAGGGAGACGAACTGGGTTTTCATCTGCCTTGCTGTTGCTTTGTCTTACCCTCCAAGATCATTTCTATCTTTCATATTTCAAGTCACATTATTAATATACACACTTCAGGGACATTTCCAATTTCAACATTCCCTCTACCACTTCGTTAAAACTTACCACTCAAATAAGCCTTCCACCTTTGCCCATAGAAAGTCAAAAAGCTCAATGAGCATTCTCAGAGCTGATGAGATTGAACTGAAGTGGGAGTCAGTGAAGGTGGTAACTTCCAAAGCAAATAAAACACAAACAAAAAAGCAAAATAGCTTTATAATAATGCTATGTTGAATGTGAGTATCCGATACACTGACTGGCCAATTTCTTCTTCCAATGCCTTTCTGCCTCTCAGGCATTATCATAATGTTCACTGTTTATTCATAACAATCCAGAAGCCACCACTTTTGGGTGATACAATTACATTTCAACCACATGGTTAGCTGTTATTCCATCTCAAAGCAATCCTGACTGTAACATTCTAAGAATCAAATTCACATTTCTGAGGCCTACATCATTAGGCACATCAAAAACCATATACTGCTCTCTCTACCTCCTACTGGCTGTTCATCTAGCAAAAGAGCAGCCATCTGGCTCAAGGTTACATTGGCAAGAGTTGATCAAAAAGTTCTACTTAAATCGCTGTAGGAAATCTCTTTTCTAACACATTGCTTTGTTAAATGTTGTAGGGAAATAGAAATACCACATTGTTGGTGCAACTGCTTAACCTGGATATCAGCATAAATTTTGTATTGGTTTCACATCACTGCATCTTTAATTTTTAATTTAAATGCACAGAACATTTCAAAAACTCATCATATAAAAATGAAATTCAAAAACACTTGTACATAAAATAGTCATGAAATAAATGTACCAAATGAACTTACTTTGCTTTGCAAATATTCTTGGTATTCCACATTATATTTCTTTAAAAGGTCGTTTTTCAATTCATCTGTCCTTGGGAATGCAATCTCCTTCAGTTTCTTTTAAAATATATATATACATATTGATTAGTGGGATTTTCAATACACTCTTTCAGATCATCAGGTGAGAAAGAAAAACAGCTGGTAGGTGTGTTGCAAATAAAGTCATGAGTAACCAAAGATGGTGGCAGAAAAATAAATCTTTTTTATGGGTCCAAAATATAACTTTCCAGCAGAAAAGAAATACTATTATTCCTTTTGTAAGAACTTTATTGGCCCCACTGATTAGATAAGCATTTTGTTATAGCCCAATGCTATAAAAAGCAAATAGCTAGAACTTCGTGGCTACCTTTTTGGTACCCCATTTTTAGACAGTGAGTTTGAGATCAATCATTCGTTCTACAGTACATAAATCATGTAGCATCAGAATTAGAAGGCATGTGAGAGAATATATGGTGGATAGGGATTTCTACACATGCTAGACTGTAAAAAGAACAGCTGGGGCACTTTTTGTAAAAATACAGATTCCCAAGCCTAATCCAGATCTACTGAATTAACACCTAGAGAAGCGGTCTGGGAATCTCAAACAGCTTCCTCAGAGATTCTTAATGGCAGGAATATCTGGGAATTCTTATAAAGTCCAACTACCTCTTCCTTTTTAGAGGTGAGGAAGCAAAGGCCTGGAGAGATTGAAAGTCCTGTTCGGTATCATGCAACCAGCTAGGGCCCATGTAGGACTGGAACTCAAGTCTCCTGACTCTCTAGCTCTTTCACCAAATTTCAATTCTCTTAATCCTTTGTCATTCATTTATGTATTTATTCATATATCTATTCAATAAGCATAAACAAGGGAAATGTATATGGTTTTGGAGAATTTTTCTCCTACAAAAAAAAAAATAAGCATAACCCTAAATTATAGTACATGAGTCACCTTGACAGCCTGGCACCTTTGGTTTCCAAACAGAACTCTCTGAGGTTGAATGAACAAGAGAATTAAGGGGAAGTGTTACACAAAGACATGACAATAAATGATACTTCAGGTAAGCGACTGTAGACATTAAAAAAGTTGACTGGGCGTGGTGGCTCATGCCTGTAATCCTAACACTTCAGGAGGCAGAGGCACACAGATCACCTGAGGTGAGGAGTTCGAGACCAGCCTAGCCAACAAGGTGAAACTCCATCTCTATTAAAAATACAAAAATCAGGCTGGGCGTGGTGGCTCACGCCTGTAATCCCAGCACTTTGGGAGGCCGAGGCGGGTGGATCACTAGGTCAGAAGTTCGAGACTATCCTGGCTAACATGGTGAAACCCCGTCTCTACTAAAAATACAAAAAAATTAGCCAGGCATGATGGCGTACACCTGTAGTCCCAGCTGCTGGGGAGGCTGAGGCAGGAGAATGGCGTGAACCTGGGAGGCGGAGCTTGCAGTGAGCCTAGATCGTGCCACTGCACTCCAGCCGGGGTGACAGAGCGAGACTCTGTTTCAAAAAAAAAAAACAAAAATTAGCTGGGCATGGTAGCAGGTGCCTGTAATCTCAACTACTCAGTAGGCTGAGGCAGGAGAATTGCTTGAACCCGGGAGGCGGACATTGCAGTGAGCTGAGATTGTGCCACTTCACTCCAGCCTAGGTGACAGAGCAAGACTCTGACTCAAAACAAACAAATAAATAAATAAATAAATAATGTAGATGACCATTTGACAAAATCTGCATTTTGCTTATGCATCCTCAGGTCTGAAAAGACTCATAGGAAAGCCTTTATTTCATTATTTGGTGAAGTGTTTTTCAAAAATTATTTAAAATTTCATGCTACAATTGGCTTTGTGTGCATGATTTTATCTTCCTTCATATAAGACCAACACAAGCTATTAAAGACAAATAAATGGGAAACATTGTAAATGTTTATTTAAAAGAATATATTCACAGCTAGACATAACCAAAATTATAGATATAGCAGTTATTGGTGATAAAAAAATCATTTAAAAATTGATGATAAATTGCAACACTCCTTTTCCTTGATAATATTTTAGCCTTCTACCTCCTGCTTCCCCCACAACACTTTATAATCTATAGTTACAGTTCTATAAGATGTTAATAGCTAGAACTTCGTGGCTGCCTTAATAACTAACACTAATTTTCGAACAGTTATTGAATTCAGGGCTGTATAAAATAATCAAAAGCAGCCAAAATGACTGTCTGAAAAAAGTTCGGAGAAATATACAACATTCTCTTAATCTCTGGGAGAGATTATTGTAAAATAATTCCTTCTTCACACCATTAGGTAACATTTTTTCTTTTCTTCTTTTCCCCCAGCATCAATTAGACAAACCACAGTGGCTCAGTGATGATCATTAAACGTCTAAGAAAAAAATCGAAACATCATGGTTAATGGAATGAATTTCTCGTGCTCAAACTCTCAAGAGAAAGAGAAAGGGAAGGAAGGGGAAGGATGAATCAATAATGGATACTTATAGAGCATTTGATTCCACAGTGGATAAGCAAACCCATAATACCTTCATAATATCCTGCTTTTCAGGTACTGCACATTGCTGGTAATCTCGATGGTTAGGAAGCTTTTCTACAAATAAGCTAAGAAAGAGAAAACATGTTCTTAGCATTATGTAACAGCAAAAGCTCAATAATGGTTTCTAATAAGGGAATGAGCATCCTTTTTCAAAAATGACATGTTTAATAACCTATTTACCTACAGTCTTTCCGTCTGCCTTTTCACTAAAGTCTGGCATGAGTATTATTTTGGTATTAACAGTTAAGCTCAACAAACTAAGCACCAGAGCTAACAAGGTTAAGGTCAGGGTACTCTCTAAACAGATCAAGTCGTTTGATCTTTCTCAGGTACTGCATGCTTAACCCCAAAAGAGCACCACCTTACTTTTGTGTACTGCTGGCAACATAGAGAATCACATAAAAGTATCAGAGCATGGAAAGAGTGATGTAAATTCCTTCTCACTCTTGAAAAAACTCAAATGACCACTGATGAACCAGCAGCGCCATCATGTGTGTATCAAAAAACTCTTAACTGAAAACTCGTAACTAAGAAAAGTGACAACCAGAATCCCTAGTGAATTAGGAGGTGCTAATTAGGAATTCATTATTTTTCATCACCATTTGAGGAACAAGAGACAGCAGCAGTGAAAGGAAATTCCTACAGGAAACCAGGTGCATCGCTTCCAGGTAAAGTGAAGAAACTGCTACCACAAGGGCAGGGAATTCTCTTTTTTATGTACCGATGTATCCTCAGCCTGAAGAGTAGAATCCAGCTCGTAATAAGTGCTCAATAAATATTTGCAAAATGAATGAATAACCCTTCCTTGAAAAATCATAATGAGCTGTAAATGCTGTTTCTGATCAAATAATATGCCTCATACTTACTGATTCTGTAAACCAAATAATACACACATATACTCATCATTTAATTTCCTCTGATGACAGTCTATAGGTTAGACAGATATGTTAGAGTAATTCCCATTTTAAATGAGAAAATTAAGGCTTAAAGAAGCTTTAAAAGTTGTTAGCTATCTAAGACTTTATAAATAGAATAAATTCAAAGACATTTAGAGCAGAGGGGACCTCAGATATTTTCTCCCATAAATATTTCATTTGTAGATGATGAAGTAAGGCCCAGGAAGAATGAGTGAATTACAAATTATCACACAAGAGAATTCAAATATTTTGATTACACAATAATTCTGAGATATAGGGGCCTTTTCCCTTTCACCAGGCTCACAATTACATAGGAACATATGCAAGATCAGAGCAGAAGGTGAAGAAGAAATATTATTAATTGGTAACTTATTCAGAAACAAAATTTATTAGAAAAGTTCAGCTATCAATGGTGGAGAATAACTTCTAATTTCATATTTATTACCTGACTTTCTAAAAACAAGTGGTTTTCCCAGGTAGGGTAAATACTGCCAACCATTCTCTAAATTTTCAAGTTCAGTAACTTGGATAAAATGCAGATCTCAATTTGTATACCATGCAAACCACCTTTAATTTTGCCCTTAGTAGAATCATGGAAGGCAATTTTTAAAATATTGTATCTTTCAACTTCTTAAATGTTCTCAGGCTAATCCCCTGACTAAGCTAGTGAAATTATATGTGAAATAAGCCAGGCACAGAAACACAAACACTGCATGATCTCACTTATAATGTAGAAGGAATCTAAAATAGTTGAATTTATAGCAGGGCAGAGAGTAGTAAGGCGGCTATTAGAGTTCCAGTGGGTGAGGATAAGGTAAGGGGTGAGATGTTGGTCAAAGGATACAAAATTTCAGTTAGACAGGAGGAATAAGTTCAGGAGGTCCAGTGTATACGATGATTATAGTTAATAACAATGTATTGCATAATTATGCAGCTTGGGTCTGGCACAGTAGCTCATGCCTATACTCCCAGGACTTTGGGAGGCCAAAGCAGGAGGATCACTTGCATCCAGGAGCTGGAGCTCAGCCTGGGCAACATAGTAAGATCCCGTCTCTACAAAAATAAAAAATTAGATGAGCATGGTGACACATGCCTGTACTCCCAGCTACTTGGGAGGCTGAGGTGGGAGGATCACTTGAGCCTGGGAGGTCGAGGCTGCAGTGAGCTATGATTGTGCCGCTGCACTCAGCCTGTGCAACAGGGAGGCCCTGTCTCAATAAAAGGTCTGTGAGGTAATAAATGTGTTAATTGGCTTGACTTGGTCATTCTACAATATAAGCATATATGTATCAAAACATGTTGCACACCCACAATATATATATATAATTTTTGTCAATTTAAATCAAATTAATAATAAGCTAGCAAAAGTAATCGACATGTGACTTTCAATTAAAATAAAAAAACAGAAGGTTCAGCTTAGAAGATATAATTATTGATAACAGGACATCCTTTCAACTAGTAAGTTACCAGATTTATAGTAAGGCAAGTCCAAGTCCCACTTCCGTTAACTCTTCAACTAGGATATGGCACTAACAAATATCTGTCTAATAGGAAATTTGATAGCTTGATATGGCTGTTTTGATGTAGCCACTTTTACTCAACATTTTGACAGCTCTTTTGCACATAGTGCTCTTCACAGCCAAATAAAATGTTTTTAAAAAAGAAATAATAAATGCTATATGAAACTTGAACGAGTTTCCTGAACCTATCCATGAACCTGAATCAGATCTTTCCTGTATCTCCCAACTTGTCCCCCAGACTCAAACCACCAAATCAAATTTTTTTAATGTTGATGACATGTTCTAGGTGCTTTAAGTAGAGCTGCACTGTAGTTCCTGCTTTCATAAAGCTTCAGTTTCTGTCGGGGAAAATCGCATGAAAAAATAAATTATATTTATGAAGAGTGAAGCATGTATTAAATAGATTATTGTGCTGGCCTTGGAGCCTCCTGCCTTCCCTGACCCTAAGCGTCAGACATGGTGTTGGGATGCCTGTGAGTACATTAGTTGGTAATTTAAAAACCTGAACATTTAAAGCTCCTAGAGATTGTGCAATTGATCTGAATATGAAAACATTACTGATACTCAAACTGCCACATCAAAATAACTATGTAAATATTTTTCCAATTTTCTCACTTCAGAGGCCTTTAAAAAACTTACGTTATAAATTTATTATAAAGAACAAAGGCATTTTCCAAATTTCCTTCTTCCAAATACACAGACGCCATCCTCTCCATCTCTACTCCAGACCTAAAGTAACGTCGTGGAGTGATGTCTTCACTGATGGTGATATTACAACCAAGTTTGCTTAGGGCACGGACTCGTTCTTCTGGGCTTAGGGAAACATCTGTATGGTCAGGCATAGCAGCTAACTTTTTCTGCAAAGCAAAATTTAAATCTCTGATTAATTGCTGATTATAGTAAGAAAAGGATATGACTAATATTACAGATGTATTTTCTTTATGAGGAACCTAACACCATCATCTAAGGAAATCTTTTCATAAGTTAATGATATGATCAAAGTAAAGCATTTCTGGGTAAACATATGGTTTATACAACAAAAAGACAAACCTCCAGGATAAACATACAGTTTTATTGGAGTGGGATCTCACTTTAGGTTTCAGGGTACAATTATCTGGAAGTTCCAGGGTATGCAAATGTTTCAGGTCATTTTAGGTAAAATATCATTGCTCCTCATATCCCTGTGCATGCTTCTATCTGGGATCATGTGAAGCAGGTCATAAGATGAATTCCTGCCATTGTAGGGTTCATGTCAGTCTACTCTGAACGGTCTCCAAGGAGGTAACTTGGATTCAAGTTACTGTAAAGATTCAGTTCTATTCCAGAATAAGTGTTGTTTAGTAAGAAGTTTTCAGGGCCTCTCTGCATCTTCGTTGAGTTAAAAAAACAAAAAACAAAACAAAACAAAAAAACTAAAAAACACAAGTAACTACTGGAGAAACCTTTTCAAGCATAAGGATGCCCCTCCCATTTTTTTTAAACATAAAAAGAATCTCAGACCTCCGTATAATAGTAATTACACTGTTAAATTAGTTCTTAACCAAGAAAATAATGATATGTTACTAAGAAATGTCAGTGATAGTAATTTGAATTTTATTAATAAAAACAGCGTCTATACACTTTTGGTAAAGCACAGAACATACACAATTCAGAATGATTATTCAATAAAAAGTCAGTGCTTCAGAAAGGAAATTTTCTCTGTTAAGTGCCAGATAGCAAGTATCTTAGGCTCTGCTAGCCATATAGTTTCCATTGCAACTTGAATTCAGCTCTCAGCATGAAAGTCACCATAAACAATATGGAAAAAAATGACCCTGGCTGTGTCCCCCCAATTTTTATTTATAAAAACAAGCAGGTGGTTTGGCTCTTAGACCATAGTTTGCTGACCCCTGCTTTAGATCAGCATGTTTCAAAGCATGGTCCATGTACTGGCAGCATCAGCATCAACTGGGAGTTTCTTATAAATGCAAATTCCTAACTGGTCTCACCTCAGACCTACAGTCAGGATCTCAGGATCTCTGGAGTTAGGCTGGAGAACTAATGCTTTAATCCATCTTTCCAGAGGTACTTATGCATGCACAGTTTGAGAAGCAAGGCTTTAGACCAACCACTTCCACCATTGCTGGATGCTCCCAGAACAGAGTGAGCCTAGAGCAAATTTAGCTTCTCAAGGCCTCCTTGGTCAGTTAAGGGTAGGCTGCAAGTCTGACTACTGTGTGGGTGGAGCACTTAATTCAGGTCTGTAGAAAGCTATGAAAGAAGTCAAGGTAAGCATACTTTTAGTCTAGCCATGAATTACTGAGCCACCCTTCAGGGGCAGGGCATAGTGAATTAGATATCTGGAGTTCTTCCAGTGACATCTGGCCTACTTTGGTGGTAAATGTATAGCCAATAGAACCCTAGATATCTGAAATGATTCTTGGTCCTAAAGGTTTAACATGTAACCAGAGACCCATAAACTTGTTTCTCAAGGCTTCATTAAGTAAGAACCATACCATGTCCCTTGTACGTTTTATTATATGGCTTCACCACATCAAAGACGGAAATTGGAGTTCTGAACTATAAGCCTCAGGCTTCAGTATATGGTCTTTTCCAGTTGAGATGTCTCAAATCCTACGCAATCCATCCACTTTTCCCTAACCACACTCACCTATAGAACTCAACAGCACCAAAAGAAAATATTGTCATTTGACCACAGATAATTGCTTCAATGACATCAGAAAATTACTAGAAAAAAAAAATCTATGAAAATCAGAATGTCTTCAAAGGGGGTTCCAGCCTCTCATATGTATAAAAGTAATGTGTTCATATTTTACTACTATATAGTCCATACTGAGTTATAATTATTTCTGTACAAATGTGTCCGATCCCTTATGAACTCCTTGGGGTTTTAAAAGGGATCACTTTCCATTTATCTCTGTTCCCTGTAGCATCTTCCCTGCCACATATGTGATAATAAGTATATCAAATAAAAGAGAGAAAGAAGTGAGAGAAGGAAGCAACAAGAGATTATAATTAGTTTTTTCCCTGAAAATGAAAATTAGATTGATTTTCCTCTTCTAAATGGTCCTATCCTTCCCAAATTTAAAATTGATTTCAAAGATAAGCTAGAAAATAACCTAAAGTCTTCATCAATCTATAGTATTTTTTTTTTTTTTTTTTTTTGAGACAGAGTCTCACTCTGTCACCCAGGCTAGAAGTGCAGTGGCGCAATCTCAGCTCCTGCAACCTCCACTTCCCGGGTTCACCCCATTCTCCTGCCTCAGCCTCCCAAGGAGCTGGGACTATAGGCGCCCGCCACCACACCCAGCTAATTTTTTGTATTTTTAATAGAGACAGGGTTTCACGGTGTTACCAGGATGGTCTCAATCTCCTGACCTTGTGATCTGCCCGCCGTGGCCTCCCAAAGTGCTGGGATTACAGGTGTGAGCCACCACACTCGGCCAATCTATAATATTTCATTTGCATGCAAGCTTCTTGGATGAAAACACAAATTTTCCAGATACAAAGACTTTGTGTTCATTTTCACAGTGACATATACAATAAAAATTTTAATTATTGTTATATAATGTTCTAGAAAAACACAGAAGACATCTCATAAGGATGACTCCTTCCTCTGAAGAGGTGGAAATGGGTCAGTCTTTATTAACCATAGTGGAACAACAACATGGGGACAGAAAATGAAAACATTTCTGCAACTGTCTACTTTCCAAACATACTCTGAAGACAACTAAGCTCTGTGCAGGACTTTCTTGGTCAAGAAAAAAACATCAGGTCAGAACCTATTTCAGTACAAGAACCAGGCCCTCTCTTTCTTTATGTCCTGGTGCTAGTCTCTGTGTGTACAGGGTATTTAGTATACTGCAGCCCATGGGGCTACTGGTACAAGGTCGCTGTGAGTGGTTGGGAAGAGTCATCGGGAGGAGGAAAATGGGAATGACAGTTTCCATTTATTGTACCATCCTGGTAGGCTAGGAGCATCAAAAAATATTGTTTCCAATTGTCATTGGGCAAAAAGTACAAAATTAGGGCCATGGAGATTACATAATGTGTCTATATTCACACTCAGAGACTGATCTAGGACACAGAATAAGCCCATGTGATGTAGCTAGAGAAAGTGTGCACAGTGCTGGGCAGTGAGGGGAAAAGTGAGAACAAGAGCTTCAAGTACAAAGACATTTACACAAGGATCCAAAGCAATACCTAGGTGTTATGTATGTTTTTCTCAGCTAACGCCACACAAGGTGAGCCTCCAATTTTTATCTATATAAAGAAGCTGAAACACAAAGAGTTTTAAGTAGCTCCTCAGATATCAACTCTGAAATTCTTCTCTCTGGTGTTTTGCCAAAGGACTACACTCCTGGAATCTAGCTAGATAAACTAAAATTTTAGACTTTTGTGGAAAATAAAAAGTATTTTTAAGTCTTACAAAGATAGCTTTATTAGTCACTTCCTCAAAGGAGACAACCACACAGATGGATGAAAAACTACAAGTGCTAAACTTCTTAAAGTAATTGTGACTCATTTCACATTTGTATGTTTCTGTTCTTCTTTTTGGGCTTTCCAACCAAATGTTAGATATCAGCTGGTGCGACCTACCAGAGAATTCACAGTAAAAGGCTGATCCATGCTGTCTTATCTGTGAAATGAGGATGTTCACTGTTTCTTCTCAATCACTTCATCTGTTTCAAAAACAAGAAGCAGAACTAAAGTTATTTTTTGAGACCCAAGTTTGAAATCCCAAGTCCCAGGGTTATCTCTGCCTCAGACAAACAGGAACAAATGGAAATAACTTATATAACCTTAAGTTATAAGTTCAGAGTGTTCAGAGAGACTGTGGGAAATCTCTTCCTGAAAATATAAAACTGCAAGTGATTATGGTTTCTCGAAGCTGACCTTTGAAAGTGAAAGTGTGAAAATAATTAACATTTGACTGGCACCCGGTATGAATCTTCTGGGGGATATCTTACTTAGAACTCTATGCAAAGTTATAAAGTAGGTTCGCTTTCTTCAAAGGAATAAAGAAGATCATATTGATTATGAGTATGGACTGTTAAACTCAACCTTAGAACTATGACAGGCAAAATTCTAAGATAGCTCTGTGATTCCTGCCTCTTGATATCTGTCAGTTTGTATAATCCTCTCTGCTTGAGTGTGGTTAAGACCCGTAATTGGCTTCTAACCAACAGAAGATAGCAAAGGTCATGTAATATTATTCCCATGATTATGTTGAATCATATGGCAAAGATGAAGAGATATTGTAAATATATGAGTCCCCCCTAATAATGTTAAGTTAATTAAAAGAAAAATTATCCTGAGTGGTCTGGTTCTAATCAGGTAAGACCTCTAAAAGAAGTAGATTCTCTCCTGTTGGCCTTAAAGACTCAGCCACCACAAGTTCTAAAGCTGCAAGGAAATTAATTCTGCCAATGACCACACAAGCTTGGAACATGACTCCAAGCCTCTGATGAGACTCTAGCCCATCTCAACAAGTCAGCTGCTGCCTTGTGAGACCATGAGCAGGGGACCTAGATAAGCTGTGCCTAGACTCATGACCCAAAAAGCAGCAAGATAATACATGTATATTTAAGCCATTAATTTCATAAAAATTTGTAAAGCAGCAATAGAAAACAAATACGCTTAGCTGTGTGACTGTAGGGAAGTTATGTAGACTGTCTGCGCATCTACAAAATCGGTGAAACAGTGATTCCTACATCACATGGTTGTGCTAGGATCAAATGAGTTAGCACATAAAGTCCTTAGAGTATCAATAGTTCCCAGCATATAGTCAATATTTTATCAATGTTAGCTATTATTAGAATCTTTATTTTATAGTTGAGACAACTGAGGCTCAGAGAAGTCAAGTGAATGTACCTAAGTTCAAATATTAATTCAATAAATGTTAGTAATTCCCACCCTTTTTATGCTCGTTTAGGTCAAGCTCTGCCTCACCACTTTCCACTTCTAAATTTATTTTGTCCTTTATACCCCACTCATCACTTAGATGACTTTGAACATGGATCATCTCCTGACTTCCTCATTTAGGAAACAAGGGGTTAAGATGGATTATTTTCAGTTATAATATTCAGTGATTCTAGAAATCTCAGAAGTAGATCAATCAACACCTCCAATGCTATTTTCTGGCCTAAATCCATGGTGGAGGAACCCTTCAAGAAAAATTACTCTTGTATTCCAGTCTTTCTCCTCCACTGTCTCCAGTAATCCCTGGGGTAAACACTGAACTCTAAGCCTGCAGGCTACAAAAATGCCCAAGAAAGAGAAAACATGGTTCATCACAGTGCAGTTTAGAAGTCGAGTTAACAATTTTGGCACCACTGAATGTAGGCAATACCAACTGAGGAATTAAAACTTCTCAGTGAGAAGAAGTAAATCAGGAAAAGACGTTAAAAGAATTAAAAAGACAGAGCAAAGGTTTATGGGGAATGTGAAGCCGGGGAGGGAGGGGAACAAGGAAACACTAGTAAGTCATTTATTAGGACCTTATAAAAGAGTAGAACTGGCCAGACACAGTGATTCACACCTGTAATCCCAGCACTTTGCGAGGTCGAGGCAGGCAGTTCACCTGAGGTCAGGAGTTCAAGACCAGCCTGGGCAACATGGTGTAACTCCGTCTGTACTGAAAATACAAAAATTAGCCAGGTGTAGTAGTGCACACCTGTAATCCCAGCTACTAGGGAGGCTGAGGCAGGAGAATTGCTTGAATCCATGGGGCAGAGGATGCAGTGAGCCGAGATCACGCCACTGCACTCCAGCCTGGGTGACAGAGCAAGACTCTGGCTCAAAAATAAAATAAAATATAAATAAAAAAGAGTAGAATTATTCTTTTGATGATTGCTCAGATTCATAAAGAGAGAGCATAGACTTTAAAAAGTTGAAAATACTAGGATAGGGGCTTTTAAACTTTACTGCATCTAAAATCACATAACCCTGAGATCTGTTTAAAATACAGTTTCCTAAGACCCACTCTAAGGATTCTGAATCCATCGGTTTTAAGCCCTCAAGTAGGTATTGTCAGATATGGCCCAGTGATTCCAACACATGAGGTTTCCAAACAATACTTTGACAGACACTGCATTTCAGAATGAATTAAGCAGGATTCTTAGTTGCAGGCAAAGGTCTGACTCTTGAATTCACAGAAGGATAACGAAGAAACACAAACTTCTAGGAGGGCCAGAGAAATCAGGTTTGGAAGCTACATATCCAAGAACACTGCCCCAGACTACACAGCAGCATTGGTCTGGTGAAAACACCTCTGCTATCTCTATCACTTGAAGAACAGGGGATTCTACAGCTTCTACTACCAACCAGCAACTCCAGCAACTAGCTGCTGCCCTGGGAATAATGTGCAGCTGCCATGTACTTCTCTATGTCTCTAGTTTCTATTTCAAAGCATGAGATGCAGGTGTCTGACTGGCAGAGTCTGGGTCCCATGCCTGCAGCCTGGCTGAAAAGATGGCCGAAGACGTAAATATCTAGCATTTTATCCTCCTGTAGGAGGCAGTGGGATATGCCAAGAGAGTAGAGGTGGATTCAGGGCTGGGTGACCAAAAAACAATGGTAAGTGTGAGCAGAAACAATGAAATAAACATCTCCGTAATGAGCTTCCATACGTATGAAATGTTTAAACATATTTTAAACATCAGAGTTTATTAAATTACTATAGATAAAAACTATTCACTCCCACATATGAATATATTCAAAATTCAGAAATAGAAGCCAACTCCCCTCAAATCCAAGATGAAAGAAGTTTACAGACTGGTCAGTAACTATTTTTTAAGCCATTTATTACCTGATGGTCTTGCCTTAATTCCTTTATTTTTTGACCCCAGTCCTGGCACTTACAGTTGCATTATAAACAATTGCCAATATCAACATACACAGGTATGTTTTCTAGTTCAGTGGCTTTCAAAATATGGTCGAGGTTCCCCACAATCCTGTCAGGGAGTCTGTGAGATCAATACTACTTTCATAATATTACTAAAACATTATTTGACTTTTTTTTTTTTTTTTTTGAGACAGGAGTCTTGCTCTGTCGCCCGAGCTGGAGTGCAGTGGCCGGATCTCAGCTCACTGCAAGCTCCGCCTCCCGGGTTTATGCCATTCTCCTGCCTCAGCCTCCGGAGTAGCCGGGACTACAGGCGCCCGCCACCTCGCCTGGCTAGTTTTTTGTATTTTTTTTTTTAGTAGAGATGGGGTTTCACCGTATTAGCCAGGATGGTCTCGATCTCCTGACCTCGTGATCCGCCCGTCTCGGCCTCCCAAAGTGCTGGGATTACAGGCTTGAGCCACCGCGCCTGGCCTATTTGACTTTTTAAATATAAATCTTTCACAGTTGTATAGTGGAGATTTCCAGAGGGTACAAGAGTTAATGGAATGCTTACTTGCATACTCTTATAAATGTCTGTTTTGATTTTTAATACAGTAAATATAAATAGATATGACTCACATAAACAAAGTCTTTTAGTGTCCTTAGTACTTAAGAGTGTAAAGGGGTTCCAAGACCAATAAAGCTTGAAAACCATGGCTCTAGATTAACAATGTAAAGAAATAAACAAAATAAAAACTCACCATGCTACCTCAATCTAATCAGAAATAAAGTGGGCCAGGAGAATCTAAAACAGGAAACATTCATGGCAAGTACCACTTTCCATTTGTGCTACTGTGGTCTTACTAAAACAATTAGAAAATTTGAACTGAGGGTACAGTAAGAGGTACTTCACCTCATAGTACTTGAGATCCACAGATGCTAACTAATGGGAAGTATTCAGTATCATGCAAGAATAAAACAAATTCCCCCTCCAAAGTGGAGGTCCAAAGTGCTAGAAAGCACATGGTGCAAACAGCCTTTGGAGTGAGATAAGCCTGGGTGTGAGTCTAGGCTCTATCATTTGCCTGCTAAATATCCTTTACCAAACCCCCTCCAAGGTTTACTTTCCTTATTCGCCAGGGGGCTTGTCACGGCCCCACTTTACTGCTTTCAGCGTGGCTTAGAACTAACGGAAAACATTAATCAGAAATGCCTGTTTTAATCTCAGCCTACTCCCTAACCTCTGCTTCACATTCTTGTGGCTTGGTAACAACTGAGGATCTGAACTGCAGCCTTGTGATCTATTTAACCTGTAAGATATCGCTTGAGAGTTCTTGCTTCAGATCTCTTGCCTTCTTGCTTTTATTGCTAGCCCCTTTTCCTGACCATAACCTCCAAAGACATCATCATTTTTTTTCTTTAGTCTGTCCTTTTATAGAGGAAAAGGGGAGTGTCTGATTTCTGTTAATCCTGACTCACAAGAATGAGGGGAATCACGATGTCAGAATCCTACATATTCACAGTGAGCACGTGGAGGCCAACTCCTGTCCCAAAGATTCAGCTAACAAGTAGCTCCCAGAACCAACTGAGTAGTCGACTGTGCCCAGAGGGGATGTGGCAAAAATGCGTTCTCATTCATGAGTGGCCCGGGAGGGGGCGGGTATCCTCTCCAAATTGATATTTCACAGCTCTGAGCTTGTAACAGTTTACTCTCTATATAACCATAGCAAAATCCTCTTGGTTTTTGTGTCCCTGCAATGTCTCCAAGTCTGAAGTCCCCCACGGAAACATGGAAGAGTCTCAACAATTCTGCCCTCTAAAACTAGCAGCAAACAATGCAAGAATGAACAGAGGAAAATATCTGACCTAGCATGGTGCTTATTTTGTGATTTTTTTCAGCCTTAATTTCCTTAACTTCTTCCTTCCTTCCTTTTTCTTTTTTCTTAAAATAGGGTGTGTGTGTGTATGTGTGTGTGTGGCAAAGTTCAGAATCCTGACCCATTTTCATCCACAGAGAAATATTTTCCAGAATTCAGAAAGGAGGTGACTATCAGGCAGCGAACGGTCTCCTAAGAGACTCAGCATACAGTAAAGAGCCAGCGAGACCATTACCCAAACATGCCATTTTCCCCCAGGCACTTCTTTTGACTTGAGTGCCCTAGTGACCTGGATAAGGAGATGTGGCCCACTGGCAGTTAAGAGAGGACAGAGTACCTTATACCTCCTCCTGGAGTCTCATTTCTAATTGGCCAAACCAACAGCCACTGGGTTAGTGGTCATGTTTTCCAGGAAGAATATGGTGCAATTTACTCAGTTGGAGATAGATAAAGAAAATTATTATAACTGAGCCTATAGGCTTCAATGACCTCATCTAATTTAGATAAAGGGAGGTAAAGGGTCATTCCCAGTTCTAAATGACAGAGACACAAAGAAGGATCTCCTGAGTCACAGTCTTACAGATTGAGCCCTACTTCAGGAAAAATAAATAAATCTAGGCCCACCCTTCATTTCCCTTTTGAAGGATTTTAAAAATTCAGACGTCAAAAGCAAAGATTACATTGATTTGTTTTCACACTTATCTTCTGTAATATCTGCAATCAGCAATATGCTGTGACCTAGATGATACATTATCTGTACTAAAATATTGATAAGATAAAAATGAAATGATCATAATATTAGAAATAGCTTTTATTGGATTTTTTCCCCATAATTATAAGTACGATATATGATCATTTACAAGGTGCCAGGTCTGTTATTTTTAGAGGTATATTCCACATTAAATATACCAGTCACAACAGAATGGTTTCTATCAGATCAATGAGCAAGAATGCAGTTGTTACAGGAAAGATGATTAAATAAACCACTCCTGATGTATGTGTTAAATGACTTGGAGGTAGATCTAGGCTACTCTGAGTGCAAGCAAGTCACACACTGGGCCATAAAATAATTATTTTGCATAGCGTAATACAAACTTTTTATCCAGCCACCAAGATGAAGTGGTTCGGTGCCCTTAGCATGAAGAGCTCAGGTTTGGGGACTATATACTACTTTAGGAGGATCCAGTTTCTATCACTAGTCGGGAGAGTTATAGCAGCTTATTTAACCTTTCTGTGCACCTTAGCTTCATCTATTAAATAGGGCTAACAACAGCTTTCCAGAAGAATTTAACTAAAGCTTAAATGAGGTAATATATAAAAGTTCCATTATAGTTCCCAGCTTGCAGGAAGAAACTCAAAGAAAATCAGTTCTTTCTCGCAGAAAATGTTGGAAAGGTGAGGTTAATGACCTCTGCTAAAAGTTGACTTCTATTACAGATATCAGATGGTTGGTTGATGTGTAACTACTTGTTTCTTTGCAATGAGCTTTTGACAACAGTTATCTATTCCCCTAGCCACCACTACTTCTTCCTCGCCAGCAGGGCCCAGTCCCACTAGAGATAGTCACTTTCTCAGTCTGCCTTGTAGTCAGGACTTGGCTGGTTGGCAGGCGACCAAATATCAGACAATGAGACCTGAGGGGAAATCTGTTGGGAGGATTCTGTGAGAAATTTCCATCTCTAATGCAAAGAGACATCCTAGGGAATATAGGCCTTTTCATCAGCTGAACATGTGACTTCACATAAGTCTTAAAGGCAGCAGCCATTTTGCAACCTAGAAGGGTCAAGCCCAAGGACAGCCAGCGTCTGGAGGATGGCGGAGCCCAAGGGTGGAATGAGCCGGGCTCCTTGCTCACATGGCTGGGCTGCTGATCTTACCCTGCAAACGTTCTCTTCTAAAGTGTTATTATATACGATTTAAAATGCCATTACATAAGACACTTAGGATTCTGTAATATGCTCCCTAATTAGTATAGGATTCCTCTAGAAATACAAGAAAATCTTTAGCTATATGAATCCCATGACAAAAGAGGTGATTCTGAATAGTAAAATAGTAAACAATAATAATAAAATATTGTGAGATTTAAATATTTTTGAAGGGAAACAGTTCTAAGATATATTATTTACTCCTTAACTTAATATAGAAACATTAACCTTTTCTTGATAATTCAACATTTTATTTCAATGTACCTGCCAATAACAATGCTTCCCTCCATTTCTAATTTGCTCCATTTAATCTGTCATTCATTTAGAAAAAAATCAATTAAGAGGCAACTTATTTACTAAACTTCTTGACTTCGGTCTTTTTCCTCCTTTAATCTATTTTCTCTCACTGATAAAATTATTTGAGACTATTTATGAATTAAAGTGTAGACTGGGTGTGCATCAGGAGAGATCTTCTGTGTGAACCACCTGCTGGTTACAGTGAATGTGCTACATGATTTCTAATTTTGCTGCTCAAAAAGCCTTTTATCTTACTTGTTTTTTTCCTAGACTGTCTTCTAGGTAAGAGTGAGCTGAATTCTGAGCAGGTGAGGTACTATGTCTCCTTCAATAGAAAAAGATAGCAAAAACAAACAAACAAACAAAAAACGAGGCTATATAATAACAACAGGTACCATTAACAGAATGCTTTCCTTCCCTGGCTAATGGATGCATGAACGCACATGATCTCAGTTAGCCTTTTCCAATAGGAGGCAGTTGAGCCTTGGGATTAGACACGTAGTCTCCAGGGTTAGGACATGTGAATTCAAATTCTGGCTCCAGGAACCACTAATTGCAGAATTGCAGCTTCCCAAACTGCAAAGGAGGCTGATAATTGTATCTAATGAATAGAGGTACTGAGAAGGTGAAGTGAGATAATGCTTGTAAAACATATAGCACAATGCTTGGTGACAGTAAACACTCAACAAATGATTACGACCATGATTTCCATTTTACAGATAAGAAAACTAAAGCCTAGAAGTGATAAGTAACTCAAGCAAATGACAGAGCAGGGACTCCAGATGCACAGGGGTCCAGAGCTCATACTCACAGTCACACAGCAACACTAACGACTGGCCTCTCACAGTAACTGGGAAAATCCGAGAGAAGGTCACATCCTTGGGCCTTGGACAAGAATGACAAAATTTACTGTGGAAATGAAGATTTCAGTTCAGCATTACAAATATCTGATTCATAATCTCCTCCCTGCCAAAGAAATAAAAGGAAATTCATTCCCTTCAACTTTTTTTTTTTTTTTCTGGAGAGGGAGTTTCACTCTTGTTGCCCAGGCTGGAGAGCAATGGTGCAATCTCAGCTCACTGCAACCTCCACTTCCTAAGTTCAAGCGACTCCCCTCTTTCAGCTTCCCAGGTAGCTGGGATTACAGGCATGGGCTACCATGCCTGGCTAATTTCGTATTTTTGGTAGAGACGGGGGTTTCACTATGTTGGCCAGGCTGGTCTTGAACTCCTGACCTCAGGTGATCGACCCGCCTCAGCCTCCCAAATTGCTGGGATTACAGGCATGAGCCACCGTGCCCAGCCCCCTTCACTTTTTTTTATCGGCAGAATGATTTAGTGTCTGTGGACTAACTACATGGTATATATAGTTAAGAAATTCAAATCCAAAATTATTCTATCTAGATACAGTTCAATTCAAAATATTTGCTGGTTTTTAAAATAAATTCTACATTTTTGTGGTATATGAAAGGCATTTCACATGCTCATCAATGTACTCATTTTAGATTCTTTTCTAAATGTGATGATTCAATTAATATTTGCATTACAAAACACTTGGCAAACGAATTTGAGGTGCTGGAGAGAGATTCACATTTGTACACAGATATTTTTTCACCATAAATTCATATGAACTTGCTAACTGTGCTCTCTTCCTGTTAAAATACTTAAAATTCCTGGAAACAATGCATTTCTAAAGGTAAGCTACCCATAAGGCACTAAACTTTAATGTACATTTTAATGTACTTCCTTTTTTACTGCAATTTGCTTTTAAGAAAATACTATCCAAAAAATACTTAGTTCAATGAAGTATGAGTCACAAATAAATGTTTTAAATAGCATCATTTTCCTGCCTGCCAGTTGCCTGAAAGCTCAGAAATGGAGTTAGTCCTTGGGCATTATTAATCCATTTTATTTAATTTTCATAACTTTCTTAAGGACAGTAGTTTAACAAAATGAAGTGAGTCCAGCACTATTATTCAAAAGCAAAAGAGGGCTATCCTGAAGTACTTCTCATTCACTGCTTCTCCAGTGTTCTCCAACCATAAGAATCTTAACTGTCCCAATGGAGGCTGTATTCCAGTGTTCTCCAACCATAAGAATCTTAACATGTCCCAATGGAGGCTGTCTTCGTATGTTTGGTTGTGCACTGGACAATCTCTTCAATGCAGTAGGCAGAAGCAGAAAAGACAGTTTCCTTCTTAACTTTTGCTGGTAATCCATTTTAAAGAGTTTTCTTGAAGAGTTCCTTATTCTGGCAAAGTTGTTAGCAAGTGGTCTTCTGCTGTTTCTATTTGCTCACCACTCATTCGCTTCCTACCTTCCTACCCTAGAGCTGACATCCCCCTGATTTTGATGCCATGTTCCCTCTGAGAGTGGTTCCTGGATAACCTGCTTGCATTACAATGACTTGGTGAAGGAGAGGTGTGCTGGCCACACACACAGACACACACACACACAGACACACACACAAACCCCACAGATTTCTAGGCCCCACTGAATCAAAATTTCTGGGAAGGGTGCCCCAGTGATCTCTAGTTTTTGTCAAGCAGCCCAGGATGTTTTTATGCACACTAAAACTTGAGACTCACTGCATTAAACAGTTACAAACCCCCACAAAGCACCTGGCCCTGAGCTGCTGAACATTCCCTATTTAAAATCAACTCCTGCCTCGGCCTCTCTGAAGTGGAGGTGTTTCCTTTCTCCTCCCTCAGCCTGAATCTCAAATATTAATATTCCATCTTTTTCTCTTGATACATCTTTATTCTACAAGACACTTTTTTTTTTTTTTTTAAATTGTGGCTTCGGCTTAATTTGAGCTTTAGCATTGTACCTTCAAATGTCCTCCATCCATTTCTACCAGGATACCCAACTGTGATTTTTCATTCAATACAGTCCAAGGCTAGATGGATCTTTCCTATAAATATTGATAGCGCCAAATAAATTTATTCATTCATTCATTTATTCAATGTTACTTATAAAGCCCCTACTTTGTGCTTTTATGGATCTTACACTCTGCTAGGGGCCAGGAATGGGGCAGAAAGGTGTAAAAATAACCAACAATTATGTACACAATTATCTAATAAAGATTGTGGTAACTGTGACAAAGATGAAATACAGAAAACAATGAGAGTTATCCATTTTTTTGGCAAAAATACCTTGTAAGTGATAGTGTATCCTTCATAATGTATCAGGAGACATATGTTATTGATTTGTTCAACTATTAATGATAATCTTGATATTTGTTTAAGTTATATCAGTCAGGTTCTCCCCAATACTATTTTTCTCTTTACAATTGAAAAGTATCTTGTAGGGAGACTATGCAAATATACCATTGCCCACTAATTTTAGCATCCAAAGATTTTTTTCCCCGAGACAATTATTGTGGTGTTTGAAAGTGGCTATTTTTCTATTTCCATTATTCCTTCTATAATTATTAGTTCAGTTGACATTCTTGCTTGAAAGTTGTTTAATTTTTACATAGAATTTTTAAAATTTAAGCTTTCAAGTGGACCTATTTTCTTTATGGTATCTAGGTTTCTCAACATTCTTTAAAAGGTCTTCAAATAAATATGTCTACCAATCTTTTCTTCTGGTACTTCTGTGGTTGGCCATTTTTGGATAAATATATTTGATCCGTGTGGAATTTATTTTTATGTAAGGAGTGAAAGAAGAATATGGACCTTTCTTGACTGCTAGGCAGAATGGCCTTTTCCTTCTGCCTCAATTATAACTGGGAATTGACTCCAGTTATCTAAAATATACTTAACTTAATTCCCAACTCTTCCCAACAAGGTGATCTGGCCGAACGAGGCACTTAGTACATAATTATTAAATGCAAATACTCTGGAAGCGATGGATAAAGTCACAGAGAAGAGAGGAATTGGTAGCCCAGAGAGGAAGCAAGTACGCAACACTGGAATGAGGAAACCCTTGTCCAAACTGAAGAGCAATGAAAGAAATGGAGAAGGACAAACAGTTATTGGGGAAGATTCTGAGGAAAAACCACATAACTTGGAAGCTAAGTGGCCGTAACGAGATACAGAAGCATAAATAAGCAAAGATATTGTAAATGTTGACATCTAAAAGAATTGGAGATGGTGATGCTTCTGACTTCACTATCAGAAGGCGAAGAATTGTCTCTTTCATCTCCATGGATGGTACCAACATCAAGTCACTTACACAAAATCTGGCAAACTCTGATATTAGCAATCCTGCACCTACCCTTTCCCTTAACCCCACATCCAATCTACCATCTGCATGTGCAGACTCAGATTTGCCCTCCAAAGCATCTCTCAAAACTTCAGGTTTTCACCATCTTTGCGGGGAGGCTCTTTAATGTACACCCCACCTTTTTCTCTGCCTGCACTGCTAGAATTGCCTTCTAATTGTTGTATTTGTTTCTGTCTTGCTCCCCTTCGATTAACTCTACCTGGTGAAGAATCTACCTGTGGTGATCTTTAAAAAATCTGATTCAGATATTGCCATTCCTTTGCTTAAAGTACTTGAATGATGTTCTATTGCTGTTAATATCCTATATCCTTAATGAGTCCCACAAAGCTGGGTCTGACCAGACTGCCTCCTTAGAGCCTTCTTTCACACCACCTCCTCCACTGGCTTCTTTCAGTTGCTGAGATGCACTATGCAAAGTCAATGCAAAGGCACTCCATCCTCAGTTCACACTTCCACTTTCTACCCATCTTTCCAGTGTTAGCTTAAGCATCTCTTTTTCAGGCAAGTTATTTTTGACCACCATCAGACTAGGTCACTCTCTTGATTACATACTCATGATGAAACATCAAATAAACCCAAATCAAGGTATTTTCTATGAAACAATCAGTCAGCGCTCTTAAAAAGTGTCAAGATCACGAAAGACAGAAAGACTTAGGAACTGTTGCAGATTAAAAGAGACTAAGGAGGCATAACAAATGAATTCAATGCATGATCCCCGATAGAATCCTTGCCCAGAAGGACTTCGGTGAAATTTGAATAAGATCTGCAGATTAGACAATAGTACTGTATCAGTGTTAATTTACTGGTTTTGACAACTACTGTGGTTTTGCAGGTGTTAATATTTGAGGAATATGGGTAAAGGTTGTATAAAAGCTTTGTGTACCATTTCCAAAATCTTTTGAAAGTCTAAAATTATTTTAAAGTAAAATATTTTGTAAATGCTTGAATAGTACTTTTAAAAACCTTTCAACAAGTAAAAGAACAAGAAAGTTTGCACCACTGACAGCTATAATATCTATTTTCTCTAAACTATGGGGATCATTTGCATAACAGTAAGAGAGAGTTGAGTAAAAGTGGGCAAGTGACATGAGCAAGTAATAAGAGAAATATAAACAGTTAAGTCACAAGAAATAAACATCTAAATTCACTAGTAATTAACAAATTGAATTTAAGCCAGGTATTTAACGTATTTGATTGATAAAATTTACGTGATTGGGCCAACTCAATATGGATGAGGATTGAAAAAACTGTCAAGTTTTAAAATAATATGCACTCATGTTGACTAAGCAATTCCAATTCTAAGATCTCCCCATAGATTTCCCTGACTGTTTAATATATACACACACACTGCGGCATGATTTTAACATATTAAAATTTTGGAAATAAAAATAAATAGCCATCAAAAGAGGAATATTGAAAATAAATAATCTCTATAGCATATGAAGCTGTTAGAAATGACTTACATCTATTTGTACTGAACCAGGATGTCATCCAAGTTAGAGCATTAAGTGAAAACAGCTAGCTATGGAATAACATGTAAAATATAGCTCCATCCTTGTAATATGAATACACATGTATTCATTACGTATACTGGAATTTTTCAAGAAACAAGTCTGGAACAACATTTACTGAATTTTTCTCAGCTGTTGTCTCAACGGTGGGATCATGAGGGATTTTCACTTTTTATTTGTTGCTATACAATTTGTTGTAAGTATGTATCACTTTGTAATCAAATTACACTTTTTTTAAAAAACCTACAAGTTTTGAATAGGTTGCCCCGAATTTGAGAATCCTAGCCCTGCCAATTTCTACATGTGTAAATTCTGGTATATTACTTAACTCTCTGAGTCTATTTCTCTGGTCCAAAGTTAAGAATAATTGAGGTTTCCTTGCCTCACAATATTAAGGTACTGGTAGTTGTAGCAATTATTCAAGGACCTCCCAAATCCTGGCCTGAGGCTGAGCTGGGTGGCCTTCATGTACACACCATAACATCAATAGCAGAAAAAAGCAATTTACCCAAAAGCTATAGACCTTCAGGAATACAGAGTTGGAGAACCCTACTGCATAAACCCTTGAAGGTCAGTCCTACCAAATCCTGGGCCCCAAGTCCTCACCCTTGTTTCTTTCTGCCTTTATGGTGACCAACCAGCCTGCTTCACCCACCTGTTCCTTGATCCTCTCTTTCTGGACCAGGTACTGTGTGTCTCTAGCTCAGGTGTGCACTTGTTTGCATCCAGTTAGTCCCCAACTCAAAAACTGCACTGCAGCAACCCAGTGCCTGCCAGAAGAGATCTAAACCCTCATCAGCCCTTCAGTGGCCTCTGTTATCTGAGCCTTTCCCCTTCTCTGTGTCTTCCACTACTCACTAATATGTCTTCTCTTACATTCCTTTGATCAAAACCATCTCTGCCCTATCCAAGTATCTGCCACTCAGAAGAATGTACATTATCTCTAAAAATTCCCACCAACCCTGTGGTTTCCTCATTCCACCCATCAAAAGATAGATCATATTAAGACTAGGAAAGGCAATACATCGTACCTTCATAAGAACTCCAAGACAGCACTGACATATATGTTATTACATGAAAATGTCTATCGAAATCAGGAGGAACAAATGCTCAAAACATTAAAGTAGAAGAAAGAATTTGAATATAAGATTAGATTTAGCTCTTAAGTAGATTCTTCTCAAAAGGGTGGTTTACTGAGCACCTGCATCAGAATCTCCTGAGAAGACTGCCAAAAGGAAGGCTACTGGGCATGGTGGTTCATGTCTGTGATCCCAGTACTCTGAATGGTTGAGGTGGAAAGATCACTTGAGCCCAGAAATTCAAGATCAGCCTCGGCAACACAGTGAAACCTCATCTCTACAAAACAAGTATTTTTAAAAAATAGCTAGGTGTGGCAGCACACACCTTTAGTCCTAGCTACTTAGAAGGCTGAGGTGGGAGGATCACTTGAACCCATGAGGTCAAGGCTGCAGTGAGCTATGATCACACCATTGCATTCCTGCCTGGGTGACAGAGTAAGACCCTTGTTTTAAAAAGATAAAAAGGAAGGCTGCCAGGCTCTACCCAAATCTTTTGAATAATCGTCTCTAGGGGTGGAATGGAGGACATTTTCTTATTTTGAGCCTAGTTTGAGAATCACAGCCCTAGTTACCTAAGTTATTCAATAATATTGTATTTGACAAAAGAAAAATAACTAAGTGTGCCATAAGAATACGATAGTTATATTTCTTTCAAGATCCATATTTTAATTTATTGAATTTTTCATGAATTGAAAAAAAAAAGTTCTAAACCCACCAATGATTTTGAGTGATTTTCATCTTATTTATTAATTTATTTATTTAGCTTAAATACTTTATAGATTAAGTAAGCAGTTTCTTTGCCCAGGTTAACAGGAACATTAGCCTAGGAAGGGCATATTTCAGGCCTCTCTTTCCCAATCTCGTTCCATCCACCATGTCCATTTGTTCCTATAGTTAAAGAAAACTTATCTTGTGGAACAATTTATAAACCAACCTTTCAAGGACAGAACAGATTGGGAAAAGAGCCAGAGTCAACCCACCAGAAGACCGAAGCATGGGCCCAAAGGCAGAACGACTTCTCTGTATTTCTAGTGTTAAATGATAGCTGTAGTGACAGGATAAATAGAATCACAGGGTCCTTAGATGAGCCAAATTTAGCCATAATCATCATTCCTGGCTATAGTTTTTCCTACACTTTTAATTAAAAGTCCATAGCTGATGAGTGCACTAGCCAGGCAAGTTTGAAATGTAACACTCTCAAAGTGAACCCGCACCTGAGCCTGTCTCTGAACACAGGCAAATGCAAAACAGGCAGGCAGGGTTCACAGGGAGCTAGAAAGGGTTAAAAATGAGTCATCACTGGCTTCCTGTTTCTAAATTAACCCAGAGAAGCATCAAATCACACAATTAAAATGAATAATTCCTGATGGACCTCTTAACAGTTATCTCTTGCATGAGCTTTTGCTGAATCTGGTTTAGTTACTGTGATGCCACTGAAACCTAAGTATCGCAACAGTTTAAAAAACAAAGAGCCAAATTCACCAAATCTCAAATTCTTTCACCTTTAATCAGATTTAGACTCATGAAATTTAAAATGTTTCTTTAAAAAGAATTGAACTTTTGTCAAATAATATAATGTGTAATTTACACAAAAAGGTAAATTAAAGGATGCAGAGTATATTTTTAACAGTAAGATTTCAAAATTTCCATCAACAAAATTATTAGTGTTTTATATTTGCATGCTGGGTACTGAGGATAGCGACTGGAGCAAGAAAAGTGGGGGCTTGCCCTCATGGCACTTCAGGGTTCCAACCATCTCCAAAGTAATCTATCATCTTCAATGTAAAATCAGTACCCAGATGATTGCTTGTTTTCCTTGACGTTTTGGTATTTTGTAAGCAATGCTTTTATTAAGTTCTTTATTAAAAAGTGTTCCAATTTGCGTTTTCACATATGCTTTAAAAAATTGATTATTTTGTTTTTGTTTTGCCTAACACTGTTGGCATACGCAACACATGTATCTCTCCTTATACTCAATGATTCTTTGCTGGAGGCAAATGCAACTTTATACAAGACCAAGAAAAAGTTTCATCTACTTAGAAGAAAACAATACTAGCTATAGATTTCTGAGAGTTATAAGAACAAACGTTTATAAGAATTAATGCAATAAAGTCAAAATACAGGAATCAGTGATGGCAGATTCCATCCTAAAGCTCTGAAGGAGTTAAGAATTGCTTAGTCTTCACTGCCACAGGAGTCTTCCCACCTATAAATAAAATCTGGCTTCTTATAATTAGACATAATTACTTCAACAAGTCAAAGAACAACTAAAACTTGCTTTGCCATTACTCTATAAAATATACTGAATACGCTGAATTAAAAGATGGTTAGAAATGTCATTCTCACTCCACCACAGCTTACAATGGGAGATATCTGAGACTCTGGGAGTGTGGAGGTAAGTGGATGGCATGTAAGTTTTTCAGAATACTAAAACTTGCCCCAGAATCTGATACATTACATGAGGCAGGCATAAGAAGCCTTGAGTATAAGGAGAGACATGAGTATTGTATATGCCAACTGTGTTAGGGTGAAGATCCAGAAAATAATCCATTTTTAAAGCATATATGAAAACACAAATTAGAGCACTTCTTAATAAAGAAGTTAATAAAAACATTACCTACAAAATACCAAAACATCAAGAAAAAACAGTTATAATCCGGCTACTAATTCTACATTGGAGATGACAGATCTACATTGGAGAGGATTGGAACACTGAAGCTCCATGAGGACAAGCTCCTACTTTTCTTGCTCCAATCAGTATCCCCAGCACCCAGTATGCAGTATAGGAGACAGGGATCCATACAAGTCAGGACAAGAGGTGTTGGAGTCATATTGCCTGGGTTTGATGGCCAGTTCTATCATTTACCAGCCTATGATGCTGAGCAATTCACATAGCTCCTCTGTACATCCATTTTTAAAATCTGCAAAATGGTACTTAGGCATAAGGTTGTTTAAAGAATAGTAACAAGAATAACAACGAACACATATAGCACTTAATTTTGTGCCATTGTTCTAAACACTTTGTATTTACAGCTATTTATTTAGCCCTCCCTAAAACCTTCTGAGATAGAAACTAATGTTTCAATTGAAAAGCAAGGAAACTGAGACTCACAGAAGTCAGTAACTTGTCCAACGATGCACAACTAGAAAGTGGGGGGAAAAAATCCTGTTTCCAACCACTCCATCACCATTGAGATAAACTTGTGTTAAAGCAGTACAGTGCCTGGCATATAACACATCTTCAGTAATGAACAGCTATTAATAAATATTTGTCAAATGTTTGCAAGATTCTAAGGTTACACCAGGGCTCCACAGCAAAGAATGCTGTAATTCACTGGTGATGTCCCTGTGGGTGTGGAAGGTATTAGTGATCACACTTGTGCCACAGGTTTTCAATCTCTTTCACATAAAACAAAGAATCCTGATATCTGCCTGAGGTTTTCTTTTCTCCATTGCAGTGGGATCTGAGATCAGGCTGTCACCATCAGACACTGGATTGTCGCCTCCACTCGCTAACACTAATCCACTCTCCACCCAACTGCCAAAGTGTTCTTCTGACCAGATGCTTTTCACAACTGCTCCCTTTCAAGGAACCTACAACTGGCTACCACCTCATATCAAAATTCCTCCCCCAGCTTTCAAGGGCCTTAATACGACATGGAGGAAACCTGCTTTTAACTCCTGTTCAAGTGCTCAAGAGCCTACTTATCAAATAAATACTTGATAGGAATGGCCACGTTTCATTATGCAGAGAATAGCAGTGTTTGTGCTACTTCAGAACAGTGATAAGCAGTTTTTCATTTTACATAATATTTTAGTTTTATGTATTTATCTTTGGACATAGCCCAATTTTTAAAAATAAATTGAGAATCTTATTTTACTTTTGTTCAGGATGAAACAAGCTTGATCAGAGAAGGACATAAAAGGAAGAATTTCAAGAATAAAATTTGTATTATTATTACCCACTAGAAAGCTAATATCCAGGTAAATTTCAGATATCTTTCTAATCCGTCATCCTGAAACTGGAACCTGAATAACCGGGAGACTTTCTAAGGATGGGAGATGGAAAGTCAGAATTAAAATAAACAAAAAAAAAGGAGTCATAACACCCTTAATATTCAAGACAATGGACCCATTTCCAAAAGAGTACCTTGAAAGGTTAACTAGAGCAAATCAAGACATAAGAATTACTGGTGTTTATATCAGTGGGCTTCTTTTAATAAACACAAGTTACTAAGTAACCACCAGTCTAATTTAATGTCTCTAAGCCAACCCCATCAATGGAAAAAATAACATGGATTTAATTTAAAAGTTAGAGAATCAAACATGTGTTTTGAAGACTCAGCAATATGCCAAATGTTAAACTGGCCTGTCCACTTGACATGCAGAGATGCAAGACTGTACTAGAAGTTAATCTGATTTGCTTAGAAATGCAAATAATTTCTGACAAAAGCCACATCCAGATGTAGCTACATCCAGATTATTCCTGAGTTGAACATTCTGATGTCAACTCAGGATTTCTGAATGTACATTCACACGTTCAACTGGACAGTTCACATGTTCAGATAGCTGGAATAAGCAAATCAACAGGTACCAACAGTATTTTTTGTTTGTTTTTGTTTTGCTTTCGAGAGTTTTGTTTGTTTTTGTTTTGTTTTGATTTTATTATTGTTTCTACAATCGAGGATGTTGGCCTTCTTAGTTGATTATATGAACTAGGATTCAATTTGATGAAATGTTTGGTGACCCATATAAAGTTATGATTTAAAAAATCAATAGCAAAAGAGGTGATGTAGTTTGGTTAGGAAGACAGTCTAAAATTTTTCATTTATTTAAATATTTATCAAAGAGCTGCTATGCATCAGCCCTAAGGAATGGAAAGCTGGCTCTAATATCTTCAGGGATAACCATGAGTCATTTCCTGTAGTTTCAGTTGAAGCCATCTATAAATCTTTCATAAGGTCAAGAAAAAGATAGTAGTAGTAGACAGAATCACAAATCCAGTAGATTAATTAAAATGTCTCTAATTGGTAAATGTACCCACCAGGAAAGCACCTAGCACTTCCTGGACGGAATCTACATTATTTTCTCTCACATTCCTTCTACTTCTCATGTTTGGGGCAAGAATTATCAGCCTTCTTTTCTTGTAAAATGCAATCTCATTTCTTGGATTGTAGCAGTAAATTCTTACAGCTGAGAAGGGTCCTAAAGGAAGGAAATGATCAAATGGTGTTAAGTCCTATGTGCTGAAACTAAGAAGAGGGAACTATTATTAACAATTCTTTATAACTATTTTTATCAGTCCTTCTTAGGAACCAACCCCAAAGACACTCTCTCCTCCAGAAGCAGATCTCTCTACTGAGGACATCCTTAGGAAACAGGTCCCTAATTACTCCCTTCAAGTCTCCCACAAACCTTAAGACTCCTATGAAACAGGGAAAGAGTACCAAGAAACAGGCCTTGAAGGTTGAGATAGGGGTAAAGGACTTAGGTTATCTGCCTTATAATTTAAATTTTGGTGCTTGATTTACAGGTGGGGATAAGAAAACAAGTTTCTTCTTGAAATTCCCAAGAAGCAGTTGCTACATAAATTACAGCCAAAGTATATGCAAAAGCAGATTCTCACTGGCAATTTGCTGTATGCGTTTCTGAACAGAAAACAATCAGTCAATTCATTTTCCAGGTAGATTCCAGTAACATTTTACGCCTTTGAATGGAGAAGCTCTCACGCTGCAAGTGGTAAACAAAAAGAGTCTACTGCTCAGCGACATTAACTTGTATTAAAAATAAAGATATGTATAGTGTGGTTACACAATGCCCACTATAATCCAGTGGTAGAGTATATTTTTTGAAGTACAATGTAGCATCCATCCTGAAAATACAAAATTGCTAATGGAAACAAGGTTGGGATAAAAACAAAATACGGTGGCTTAATTTCTGTGTAAAACAACCGTCAAAAGCCACCCTCAAAAATATTGACACGGACAATCAAACATGCAGGTATAATTTATCAGCTGGAACAAATCTACGTTAATGACCTTGACAGGGCCTTAAATCATGAGACCATAAACCAGCATCCTAGTGATATCTATTATGTCTTCGGAAATAGCTTAAAATCCAGGACTTCATGTTATTCTCAGTAATGAGCAGGATGTTTGGAAAGCAGTGTGCTCACTGGGGCTTACTTTGAAAGCTGTCTTTTTTACTTACTACCGAACACAGATTTCCAGGAAGCAAGCCACCCCACCCCACTTCCCAGGCACTTGATTTTTTTTTTTTTTTTTCAAACCTCAAGATTGGGTTCTGTTTCCTGAATTACTTATTCCTTGTATAAATTTTCTTTTAAACTTCAGCAATTATGGCACCTTCGGCTTTGGGGGTATCAGCAGCGTGAGTTGTTTTAGAGGAAGTTCTGAAAAAAATATGTTTTGGAGACATTCCATTTCTTTGTGCATCTCACTGGGGGCTTTAGGTGAAGGCTTTAAGTTATTCAGGTGAGGGGCAATGTCTTAGTCGCTCATAAACGGCACAAAAGTAACATCATCTGGAAAGGCATGGCACCTGTTCGGCCAGAGTAAAGGTCCGTTTTTCTAACCCTCGCCCTTCCCTCCTCCACACCGCGCCGCTAGAGACAGTGCAGTGGTCTCTCCCAAGGTCGACATCATATCCAGGGCTGCAACCCAGGGCTGAACCAGAAAAACAGGCGCACCCATGTATAGGTCAGGCCAGAGTTCCGCCCCGCCACTAGCAGCCAGGGCTTCCTGCCTCCCTATCAAGGTGAAACTAACCCCAAGAGCCCCGCGGAGGGGCGTATGCAGGCGGCGCCGATGGAGGCGGCCGATCGCAGGACTGGCAGGAAGGAAGCGATCAGCCGCCAAAGTGCCTTTTTCCTTCCCCAGGGCCAGCCCGGGACCGGACGCTGCCAGCGGAAGGGCCGGCGCGCGCCAGGCCACGAGGCACACGCACCAGCCGTGCGTACTTCCCCGTCCGGTGCGCGCTCTCACTCAAGCGCGCGCGCTGCTACTCACCAGCAACCCTTGGTGTCCGCAGCTCGCGTGGGACGGCGACTGCGACGGCTGCCCCCGCGCCTGTCGTGTGGCCTTGGCATTCGTCCGGCCGCTGCAACCCGGGCCGCGGTGGCTTTTTCTGGAAGGCGTTGCAGCGGGGTGATACCGGCACCCGGCGACTAGGCGTTCGCTGGTTTGCCTCGGCCGTGCCTCCTCCCCCTTCTCCTGTGCCGACCGATGGAGCTTTGCTGGTTCCACTCGCGCGGGCTCCGTGCGTCGCTCTCCTCCTCACTGTCTGACACCCCAGCGCAGGGGACGAACAGCTTCCTCGCAAACCCACGAGCAGGCCGGCCGACCCCGAACCTTCAGCAGCCGTCCCTGCTGCCGCTGCTGCAGGAAAATAAATTGTCACTGCGATGGTCCCGGCCTCCCCTGCCCCGGCCCCTGGGTGCCGCCTCCGCCTCTGCCTCCGCCCCCTCCTCCCTGGCGGCTGCGGCTTCCCGCATTCTGCAGAAAAAGCTCGCAGGTGGAAGGAAGCAGGGCCCCTGCGGATGGCCTAGAGCGAGAGTGAAGCGGTTGGGTGCCACTTTCGCATCTGAAACCCTGCACGTCTTCTCCCCACCCGGCACCACCTAAAGTCCCTTTTGCTCCACCATCAATTTCACCGAGATAGACAGGAGTGGTGCCTTTGAAGACTGCACAGTACACGAACCTTGATGCAGCTGACCGTTAAACTGTCACTGGAGTCTGGGGAAGGATAGGGTTTTGGTTGAAAATCCCACTCATACCTCATATCAGGAATTCCTTTTGATATTTATCCACAGCTGGCTACGCCCACCATGAAGCACCTTAGTTCTTCCCCCTACCCCCAATTTGTGTGTACTTGGAAAATACGAATTATTAGAATATCTCTTGGATGTTATGTTACTATCACATGCAGTGTTCTTACTGCAGTTCTGGCACTGTGTTAGGCAGTCGGTACACAAAATCTTATTCCATCTGCTACAACCTATATATAAAACGGACTCATTTTTTTGTTTTTGTTTTTTCCATGAACGAGAGACAGAGAAGTAAAATAATTTATCCCAGGTTAATCACCTAGAAAGTAGTAGAAGCTTAAATTTAAACTCTGATCCAATACCGAAAGCTGTTTCTATTGGCTTGACAGGTTCTATTAATTGATAAACATTTTATGAAGGTTGCTGCTGCTGGATGAAATAGAGTCGCTTTTCTTGAGCTTGGTTGGGAGCTTACCTCCAAGTGAGAGAAATGGCTGCAGAGTGGGGTGGGAAAACAGTGGCTTTTCTTAGCCTTTCCTCTGGAAACCAAAATTCCAGCCCTAACTCAGCCACCAACTGAGTTGTTTGGTCTCAGGCATTTCACCTTCTTAAGCCTCATCTTCCTGAATTCTTTTCTTTTAAATGAGGAGGTCTGATTGTTGGAGGCGGCCTGCAGCCTTGATTTTTAAGAAGCAACAGTGTTGTTTTTCTTAGTTTGAAGTTGGTTCCAAATGTTGAAGTTAGGAGATTTCACAGAAATTCAGACTTTCCACATTTTCTGTAAAATTGTAACATCAGATATTCGGTCCAAGGCGAGTTCTAGCAGCCATCAGCTGGAGCTGAATAGCGGGTGTCCCCTTTAGACTGTGAAGACACTCTTCAGTTTTCCACAGTCCCCACCACTCCCATACACCCCCACCTCACTGACATTTGAGAATATGGTAGGCATTTGAGTTTGCAGTATTGGACCAGATAATCTCATGATCTCCCGGACAATTTAAAATTCAGTGATAATTAAGAAGGTTAGCCAGATTCCTAAAAAGCATTATGAAACAAAAAATTCCACAGACATATTTAGAGCGGTCATTGATCCTGGTCTTGCTATGTGGCATCCAAATTCATATAAAAGCCAAAATGGCCCAATACCCACCGTCTCCCACTCGTTGGCAGCTAGAGTACCATCCTGTGACCCAACACCAGCCTCAGAGACTCTTGTACCGTTATTTGAGTCTGGATCATGTGTTTCAAGAAAAAACATTTTAGAAATGTCTCCATTATCTGTGAAGTGGGTTTTGTGTTCAGAGACAGTAGTGCCACAGGTGACACTGTGGCAATGCCAGTGGTGTCCTAAGTGAGCTGTTTGAATGGTGTGATGACCCACCTGTTCTAATTTCAGCTGCTAAGCTTCCCTTCCTGTGGAAGGAGCCTGATTTGCCAAACTTCCTGTCTCTTTGGTGTGCTACTTAATGACTTTCCAATACATTTATCTTCTGATTCAGTCAGCCAGAAATGATTTCAGTGTTGCGACCAAGAACTCTGATATAGCAACTTTAGGTATGATTTAAACTATTTCCCTTTTATTAATTGAGTTAATGAAGAGCAAGCACCAGTGTATTTATACAACTTTTATCTTAGAGAATTTTTAAGTGACCTATAGTTTTACTTGCATTTTTAAAGATTCAATCTCAGTAGTAATTTAAAATCCAGATTTTTGTTTTTGCTCCAGAACCTTCATTTCTCTTGTTTTTGAGAAAATTTTACCCTACTAAACCTTGAATGAAGATTTCAAATCTATATGCAAATACACATAAGCACTCTTATTTTGCAAATGAGAAAATGAGGGCTCAAGTTACAGAATACATGAAGGCAGAGCAGTGAGGAAATCCTGGGCTATTTTCTGATCTGGTAGAATAGGGTTTCGGAACTCCTGAATTCAGCAAGGGTATAATTTGCAAGTAATTACTCCCTTGTAAATCAGAGTTGACCACACTTGTAGTGAAATTCATTCCTGATGGTGTTTACGGGGTTCCACTCCAGTACTGGAAGCTGGACTGGAAACAGTGACCATGTTCCTTCAAGGATCCTCAATAGTGTGCACAGGGGAAGCCTGCTTTCTGAAGGAGCTGAGCTTTCTGTGCTTGTATCTAGATCTTCACAGTGACATGACATAACTTCTCAGAGAGCAGCATGCCACCATTCAGTGATTTTAGGGAGGAAATCAAGTGTCACCGTAGTGTCTGCTGAAGTGTGATGCCTGTTTCTTAGGGAAGCCAATAACTCACTAGAAGCAGGCCCTTCATACCCACGGGTGGACTGAAACTAGGATTTACTCAGCCAGCAGGGACTGGCAGAGATGGTGGAAGATCTAACTGGTGACCATCCTGTTGTTTTACGGCAACATGTGGGATTTCCCGTCCCTTGCATTTTTAAAGGGATGTCGCAGGGCAGAGGATCCAAAGTGTAAGTGGTGACCTGGATAACGACATGCAGTTTTCCATACATCTCATGATATCTGGCCACAAAGACAAGCACATCTTTCCCTTTTTACCTCACTTTGGCCAGCAGTTCCTCTGAGAACTCACGTCTTTCAATGAATCTTGATACATTTCCTTCTGCAACACCCTTTGTTATCTCTATCACAGTTGCTAACATATTTGACTGGATATGGATTATCATATCTAATTAGTAAACTTTATGCTTTCTGGATTCATGATGTGAGAAAAAATGGGCATAGCTTTTGCCACCTGGTTCTAATGCCACAGGAAACAGGATGCTCTCCTGGAGAGAACTCTTTTGATTGGGGCCTCATTTCTTAATGTAGTACAGACTTTGAAAGATTCAGAGCTATTCAGTTTGTAGCCATTTGCAAAAGCAAGAACATAGGTATACTGGTGAACTTCACATCTGGGTTTTTCATCTCTGTCAGTATTTCCAAAGCACTTATATATTTGCTTTTGGTAAATAACATATCCATCAAAATAGTAAATTGTGTGGAGTCTGAGAACCCTTGTAAATGCTCATCTTTCATGAGCTCCATTGCAGATTCCTTAAGATTCGAGTCATAACACAGTCTTATGAAAAGTGGTCCAAACTTATATTCCACCAAACTGACATTTCTGTTTTCTGTATGCTACTTGCAAGTGACATTTTTAGCCAGTTCGACATGGTCCCAGGACTCACACAAATGAAGTAGGATTCTTAACTTCCCCTTCAAGATGAGCTTGTTCTAGGTCAGTTTCTCTTCCAAGTTTCTAAAACAGATTTATTTGGTGCCAGGAAGATTATATGCAACAACCATCTTCTTATGCTGAAATTCTTATGATTTCACAATATTATCTGTAAGTAGATATCTTTTAGCTCCAAGAGGACAGTGGTAGCAGATGGAGGCGGAGTCTCTCATCCCAGGATACACTGAAATCTGCAGTGCTGGCAGAAGAACTTATCTGAAAGACCAAAATGCTGCAGCCTTACTGTCTCAGACTAAACCAACTCCAGACTTTTTTAAAAGATAGGGTTTTTTTCCCCTTACCAGTAATATTAACAAATGTTGCTTATCGATAAACATTTCTTCATTACTGGTGAGGGTCCAGTGAAATCAGCCCTCTTATCTGGTGGTGTGATTTTGCTACACTGCTGGAAAGGAATGTGTCAGTGTGTCAAGGAACGTTCTAAAATGTACTCTTCCCATTGCCCGCAGTAATTCCACTTCTAAGAAGCAATTTATCCTAAGGAAATCTGAAATAAAGAATAAGATTCCTGCACTGAGATATTTATCACCAACTTTGGGTATTAAAATTATATTTATGATGGACTTTTAATGACGTTGAAAGTGCTTATGATACAATGTTAAGCAAACAAGGATACAAAATTGCGTGCATATATATCTCAAGTATGTAAATCTCAAATGGATAAGAATATAGGAGCAAATCCAGGATAAATTATTTAAATGGCCTCCTAGAGATTGGTTATGGGTGATTATGATTGACTTCTTTCTACTTTACACTATCTTTAATTTTTCTATAAAGGACATACTTTCCTTTTATTTTGGAAGGAAGAACATTTAGTAATTAAAAATAAACAGGCCTGGCGTGATGACTCACGCCTGTAATCCTAGCACTTTGGGTGGCTGAGGAGGGTGGATCACGTGAGCCCAGGAATTCAAGACCAGCCTCTAGTAAAAATACAAAAAATTAGCCAGGTATGGTGGTGCACGCCTGTAGTTCCAGCTACTCAGGAGGCAGACATGGGAGAATCACCTGAGCCCGGGAGGCTGAGGCGGCCGTGTGCTGTGATAGTGCCACTGCGCTCCAGCCTGGGCAAAAGAGTGAGACCCTGTCTCCAAAAATAAAAAATGGAAAAAAAGAGAAACCAGATTTGGCAGCCAGATAAATATGAGGTAGAATCTGCCACAGTACCTCATTCATGATGGGTACAATTTAAGTATTCGAGAAAAGGACAAAGGTAAGAATAAAGAAGAGAGGGAGGAAGGAAAGGCACATTATTTCATAAAGAAGAGTGATGAAGTGAGTGATGGTGACTGCCCTGTCATTTGCTTAGTTTATGCCATATCTAGGAATAGGCCATTACATTCTAAATTGGTTCATTAACTAATGCTGTATTTGAGTATTTCCCAACTGATGACAAATGACAAGACATTAATACCTTTCTCACTGAATGGGGAATATGGAGCCAGCTCTCAGATTTTTTTCTGTTTCACAATGTCAGAGCTAGATCTGTTCTGAGAAGCTGGCATAGCCTCAAAGTATTGGTATTCCAGACAAAGAGGACCTTTCCTGCCTCTGACTGGTCTTAATATGGAGGTCTGTCACTCTATCTTTAAGGCACCCCGAAGTCCACAAGCTTGGAGTAATCTCTCATCTCCCCATCTGGCAACGCCCTACTAGGATCTTATTTCTTAGAACTGACGGTACAAAAAGAGAACATTTAGTGTTGAATTTACCTTAATCAAGAGATTAAAACTATTTTCATATACTGTACTGGAGTTGTTTGGTGTATGCACGCAAAGTGGTGTTCTCATTGACTGTTCTTCCTGACACTAGATAGGCTGGAGTCCTTGTTCTTTGTTTTAAATTTAGAATTTCCTGGCTCTGTATTATCTCTAAAGACAAAGCATCCAGGGAAAGAAAAGAACTAGGACTCAAATGATTATATTGGGAAAAAATATCCTTCTCAGAGATTATTATGCACTTAAAAGTATGTATGTCAGAAATTGTTATATTATTGAAAACACATGTTCTTAAAATTCTGGCTTTGTTATTGTTTATACCAGTAGCTCTCAAACTATGGCTCAGGGATCCCTGACAGCCTGTAAGATCAAAACTATTAAAAAAAACCAACAAACACATTATTTGGCTTTTTCACTCTCATTCTCATGGATTTGCAGTGGAATGTCTCAGCTACATGTATGATATCACCACAGCTAGAATGCAAATGCAGATAGGAGAATCCAGTCATCTCTTAAGCCAGACTCAAAAGACATTTGTAAAAGTAGAAAGCAATGACAGTTTTCTCACTAATTTTTGTTTTGGGAAATAAATTGTAATAAAAATGTGAATATTTAGTTTAACACGTCATTAATTTACTATTTTTTAATAAATTAATAAAATATTTTTAAAGTTTTTGCTTTATTTTTCAATGCGGTAAACATGGGTAGATATAACCCATGAAAACAAAAGCTCTCTGGAATCCTCAATCATTTTTAAAGATAGTTTTTAAAAACATAAAGAAACCTTTAGGCCAAAATGTTTGAGAAACACTCGTCTATGCTATTAAAGAGTAGTAAGTTCCAAATAACCTATTATTTTTAGTTGAGGAATTATAACTATGGTTATTTAGCCCATGTCATTAAATGCAGGAAGCAACTGCTTCAAAACTGGAAATGGCAGGCACAGTTGATTTTTTCCACTCGTGATTTATTTTGGTGCTTTCTTCCTGTTACTTTAAACTAAGACAATTTTGTATCCATTGTGTCCCCATATCCAGATACTGAATGAGGTTTGGGAAATACATATAATCTTTTCCTCTGCTGCCATTTACAAATTATCCTGGACCTAATCTACCTGAGGTTATTTTTTCCCATTGGAAAACAGGGAATAGTGGCTCTAGATTGCTCTTAAGGTAGTTATGAAGGAAGTGAAAAAGCATTCTGAAAAATTATAATGTGCTTTGCAGGTATTAATGTAAGGCTTAGTACTAGTAAACATTTCAATATACAGACAGACATTTGATGAAAAATGTAAATTCTCTTTTCTGCTGATATTATTTAACCCCTTCGATTTAGGTACATAAGGCATTGGTGAATGTGGAGCAAATACTAATAGTGTTTGGGGTGTTAGATTTTTTTTAAATACTTTTTTTTGCAGGCTGTTTTACAAATGTGAAATATATGTTTACAAAGGCAGAAAGGTGGAAGGAGACCTGGCGGGAGGTCATAGAACAGCATCTAATCCCCACAATCAAAATATATAAATATACTCTGTAAAAATTGCATCTCCCCTCGGGCTGCTCCAGTGCAATAGAAACCCTTCCATCATGGACTTTTGCTGTTATTTAACAGCTATATAGTAGGTTTGAGCAGCTTCCTTCTACAGAAAAGTGGTAGATATACAAGATGGTACTGTATTGGTATTTAAATTTTCTTTGGTCAGGAAAAAAATTCTGTTTAAAGAAAAATGTGACCACTGGATATTTCACTGAAGTAAGTAATACTATCTTAAAATACAACTCTTAAATTTATCTATGGCTATATCAGCAAAGACATGACCTTTCCAAGGACAAATATTGAAAATTACAAATCCCTAAGTACATATTTGGGCATGTGCTTCTGGGCTTAACACTTAGGCTCATAATGCTGTAACACTATGTCTTAGTCTGTTCAGGCTGCCATAACAAAATGTCACAGACTGGTTGGTTTAAACAGCAGAAATCTGTTTCTCACAGTTCCGGAGACAGAGAAGTCCAAGGTCAAGGTACCTGCTGATTCAGTCCTGGTGAGGGTCCTCTTCCTGGCTTGCAGATTGCTGCCCTCTAGCTATGCCCTCATAAGGCTGAGAGCGAGATCTCTGTAAGGTCAGCAATCCTATCAGATTGGTACCTACCCGTATGACTTCATTTAACCTTAATTACCTCCTAAAAACCCTTTCTACAAATATAGTCACATTGGGGACTAGAACTTTAACGTATGAATTTTGGGAGGTTACATGTCATTTACCACTTGAAGGTAAGTACAAAATAGACTTTGGATGAAGCCACATAGTTTCATACCAGTGTCTGAGGAACTACAGTGTTACAAAGGAGTGTAATCATGGATTGGTCATTTTATACATTAATTTATTCCATTTTTCTGATTAAATGCCAAACTTTGTCATCATAATTCACTGTGTCATAATATATTATTTATATTTTCAGAGGCTTGAGTAAACACAAAGAAATGCATGCCCCTCTCGAAAAAGAGGAGAACTTCTAATAAGTTGTTGATATTGTCTTTCTTTGACTTAATAATTTTATTAAGAGAAACTACTATTGTTCTTTGAGGTAGAAAACAGGGTGCCCTCTGAGCAAGAAAAACCTTCTAGTTTTAGTATCAGAAGGTACCAGAAATATCATTTAGTCCAATTTCCTTACTTTATAAAAGAGGAAACAGATCTTGAAAGTGCCAATAACTTATCCAAGTCATTGAAGACTGTACTACAGCTAGTTATCTGTTCCATTCTGATCAGGAAACATGATTAGCTTGCTATTACCTAGGTTTCTTAAATTCTGCTTTTACTAATTGCACATTATTTTCCCAGGCATGATATGAGTTGGTTCCCTTAACATTCCTGGGAGATAGGAAGACACATATTAGGCCAAAGGATGAAAAGGATTTTGTTTCTAGAAGTGGTACACAGAAAGGAATTTATGAGAAGTAACTGCAAATCTGTAAAATGTGTGACAATAAGGGTTAAAATTAAAGTGGAACTGAAATGCCATGTGAAAGCAAATGGGCATTATTTACGTATTATAAAGGAATACATGATTATGAAAGTAAGATATCAAGTGGCAGAGTAAGCACAAAAAGTGGGCACTTTTGGTTGAAAGGATTGTAGTTTAAGGGTAGGTTAATTCGTTCCTCTAAGTTTCATTTTTTTGATGAGTAAATACAATGGAACGCTCATGAAGATTAAATGAAATCACATTTATAATGCATCTAGTACTACGTCCAAGTGAAGTGAAGTGAAGGAATCCAAGGTTTTTGAGCCCAGACTACAAAAGGAGTGGTATTATCTTTATTAGAATTGAAAAAAAAGCCAGGTGTGGTGGCTCATGCCTGTAATCCCAACATTTTGGGTGGCTGAGGCAGGCAGATTGCTCAAGTCCAGGAGTTTGAGACCAGCCTGGGAAACATTGTGAAACCCTGTCTCTATACAAAATACAAAAATTAGCTGGGTGTGGCAGCATGCACCTGTAATCCCAGTTACTCAGGAGGCTGAGGCGGCAGGATCGCTTGAGCGCGGGAGGCAGAGGTTGCAATGAGTTGAGATTGCACCACTGCACTCCAGCCTGGGTAACAGAGTGAGACCCTGTCTCAAAAACAAACAAACAAACAAAAAAGAAATCAAGCAATAGTATGGGCTATAATGAGACGGTGATGTATTTGAGATGAATGCAGAGGAATCAAATGGAAATGCCTAGTAGTCCTGAGAAATTAATCTCATGGTATAAATTTAGGGTCATCTGCCGAGCGGTGATAGGTAAAACCAAGGTAATGGATCAAAGCCTCAAGGACAGTAACTGGGGAAGGCCTGAGCACCAAGGATTGAACCTTAACAAATGCCTATCTGCACCAGGCAATGGGAGGAAGAGGGCCCAGGAAAGTATGATCTCAGTAGTGAGCCAGAAATAACTGAGGATGGTAATAGTAATTACAGTTGCTAACCCTTACTGACCCTTCTCTTTGCCCAGCACTATGCGGAGGGATTTGCTTGCATCATCTCACTTAGTTCACAATCCTGTGAGATAGATCATGTTATCCCATTCCTCATTTGTTCATGAGATAATGGAGTGATGCAGCCATAATGACAGCTGGTGCTCTGAACCACCAGAGGGGAGAATCTCAGGGAGAGGAAATGATGAACAGGGCCATGCGCTGCAGAGATCACAAGAAGAACAAAGTCTGAAAGAAGGTAATTAGATTTGCAATTTACTGGTCATGGAGCGTGAATTTTCAGAAAAGGAGTGGGCTCATAAGCCAGTTACAGGGAATTGAGAAATGAATTTTGAGAAGGAAATAGGGGTGACAACTGCAGGCCAGTAATCCCAAAGGAAGGTGAGGACTAGATTAGTCATAGGGGGGGCATGAGGGCAGAGTAACTTCTTCCTCTAGGTGGAGAAGCAGAGGAAAGGGGATGGTAGAAAGGGGGAAACAGAAGTCTATGGCAGGTGGATAGATATTGAAGAGAGTAAGAACCTCAAGGAGGCAGGACAGGATGGGATCAAGGGTGCAGGAAGGAGGATTGGTTTTTGGGAGGAAGAGGAACAAACTAGAGTCAGTTCTGCTACCTTGTGTCTTTCTTGGTACACTTTTGCATTCAAGAAATATTTATTCAGCATCCAAACTTTAAAGAGCAATGTAAATTTTACTGTGTGTCATAAAGATGCCGAGGAAAGTGTTTGTGTAGTGCTAAAATTTTTTAGTATCTTATCAATGGCAGCTGCTCCAAGGTTTTTCTTGTATTCCTCCCCTACTCCAAACTTTACCAATATCTCTCAAACACAGCCTGTGCAGGGTTGTGTGTGTCTGTGTTTTCGTCTCTCCCCTTTCTGGTTTGGTTCTCTATTATGTAAATCAGTGTAGCCTCCTAGACTTATTTTCCATTATCTGCTATTCTTATCCAGGTTTTAAACAAGAAAGGACCAGAAATTAGGTCGGCAAACAAGAAACCTCTCATTGCCTCCTGCTACTCTCCAAGTCCAAGAAGAGAGTGGACAATTGCAAAAATGTATAGACAGCTAAGTGCAATGGTATGCGCCTTAGTCCCAGCTACTCAAGAGGCTGAGGAAGGAGGACCATTTAAGCCAGGGAGTTTGAGGTTACAGTGAGCCATGATCCCACCACAGCACTCCAGTCTGGGCCATGGAGAAAGACCCTGTTTCTTTTTTTTTTTTTTTTTTTTTTTTTAATATATAAACATGTATCCTTGCCACACATATACCCAAAGCAGAAGAAAAGAATGAAAAGAAAAGTGCAGAGCCAAAAGTATGTGTTGGTATCCATTCCAATATGAAGTTCTTATATATGAAATCCCATCAGGAAAGTCTGAGGGGAGACAGAAGTTATCTTACCAAATTGCTCGTATAAAAACTACGAGGCTACAGTAACCAAAACAGCATGGTATTGGTACCAAAACAGATATATAGACCAATGGAACAGAACAGAGACCTCAGAAATAACACCACACATCTACAACCATCTGATCTTTGACAAACCTGACAAAAACAAGCAATGGGGAAATGATTCCCTGTTTAATAAGTGGTGTTGGGAAAACTGGCTAGCCATATGCAGAAAGCTGAAACTGGACCCTTTCCTTACACCTTACACAAAAATTAACTCAAGATGGATTACAGATTTAAACATAAGACCTAAAACCATAAAAACCCTAAAAGAAAACCTAGGCAGTACCATTCAGAACATAAGCATGGACAAAGACTTCATGACTAAAACACCAAAGGCAATGTCAACAAAAGCCCAAATTGACAAATGGGATCTAATTACACTAAAGAGCTTCTGCACAGCAGAAGAAACTATCATCAGAGTGAACAGACAACCTACAGAAAGGGAGAAAATTTTTGCAATCTATCCATCTGACAAAGGGCTAATATCCACAGTCTACAAAGATCTTAAACAAATTTACAAGAAATAAACAACCCTATCAAAAAGTGGGCAAAGGATATGAACAGACACTTTTCAAAAGAAGACAGTTATGCGGCCAAAAAACATGTGAAAAAAACCTCATCAACACTGGTCGGTTGAGAAATTCAAATCAAAACCGCAATGAGATATCATCTCACACCAGTTAGAATGGCGATTATTAAAAAGTCAGGAAACAATAGTGGTGGTAGTGTAAATTAATTTAACCATTGTGGAAGACAGTGTGGCAATTCTTCAAGGATCTAGAACTAGAAATACCGTTTGACCCAGCAATCTCATTACTGGGTGTATACCCAAAGGATTATAAACCATTCTACTATAAAGACACATGTACATGTATGCTTATTGTTGCACTATTCACGATAGCAAAGGCATGGAACCAACCCAAATGCCCATCAATGATAGACTGGATAAAGTGTAGCACATATACAGCATGGAATACTATGCAGCCATGAAAGAGAATGAGTTCCTGTCCTTTGCAGGGACATGGATGAAGCTGGAAACCATCATTCTTAGCAAGCTAACACAGGAACAGAAAACCAAATACCGCATGTTCTCACTCATAAGTGGGAGTTGAACCATGAGAACATACGGGCACAGGGAGGGGAACATCATACACAGGGGCCTTTCAGGGGGTGGGGAGCAAGGGGAGGGATAACATTAGTATAAATACCTAATGTAGATGACAGGTTGATGGGTGCAGCAAATCACCATGGCACATGTTTATCTATGTAAAAACTTGCAAGTTCTGCACATGTATCCCAGAACTTAAAGTATATAAAAAAAATTCAATAGGCACCTGTATTGAACCAAACAGCCATTATTGACCCCAAGAAAGTTGAATTTTAGGTCATCAGGTGTGATCTTTAGAAAATTAAGTTTGAGTCAATGACGATGACCCTTTACACTCTCTTGATCCAAAATGTTCTTCTGTACTTGGATTATTGGAACCATGAGCACAAGCCACTTTGGCAGAAAATGAAGCTATCTACTCCAACAGTTAAGAGAAAAAGCTCTGGAGCCAGATAGACCTGGGAAGCTTAGTTTGCCACTTTGCAGTCGTGTGGCCTTTGAGCCAGTAAATTAATTTCTGTTTCCTCATCTATACAATAGGGAGAATAATCCTACTTTAAAGAGAGTTTGTAAATATTCGTGAGCTAGTCCACTAAAGTGCTTAGCCTGTGTGGATACCCAACAAATTATCATCATCATGGTTAGTAGTGAAAGACAATTCTCAATTAGGAAGTAGTAGTTAAGGCTGAAACACATGAAGAGACTTCTCTGAGCTATCCCGTAAGTTCATAAATTCACATATACAGCAATAAGAAGTTGTGTGTGGGGGGGAAGCAAAATCTGTCTTTGTATTTACAGGGCATTTAGCATGCAAATTTCCAAGCTTACTTTTCTGGACAATGATGCACTTTACTTAAGTATTTCGTTTCTCTTTCAGCCCTGATGGCAGTGCCGAAAAGAGACATTTTCAATGCAGGTTAGGAGATGAAACAAAATGCATCTATCAGCACACGTTTCATTAAGATTTGATAATAGCTTGATTAAAATCTGTGTTGACTTAGCCTAAGGAAGCTTTTGCAATATAGATAACTTCCTTTAGCATTATCTCAGTGCCTGGAGAATGATTTGACTTCTATAAGCTCTTGGATGATGGGGGATGGAATTATATGAGATCTTCAGTTTCTCCTTTTTTTCTTTATGTTTTGAATGGTATTATTTCTCTACTTTTCCAATATTTCTGAAAAAAATCTATTATTTGTATAATGACAAAAAGTTTAAAAGTTGTAAAAGAAATACATTGTCTCTCTTACTAATACACCTCTGTAAAAGGCCATTTTGAAAAGGGCTTCAGGCCATTGTGTTCAAGATGATTTGGAGAGGAGACAGACTCGAAGCAATCATCTGGGCTTAAGATGGTAAAACCTTAGGTCTTTCCCCAATATGTTCTTATTTTGGTCTTCCTGCTCACTGTAAAAAGAAAAAGAAAAAATATATCATTGAAGAATAAAGACATTTAATGCTGCAGGAGACAAATCTACATCAGTAAAGACACGTAAAATCTGACTTGACGTTTGATCATAGCCATACACACTGTATGCCTACCACTCCATTCAAACCTGAGGACGCCCAATTCAAAATTGCTTTTGGGAAAGAAATTAACGACAGACTATTCATATGAAAGTAAAAAATAAATTTGAAAGCAATTTAATATCATACACTTGTTTCATAAAACTTAACTTTTTTGTGGTGTTTAATACTGAGTGTCAACTTGATTGGATTGAAGGGTGCAGTATTGATCCTGAGTGTGTCTGTGAGGGTGTTGCCAAAGGAGATTAACATTTGAATCAGTGGGCTGGGGGAGGCAGACCCAGCCTTAATTGGGTGGGCACTATCTAATCAGCCACCAGCGAACATAAAGCAGGCGGAAAAATGTGAAGAGACCAGATGGGCCTAGCCTCCTAGCCTACATCTTTCTGCCGTGCTGGATGCTTTCTGTCCTCGAACATTGGACTCCAAGTTCTTCAGTTTTGGAACTCAGACTGGCTCTCCTTTCTCCTCTGCTTGCAGACATCCTATTGTGGGATATATATATATATATATATATATATATATATATCTCCTATTAGTTCTGTCCCTCTAAGAGAACCCTGACTAATACACTTTTCTCACCACTTAGGGGAAAGAGGGAGAACATCTTCACATCTTTAGAAGAATTGGCACTTAAATAACAAAAAATGACATGCAGCTTAGTGGTAAAATAATCAAGATGTAAATGAAATATGCATTTTAAATCAAAGTATGTGAAAATATACAAAGAGAGTAATAAAATGATTGGGAAAAATGCACGCAGTTATTGATAGTGAATTTTCCCTGAATGAGTTTTTAGAATCATGTTTATTTTCCAATTAAAAAAATAAGCATTACTTTTTTGCTTTGATTAAAATATAGCAAATGTTATGTTTTAAAAAAAATAGTAGTACAAATAAGAATTTGTAGCATGTGGAATTCCCTCCTCCATTTTCAATTGAGTAGTAAACCAGAAGATGATCCATAAGGCCCCTTCTGACTCTAGCAGTCTATAATTCTTTAAGAGAGAGTGCAATGTGACATTTAACTAATGTAAACCACAGAAATGGGAACATAATCAAAGCAGCTTATCTTCAAAGGAAGATGATATAATATGTACACTTCACTTCGGAAAATTGCTAGAGAAATATTATTTTGTTTTACCATAAGGATGAGGCAGATCACTTTTCGATCAGAAAGTCTATATTATGGACTTTTTGAGAAGCAATCCTTCAGATATAGCACTTTATTTTATAATCTCAGCATTGAAGTGTACATTAAACAAGAAATGTTAAAACTTAGATCATTACCCAACTAGTATAAATGTACTTGTATACATCAAGGAGCAAAAATTGTATCTCACAAGAACTGAGAAACACTATTCTAGGAAGCCTTGTTGCAGAGTAAGCAACCAACCAACAGTCACTGTCGTCAGTGGTCCTCATGAAGAAGTGTTGTTTTCGTATAGATTCAGATAAAATCTTTAAGATTCTAGAAACTTGCAGGTGAGGGATTTAACACTTTCAGAAATTATATTATTTGAAGATTTTACCCCAGGTCCAGGCCTTCTGGATGATATAAATACCCAGTTCCTTTTTCTTTAAGACTGAACCCAGGACAGATCTTATACCTGGCTTTAGTAAATGGGAAGGCAGATGATTTACCCAATGTCTAAGAAGCTAAATGAATCAACCAAAATAAAGGACAAGAAATGGTGTGTATAGGCATTTTCTAAGGAGAAGCAACCACTTCTTTAGTGTTTTAGACAGGATTAATAGTTGTGAATGAAAGAAACCAAGCAGAAAATATTGGCTAGAGCTCCCAAACTCCAGATAAGTTCAAGAATCAGGTTTGAAGACAATGCAGCCAGGGCCAATGATGAAAATTATGCAGCAGAACTGGTCTGGTGGATACACCACTGTCACCATTGTCAGGGTGAGTCACTAATCATTGAGCCAACATCGGCTATTGAAACCTGTCTTAGGAGACAATTCTTCATTGGTGTCTTGCATTTCTTCACATCTTGCAAGCAGAAGCAGAAGCACTGGTTTGCCTTTGTTCCAGATTAACTTTTCAAGTATGTTCATGTAGCAAAAGTCTTGGAAGATATAGTATTTTCCTTCAGAGCAAAGGGCAGACATGCTTACTGCCGGTTATAAAGGATTCAGGTTCCTCTTTTGTAACACAGCCATTGTGTGTTCAGGCATCTATGTGAGCCCATCCACATCACCTCTAAAAGAATGCAGGTCAAGGGCATCAGGGTACATGCTGATGTTCATGTAGTTTGATGTGCCTTGAGTAGTAGAGACTTTTTTCTATGACCCATGGGTCTCATGTCTTCTACCAGCATTCCTTAAAATGGCAGATTAACCTGGTAGCCAGCGAGTAGTGTAAAATCTCAAAACCTTCACAGTTTTTGCACCTTTCTGCTAGAATTGTTGCCATTACTGCTTTTAGAGATTAGAGGCAGACACTGGAATGGAAATGGCAGAATATCAACTTCTTCTCTTCTGAGTTTCTAATGCCATGCTCAGATGGCAGGTACTTCTGATTGTTTTACAATGTTGGACACTAGGTCATATGTCTAAGGTGAAAAGGAGTCTGAGAAGTCTAATTTTTTTTTTTAGAATTTCCATGATAGGAAATTCTCCAAACATAGCTTGCTTGGGACCACAGCCAAAATCATAGACAAATGTCTACTGTTAGTAGTCTTTCTGTATTTTTTAGATTGATACATAATAGGAACTTGACTCTATCAAAGGCTCGTTCCAACAACAATAACAAAAATAGGTCTATAACATCCCTCAGGGAAAGGCCTTAAAGTCCATGGCTCTTAGCAGAGTTGTTTGTGTCACTTGGCAAAAATACACCAGATGGCACTCTAAGTTGTAATTCTACTTCTGTTTTCTTCTAATTAAGCTGAATGAAGTGTTTTCATCCCCCACAGCGTATTGATAGGAGGGCAAGTCAGTGCACATCAGAGTCCAGGAAAAGTAGGAAAAGTAGAGGAATACAACCCAGTTTTTCCTACCATGCTTCTTAGGTAAGATTGTTTCCAGTGGTGCCGTAGGTGATTCAGAGCTTGGATGAGGCATGTGCTAAGGTTGTCCAAGCCCTTACATAACCATAGGTGGGACTGAGCCACTACTACCTGGGACAGCAAGAAGATAGAAAGACTGAGAATGGGAATTCTCTTAGAGGATGGTGAGTTAGTGGGAGTGGGAAAGCAGCATGCAGGGGAGAGGGTCCTAGAAAATCACAGTTCTTGGGAACTAATTTTAAGCCCATTTCTCCTGCTCGACCTGTGTATGTGTGTGTGTGTGTGTGTGTGTGTGTGTGTTATTTTAAATTTAAGAGTAACATACATACAGAAACATATACAGATCATAAGGTCAATTGATTATCCTACAGTGAATATACCTATAAAATCACAACCCAAATCAAGAAGTAGAAAATTGCCAACACCCCAAAAACTCCCTAAAAGCTGTTTTCCAACTACCATCCCTTTTCATTCCTCAAAAGTAACCACTACTCTGATTTTAACATCATGCATTAGTTTGCCTCTTCTAAAATTTGTCAAAATGGAATTATATCTTCTTTTGTGTCTGGCTTATTTGGTCAATATTACATTCGTGCAATTTATCTATGCTTTTGCAGGTAATAATTTAAAAAATTTTATTGCTATGTAGTATTTTCTTATGTTAGTGTATCAAATTTTATTTATCTGTTCCACACTTGATGGAATTGGGGTTGAGCTAAAATTTGTCTATTGCAAATAATGCTACTTGAACATTTTTGTATGTCTTGATGCAGGCATGTTTATATTTTGATTGGGTAAATTCTACCCAATCAATTGAGAGGGAAAGAATTAATATATGAAAGTAAGTAATTTGTTCTACAACAAGTGGACTCAACTCTGAGTTCAGACCATGTGCTTTTAATTTCTACACTGTACTATTGAAGAGAAGTGTTCAGTTTTTACACTAATTAATGAAGCTCCACCAAGATTAAGATACATAAAGAGCTATTGAGACAAGAGATGAATGGAGATTGGAAAGAGTGGCGATCCATTAAAAGGAGAATCCAAATGTTTTTCTGGGCTCTCTGAATCGCTGATGTATTGATGCAAATAAATTAATGGCAGTTATTTCAACCAAGCATGTTGGACCTATCATTTAATATCCTGACTACACCATATGGATGATCCACTGTGGGTCCAAGAAATTGAGTTAAGAGCAAAAGAAACATTCAAGGTCAGTGAGTTACCCCATCTAAGGCTGGTCCTTTATTCATCCCAGATTTAACCTCTTCTTGAGTGCAGAGAACTCATATTAAGTGCACTTAATCAGGTTGGCTTCTCCCTCTGTTTCCAGGGTATGTTGTATCTGTTGAGAAATTTTGAATATACATACTACAGTCATATCCCTACTTTCTCCTATTCTGATTGTATGGGAAAAATTTGGAGGACAGGGAAAGATAATGGCCGCTCATCATTTAGTAGCCTATTCTGGGTTTCTTTCTGTGGTGGCCGGATTTCAAAAGAAAGTAGAAAAGAAACTGGCAGACCTCTTAAGACTTAGGTGCAGAACTCGCATACCATCCCTTCTGGCACATCCTAGTGGTCAAAGCAAGTCCTTCTACTAACCCATATTGATGGCAAGAGCAGCCTGCAGGCACAGATATGGGAGAAATTGTCGGTGGCCATCTTTGAAGACAATTTCCCACACTCTTCATATTCTTGGCACTTCAAATCATGAGTTCATCTAATTTTGATGACTATTCTTTCACCGTTGTGCAAATTTGGTGTTTTTTTTTTAAAGACAAAGTCTTGCTATGTTGCCTAGGCAGATCTTGAACTCCACAGTTCAAGCAATCCTCATCAGTCTCCCAAGTAGCTTGGATTACAAGCATAAGCCACTGTGCCCAGCTTATTCTTCCACTTTTCAGATGGAGAAACTTATGTTCAGAAATCTGTAAGTCAAATAAATGCCCAAAGTCATCAATCTTGTAATGATAAGGCCAGGGAAGGTATCTCCTTCTCTCTCTCTCTCTCTCTCTCTCTTTTTTCAAAGAAGATGATGTTCTTTTTAGTTTCCTATAGCATTTCTCATTTTTGCAGAATTGCTTAGGATACAATTTGGGTGTAAATTTAAACAACTTTGAGTTCAAGGGCCAGATGAGAAAAGTGAAGCCTAAATAGGTTTAAATTCTTACAGGGATCAGAGCAGGAACTTGAACCAAGGTCCTATATTGGTCTTAGATATCCAAAGCCCCAGAGAAGCACCTGCCACTCCGGCTCACTGAAGTAACTCAGCATCTGTGGCCATGCCTGCAGGGCTCCCCATTATCTCATCTGAGTGTTACGACCTGCTGAGTGTTGAGCCCCTTGGGTGTGCTTGGCCATCCAGGAGACAGAGGTGAACTAATTATTGTTTCCACCTGTTCTATGTGATCAGGAGCCATGAGGGGGAGGAGCTCTGAGGTGAAGGACTGGGAAAATGTATAGAAAATCTCACATCAGCTACTAGCTAATTCAGCCTTCTTGTTGGAAAACCTATAATGGATTCTGCCTCATGCTGTTTGCCTCTGGGCTAGTTTCAGAGGGTTTTTGCTCTGAGAGGGAAAGATTAAGAATTGTGAATTTGCCCACCATCACATTTATATAGTGTTAATAACACCAGTGTTGTAATGCAACAGGACAATAACTGGTTAAGTTGTATTTTATAATAGAAAGGTCAGGGAGTGCAAGATCACAATTAGCAATATGGAGTGTCAATGGTTCAATGGTTCTTAGAGGCCAAAGCGTGTCAAGGTCTGGAAACCAAGAAACTACTATGATAGCAGAAAGTCTACTTGCCTTTAAGGAATAAAGCACATTCAAATGAAATAAACCACAGTTCCTAGAGGGAGCAGGAGTGTATAATAGTATGGTGGAGGACTTTAGAGGCAAACATCGGAGTTTGGGTCTAGGCTTTGCCACCTCATGTCTGTTCATCTTGAGCAGATAATTTTACCTCTCAGTCTTAATTTTCTTATCAGTAAAAAGGGAATAATAATAGTGTCAATCTTATAGGGCTACTGTAAAACAGCATTAAAGGCTGCCATGTGGATAAGGTTCGTGAGCTATGTCCAGTGAACAGGAATCACTCAATGAATACTAGCCATAATTACTATTTTTTACAAACATTATTCCAAAAAGCCATTATTTTTCATTATTATCTAAAGAGACTATTATGATAACTGAACTAGACAATATGTGTTAAGCACATGGCAGAGGGCTCAGCATATGCTGAGTGCTAAATAAATGAGGACTGTTTTATCAGTATCAAGTAAATGCTAGGTAGTCACTAAAAATGATATTGAAGCCTATTTTACAACATAGAAGGATGTCATTATATACTTTTAAAAGGCAAGTGTAGGTTGTAAAATGTGCACAAAGTCTCATATTTTGCAAATACATAAATTGCGTACATATCCATAGGAAGGAGATTAGGTTATATACCCAAAGAGATGCCATATACTTTAATGGTTAGAGTAATAGATACTGAAGTGAAATCTCCTGTCTTTGAATCCTTGTATTATCATTTATTAGCTGTGTGACCCTAGACAAATTACTTGATGTCTCTGTGTCTTAGCTTTCTCATCTGTTAAAAGGGGGTGATAATAGTACCTGCCTCACAGGATTGTTGACCCTGTTGAAGGTGTTAATACATGTAAAAGGGTTAGACTATTTTCTGGTACAACAAATACTATCTACATGTTTGAAGATGCTGTGTGTGTGTGTATTATATGTATGTGGTAGAATTCTTGGTATTTTCTTTCTTTTCTATTTTCCAAATTTCGAAGTTTTTATTTTAAAGACTAGAAAATCAATTGGGATCAGTCGAAGCAGTATTTCTCAATCTTTTTTCATTGTTCCTCCCCAAGGAATCTTTGTAAACTTTTTCTTTTAAATTGTCCTTCCTCCATAAATTTTATTACCATATATATACTGTATATCCATTTATGTACTTGAAGGGAACCAGAATTTGCCGTTCCAAAATATGCTACATTGGTAAAAAGATTATTTTAATTTGAAGACATTTGAGATCTAACAAATTTAGAAAAGGGGAAAAAGAAAAAAGCAATTTTGAAGCTTCCCTTTTCTGACTAAAGGAGCAACTTCTGGGAAACAAGATTGCCACAAATCCTTTTCAGGGCAGATCCACTCCCAGAAGGGAGAAAACAAATAAAACCTACCCCACATCTCTCCTCCAGGAGGTTTTATGACCCTTAAGGAGATGAAAGACCATTTTGTCCTGTGTAGACATTTTCACAAACTTTCTTATTGCCTGTTTGTTCTCCTGCAAATGCATTTATCTTTCCAAAAAGTCATTTGTTTCCCATAAGTGCCTTTATCCGTTTACCTATTAAAATGGTATATAAGCCCCAGATTCGAAACACCCCTTTGAGTTACTCATCGCCAAGCTCTCCCACATGTACGCATGTTGCATGAATGAATAAACTTTGTAATTTTCTTCTGTTAATCTGTCTTTTGTTAGTCTGATTCACAGGCCCTGGTGACTAAACATAAAGAAGGTAGAAGAAAGTTTTTTTTCCCCCTCCCCTGCATATATGTGTACCTGTGCTATGTTTATAAGGATAATAGACTTTTTTCACCTCAAGAACAAATTTCATTTCCTGGGAAAACAAATATTACTCTCATTGAGAATGTATGAGTTAAGATACAAAAAACAACCCCATATCAATGGTCAAGGAAGAAAGCTATATTGTCTAGGAAGTTTAGTAGGTCAAAATCCTGGTAGTAGCAATTCAGATACACAAACAAACCTGTTGATATTTCATGGGTTATTTACTGCAAGGGCTGTTTTGAGTTTCATGCCTGGAATAGAAATGAGCAGGCAGCTCTGGCCCCAAAAATGCCCATCAAAAGATGAGTGCAGCTGTTGAAAGAGTAAGATTAGAAACATTATTCATTACACACTTTCATTAATTTTATGTAAAGAATTATCAGAATCTCAAACCCAAACACATTTAAATATGAGTGCAAAACTGCACCTGAAGCCAGATAAAATGTGAAATTTCCCATTGTGCTATTTCCTCTCTAGGCTTTTGTGTTGGAAAGATCAAAAATTGTCTTTTTCTAAGTGGCCCTGTACCCCTAACTTTTGAATCACTTATTGGAATGCTTATTCAAATTCAGGTTCTCACGTCCTCACCTAGAGATTCTGATTCATTATTTCTCATGTTGGGGGCGGGTAATTTACATTTTAGTAAGTCCCCAAGTTATTCTTTTTTTTTTTTTTTTTTCTGAGACGAGTCTTGCTCTGTCGCCCAGGCTGGAGTGCAGTTGCGCAATCTCGGTTCACTG
>NW_012115933.1:3911069-3965807 GCF_000951035.1 Colobus angolensis palliatus
TCTTGCTCTGCCACCTAGGCTGCAGTGCAGTGGCTCGATCTCGGCTCACTGAAACCTCCACCTCCTGGGTTCAAGCGTTTCTTCTGCCTCAGCCTCATGAGTAGCTGGGATTATAGACATGTGCCATGACACTTGGCTAATTTTTGTAGTTTTAGTAGAGATGGGGTTTCACCATGTTGACCAGGCTGGTCTCGAACTCCTGACCTCATGATCAGCCCACCCCAGCCTCCCAAATTGCTGGGATTACAGGCGTGAGCCACCATATGTGGCCCGCAAGTTATTCTTAGGCACATTACACAATGATAATGAGGATGATACTAATGACAATGATAGAGAAAACACATAGAGAGATTACTGTGTGCCAGACACCAAGAATTCTTGGTTATCTCAAGGAAAAGGAAGTCCTAGGAAACTGGTTCAATACTGGATTTCTTCAAAGCTTTGGAAAGACTCAAGACACTTATAATTTGATTTAAAAAATAAAGATGTATGATGTCTCTTACACACTAAATGTCAGCAGAATTTCTCTCTGTCACAGTTTTATTAGTCTTTTTAAACACTGCTTCATACACCTGGCTCAAAACATAATTGTGGGGGTAAGAAATGTAAAGTAGGGGAGGAGAAAAGAGGCTAAGAACATGGAAAAAAATATTCGATATAGTAGTATGCTAAGTGCCTTATAAAATGGTTGGCCATGAATGATGTTTTAATCTTATAGTTTTTAAGTATTTTAGATGCTCAATTCTCAGTCCTTTCAAAGCAGTTTTAAAGTCGACAGAATAGAATGTTTTAATTCAGGTTGGTGAATGGGTTCTGTTCACTTGTTTTGGTGGATTTGTGAGTGATAGAGGAAGTGAAATAATGTTTTGATTTGATAATGAGGTACGTGATAGTATTTCTTTAGATAGCTGCCTTATTCATGATAAATGGTTGGTTGTAAAAGGTCTGAGTATTTCCAAGAAGTAGTAGGGAAGTAGGTCGGATTTTAGAGAGGAAGGATAGGCATCTGGCCAACCTAAAGGCTGATTGCCATGACCTTAACAACAACTTAATTTAAAAAGACAAGCAAACCTTCTCCCTCCAACATAGTCCAAATAACCCTTTATTACATATAAAAAAGGACAAAACAAATAAACAGACAAAACCCTGTGAAAATGTGAGACTACATTTCATAGACTCAGACTGGAATGTGATGTGTGAACATTAAGGCCCTGCCAGGGAGTTGAGATACAACATCTCTTTTTCAACCTGAAAAGGCACGTGGAGTTAAAAAAAAAAAAAAAAAAAAATGTGGTGCAAAGTTCAAACTAGGCAGCACCATTCATCTTAGGTCAGAGTAGTAGACTTATACCCTAAAGAGTATAGCTTGTCTCATATTGTGAAACTGGTTTTACTACACAAGTCCTGAGTCACTGGAGAAGTAATAGACAGTTTGCAGATGCAGGTGACTCTTTCTGGAAACAGTCATCTAGCACAACAGGATTTCTCAGTAAGGATTTATCAGTAATAGAGTTGTTTCTTATTCTATTTTTACCAAGAAATATAAACTTCCTTGTCTTAGATTTATTAAGATATCTCAAAAATTAAGAAACACAAATCACAACATTTCAATGATTATGGGACCTTGATCATGACATGTACTCTGTGTGTTTTCATTAAAGCAAATGATAATAACTAAAGCTGCAAGTACATGGTAGAGGATGACAAAGAAATAGAACAGCATGAAATTAAGTGTTGCATAAGTGGTAAACAATTAAGTGACTTATTTTAAATTTAAGCTTACAATGCCAGTATTTTTATTTTAAGGACTGTCTGACACCATTTCCTCCTCCATTATAATAAGGTTTTTAGTTACTAAAAAATTCAAAATTGATTTCAAATTTTACAAGATTTTTTGAGTCTTGGGAGAGTTAAAGTACATTAAATTAGAGACCAGGCCTGAAGAATCCCTGAGCACACAAAGTCAGTTAGGCCCCATAAGTAACCTTAACCTTGCTTGATTTGCAAACATAAGCAAAACTAATTTGGGCTACTTCTTTTAAATCTCTATATTAAAGAAAAAGGAAACTTAAAGTTAGCTAATCAGAAGTCACCAGCTAATTAACATATGGCTAGGGACTTTCCAGCAGAATAAACCGAATAAGGCAACTGTATAACTATAATCAATCAAATATTTTCTTTGCTTTACTTCCATGTTCATCTTTGTTCCCCTTGCATTTCCTCCGAAGAGCCCCCAATCCACTTTTAGTTTGGTGCTGCCTAATTCATGAATTGTTGTTTGTTCAAATCAACTCTTTAGACTTTTATTGTGCCTCAGTTTACCTTTTAAAAGGAATAAAGACCCTATGTTAGTGTAAGGCAATTATTACTATTACAATTTGGCCTCTGACTCCTGTACTTAACTCAAAGTTAACATTCAAAATCAAAAAACCTCCACAAGTAAGAGAAAAATAGAAAAAGATAGTAGGGGTCCAATGCGTAAAACTCAGAAGCACAAACATCCTGATTAGCAAATGTACTTATTTGATTAAATAGTAACTGTCAACATTAAAAGGCATACAATAAAAAATGTCCTCGAGTGAGTTAAAGAAGAAATAACTCTGTACCACCAAGGACTTTACAAAATTGTAGAGGAAAAAAATAACTTGAATAAGGTTTCTCAACTCTTCTATTTCTTACTTTGAGGATTCTTAATGTAATGCTACTGACCCTCAAAAATCTTAATCTCTAGTGTAACCCTTACTCTAAAACTGGAGAGTCATATAACAAGCTTTCTATTGGCATCTCCACTTAGTGTGCTACAAATATGTTCCTTAAATAAAATTTGTGCATACCTAAGCTAATCATCTCTTCCCAGTCTTTCCCTAATCTTGCTCTTCCAGAGTTTTCTGTGAAAGATAAAAATCTACCAAATTTCCCAAGCCAGATACATGCATATTATCCTTGTTCTGCCATTTCCCATGTGTCTTATATCAGATGGATAATTCCTGCTATTTCTAGCTTCTAAACATCCCCATAGTACTATGTCAGTCCAACTTAAGTAAAGAAAACCACCTAGTTATTTAAACACAAAGAATTTAATGTCTGGAATTTGTTAAGTAGGTATCGGAAGACTAGAAAGTAAAGAGAGAATATTAAGGCAACACAGAGACAGGATTGCAGGAGCAGCTACCACCTCTTGGACTGAGGGAACAGAGTGAGGTTGTGGTTGTTAGTATTTAGGAGAGAAAAGGGCTTTGAAATTCTGGGCCCCAGGCCTCGAGGAGGGACCTTTTCTTGGTAGCTGCTCATACCTCAGAATCTCAAGGGAGGAATTGCATGAATTTGGGTTCGGGGAGAGAAACAATGAGTGCTGGGAACATCTGAAAGGTGTAAGTAGGCTGGTTCTGGGAATGTGGAAAATATACTTGATCAATTGCTTTTTCTAGGATGAAGAGCTATTGGTGGGATGAGGCCAATAGGATCGCAAGCATGTAGAAATGGGTAGGTCTCTTTCTCCCTCTTTAGCTTTGTAATCTCACATGGAGTGCTCCTTAGAAAATAGACCAGGTTTCATGAAAGGGTCATGTATGCAAAGCAATCTCCAAACAAGGAAGGAGCCAAGAAACCAAAGAATAAGACAGACAAAATCAGTTTTTTGATAAAGGGTAATTTATTGGGAGAACTTATAGACGGAAGTGTGGCCTGCGGTAACAAGACAGGTAGATCTCCATACCATTACTCCCCAGACCCAGGGCTTACATGGAAAGGGGATACATGCACTATAGAGACAATTAAAGACAACGCTCCAGGACAGGCAGGAGTGCTATGTGCATTATAACCTATCATTTGTGTGATAACATCAAGTTTGCTTTGGTCTAAAGGCAGGATTTATAGTAAATATGTGTTCTTACACTAAGGACAGTAAATAAAGTAGGAATCCGAAGGCATTTATGGGACTGGGGTTAATGAGAAGTCAACATGGTGGATTAGCATCCAAGATGAAGTTACTTTTGTCTCCATAGACCAGTAAAAAAAAAAAAAAGTGGCCTGCAGAATGCCAGGGTAGGCATTGAAGTACCAAACATAGAAAAGTGTGTTCGATGCTAGGAGCTAGCCTAATAACTTGTAGTTGGCAAAGTCTGTTATTTCTACCTCCTAAACTCTAGAGTTTATCTTATTCTTTCTATCCACACCGCTGCTCTTCTGCCCCAGATAACTATTATGCAGCTGACCTAATGCAATAACCTCCTAACTACTTGCTGTTTCTTCTTTTCTGCCTCAGATCCACTCTCTACACAACAGCCAGAGTGAGCTTTACTATATAAATAAAATTCTGATCGCAACACTCCTCTACTTAAATCTCTCCAATGGGAGCCAATTTTACAGTAAGTAGCTAGTCAGACATGAGCAGAGTGGGAGAGGGCTCCCCCAACCAACCAGGAATGTCAGGCGAACATTTGGTGATAGTAAGGAGTTTGTTAACTGTCTGTCTAAATAATAGTTGAGGGTCAGGCATGGTGGCTCATGCCTGCAATCCCAGCAATTTAGGAGGTCAAGGTGGGCAGATCACCTGAGGTCAGGAGTTCGAGACCAGCCCGGCCAACATGGTGAAACCCCATCTCTACTAAAAATACAAAAATACAGGTGCCAGGCGCCTGTAATCCCAGTGACTTTGGAAGCTGAGGCAGGAGAATTGCTTGAACCCAGGAGGCAGAGGTTGTAATTAGCTGCAATTGCACCACAGCACTCCATCCTGGGCAACAGAGCAAGACTCCATCTCAAAAATAAATAAATAAATAATAAAACAATAATTGGTCACAGCCAGTGCCAGGGAAAGACTGTCCAACAGATAGAAAAACTTGAAACTGGTGGTCAGCAGCTTCCTGATAAGATCTCAGGAGTTGGGCAAGTGGACTCAAGCATGCACATTAAGATGCAAAATGGCAGAGTTTAACTGGTGTATTACCTCCTAGGGACATTCAACTGGTAATGGAAGAGTGAGTGCTTCAAGTGAGCATGAGTACAACTCCAGTAAACACACTGTGCATGCTCCCCTCCCAAATTCTGGTGGGCCACTCTGCACATGTGGACAGCCCACCGAAGGGAAGAATCAGGTGAGAAGGAATGCAGGACACTGGAAGTATGCTGACGTACGAAAACCAAGAGTCAAAAGTCACACTGCACACTTGTCTTTCAAGTTGCCCGCTTGGTCCTCTTCCAAATGTACTTTACTTTGTTTATTCCTGCGCTAAAGCTTTTTAATAAACTGTCACTCCTGCTCTAAAACTTGCCCTGGTCTCTTCTTCCATCTTACGGCCCAGTCAAATTCTTTCTTCTGAGAAGGTAAGAATTGAGTTTGCTGCAGACCCATACAGATTCACTGCTGGCCGGTAACATATTTTGGTGCCATGTGACTCAGATAACTTCCATTGCTAATGTCAATGTTGGACTATGTTAGATAATGTTGAAGGATCAAGATATCAGCGTAAAACTGAGCTTCTGTGGACCACGCTTCTTTGTTATGCTCTACTGAACCCCTCTTGGGGGAAAGTCTTTGGGATACACCTTACCAGAGACTCACCCCTCATAGACAGTTGGCTGCTGGTTAGTGGAGATTGGCTGCATTTACAGCCAGGATCAAAGGATGTCACTAATTTTAAGGCCCTAGTGTTTAATTCAAATGTTACTTCTTGACAGAGGACATTTACTTGTGAAAGTTGTTTTCTGGAACTTGTTTCCTTTATCTGTCTTTGTAATTATAGGCTCAAATTGCCAGAGGAAGAAGCCTAAACCCTTAAAAATATATCTGTTTATCCAACTTCATTCTGATAGTACGCTGCCATATTCCAATTTGACAGTACAGTTTTTTAAGTCCTCTTCCTTCACCTTTAATTCTCCTTTTGGCTTAGACAAGAGTTTCTCTACCTTAGCACTCTTCTGAGTTGGGTGGTTCTTTGCTGTGACAGGCTGTCCTGTGCACTGTAGGATGGTTAGCAGCATCCCTGGCCTCTGCCCTCCACATTAGAGTACCATGCTCCCACTCCTAGTTGTGACCATCAAAAATGTCTCCAGACATTGCCAAATGTCTTTAGTTTTCAATAAAACAATGTTCTCTGTTAAGCAACATTATTTTTTAGTGTATGTATGTCCCCTATGACATTTCAGAAATTTATCTGAAATTCAAATTTGACTGAACATCTTATCTTTTTAGTTACAAAATCTGCAGTCTATGTAGGGGCAAGATCACCCCTGGTTGAGATCCAATGGCCTAGAGTTAAATCCAAGTGTTTTACCAATTGCAATGAGTCAACTGCTTTTTTTATTGGTTTGTTTATTGAGCCAACCCTACATCATTTGCAATTATAATGAGTATTGTTCCTTTAGAACCAGATGTTGTCAAGAGATGCAGAATCTAATAAAATGAGTTTTGGTCCTGATCAAAAATTAAAGAAACATTTAGAGCTCAGTCAGGGAGGAAAGAGCTTGAAGAAGAAAGCTAGCAGCAACCTTAGCAGGGAAGCAATGACAGTGAAGAGTTCTGTCCACACAATTAGTTGAAAGAGCTTACAAAAGAGGCTACCAGAGGTTACAAAATATTGCATAACAGAGTGAAGTACCCAATGGATATACCATTAATGTTTTTCTAAGTCAATGGGAAGACATTTAAATGTCTTAAGAGACTACAGAAATACAAAATCAAACCAAGCCAAAGAGGAAGTCATCTGTAATTTTACTGAGTATTGCAGACTTCCCTCTCCTCCAACGGAAGAATTAGCTAATTCTTAAACTCCAGGGAGGCTGGCCTCGATGCCAACTGCATAGTGAAACATAAAATCTTTGAAATAATTATAAAAATAGCTCAGTGTATCCATCAGTGGAGTAAGAAGAATTTCTTTGACTACTAGGCACAGGCCTAGTATTCTGGCCACTACTTTCTGGCCACTAAGGAGCCTCAACTGATTGGGAAAATCACATCGATTTGTCTGAGATGGTTGAACTATTTCTTCCACGATATTATTGAGCAAATAGACTTGCTGCCCTGTGCTCACAGAAGCCAATACTCAGAACACTGGGTTTTGAGGAAAGAAATACTTTATTAGGAGACAGGAGGTGGGCTCAAATCTGCCTCCCCAATTTGGAATCCAAGAAAATGTATGGCTTAGAGGGCAAGGGAAAGGATTTAGGAATGTTGGCTTGGCAGGGAGACTGATTGAAGGGCTTCAAATTTGACCATTTAAGGAAAGGTATGTTGAAGCAGATTTCAGCCCTGGATCTTCTGGGCCAATGAGCCCCCAGCTTCTGAAAGAGTTCCTACATTAGGTTCCCATTATGTCCTTGTCTTCTTGGTTCCCAGGGAAGGGATCATTGGTTCTAGGTGCTGTTAGAGGCAAAAGCATTTTAATTGTGCGTGCCTGGGCTAAATGACTTATAGTTTTCAACTCTGTTATAGCTACAAAGTAACTTGACATTTGTTATCAACAAAGTAGGGCGCGTTTGGGCTGCTCCCATGATTATAATGGGTGTGTGGACGTTTGGGTGTTTCAGTTCTAGGAAAGTTTGATGTGATTGTATTCGGTTCAGAGAAAGTGTGTGAATAATTAATATTATATGTACCATATAAAATGTTTACAATATTTAAGAGATTTGGCATACTAGCATGTTTCGTACATAAATGGATGCAATTTAAAATGCATCATAGAGTATTTGATTTTAGACTTATGATTTTAAATTGAATATTATAAAGTAATTTGGCTAAATGTGGTAATAGTATTAGAATATTTAAAACAACTTATTATGTTAGTAAATTTATTAGTTTACAAAACTGCATAAATAGCTGGAAAACTGTTAATTGTTAGGCTGAGAATTTTGAAGATTATATTTCAAGTTCTTTGTCAGACACATATGGCTCTCACAAGTTAGTTTGTTGGTCTCTGGACTTTCTCAATGGCCGCTGAAAACCAGATTTTGATTAGGAAATGTGTGAAATACAGTACCTTGGTTTGAACCCTGAGTCCTTCCTGCCAGTGTAAGAACGTTTCTTCCTCCCTTAACTTTGCTTCCTTCTTTCCTGTATGTTACCACTGGCAGAGCAAATATGACTCAGAAACCGGCTCCTCAGGGTTGTAACATTAGATGATACAGGCTTGGGTCATTACACATGACACCGGTGCCTTTGTTTCATTGGGCTGGGCTCCCTGGACTGTGTGCTGCTGCCTGAGCTGCTGGAAAAGCACCCACAGGTGTTTGCTAGAAAAGCACTCCTGAGCCTTGCCACCAGCTTGGACTTCTAGAGACTTTCCTCTCAGCCAGGAAGGATTTTGATATTCATCAGAAATACCTCTGGAAGATTCAAGAAGCTGTAGAGGTGAAGTAAGCCTGTGAAGGACCAGCATGGGAATCCTATACTCCGAGGTACATCACCTTTCTGAAAGTAGAGTTCCAAAGATGTTAAAAGTTGCTCATGCTTTTCAAATGCAATTGTCTATCCCTGTTAATATATTTCTGTTTTATCTGTTCAACTCCCTGGGGGAGTATTAAGTCAGAAAAAATAAAGTCCTATGTGTTCTTCTTTTTGATATTCTTAATAGTTTAAGACAAAGTATTTTGTAATTCTAAAATATTAGCTAGATCTAAGTTGAGATGATTATAATACATATTTCATAGTGTCCGGATGTTTGTAGGGATAATTTGGACAAAATTGAGTTTCAGTTGTGCTTTTCTCATGACAAACGCTCAGAGAAAAAGAGAAAATTTTACCCAATTGGATTTTCTAAATATCCAAAAGATTGACTGCCTGTTTTTTGAAACCACATGACCAGAGTAATGCCTTTCAGCTTGGTATTTGAAGGGAAATTCACCCTTAGTAATTATTAGTAAAGACCATCACTATGAAGAAGAGGAATAATAACAATATATTTTGATAATCTGATTATTTTCTTTTCACATCTGATACTATACTTTTACTTGTATCGGAAGTAACTTATTAGAATCAAATGGATTTTTAATAATGTTTCAAGAAAGTACAAGCAAGGAATATTTAGACACCAGTACAAGAGGTGTAATGATGTCATTATACGTAATTTACAACCTCTCCTCTCTGACACAATTAACTGGTTAATCTGCATTTCATTGCAGATGCTCAGGGGAACCTCCTTGGATAGTTTTGATCTCCCAGTATTAAAGACAGTTTATTTGCAGTTATTTCTAATGTTGTGTGTGTATATCTCTCTGTGTGTGCAAACGTACTGTTTGATTGGTTTATAACTCTAGGTATGTCTTGCTCAGTGATTTTAGTGTCATAAAGAGATCATATACATGAAAATGACAAAACATGTAGTGCTGTTAAAGGCTACTCTGGTAACACTCAAACTTTAGATTGCCCAAGTGTCAGGGAAAGAAGTTTGTCGAAATGCCGTTTCAAGGACTCCAACCCAGAGAGTCTGTTTCACTCAGTCTGTGGTGGGACACAAAAGTATACTTTTTAGAAGGAGCATCCCAGGTGGTTCTGACACAGGTGTGATCTGTTTACCACCATCCTGAGAAAGAAAGACGACCACAGGCCAGTGCTTTTCCAATTTTAACGTGCATACAGATCTTCTGAAGGTCTTGTTTAAATGCAGATTTTTAGTCTGTAGATCTGGGACCTAAGATTCTGCATTTTGGTTGCTTTTTCGGATTACATGCGGGAATTATATATGATCTGGAAAAAGAAACCAAAAAAAAAAAAAAAAAGCCTAGTCTCATCCTCAGGTATTCTGATATAGAAAGTTGGAAGTAGGACCTTTCATTCAACTTTCTGATGTAGAAAGTTGGAAGTAGGACCTTTAAATAGTAATCTCTTAAATCTCTTAAATATTTAAACATAGCCTACTCATTTGTTATACACCATTTGCTCTGTGTTTCCTAAGAATAAAGACTGTGAGCTACTCATTAAGGACAAGAAAAAGCCTGCTGTATCCCTGGTCCTATGTTGCCTGGAAGAATCTATTTTTTAAAAAAAACTTCCCCCAATTTGAGTATGGGAAGCTCCTTTAGATTGGGGACATAAGATTACCATTTCTTCCTTAGAACTTTGCAGTGCTAATAGTTATGCAATATATATATAGATATATAAATATATATTTTTTTAGACGGAGTCTCGCTCTGTCGCCCAGGTTGGAGTGCAGTGGCGTGATCTCGGCTCACTGCAAGCTCAGCTTCCTGGGTTCACGCCATTCTCCTGCCTCAGCCTCCCGAGTAGCTGGGACTACAGGCACCCGCCACCATGCTCAACAAATTTTTTGCATTTTTCAGTAGAGACGGGGTTTCACCATGTTAGCCAGGATGGTCTGGATCTCCTGACCTCGTTATCTGCCGGCCTCGGCCTCCCAAAGTGCTGGGATTATAGGAGTGAGGCACCGCGCCTGGCCACAATATATATTTTTAAGAAAGAAGGAGAGAATGAGGGAGGATCCCAGAGAGTTGGTCCTGAAATCTGCACTAGAGGATAAACTTAGAGCTTAGGGAGAGGCCCTAATTTTGAATAAGTAACTCCAACTGCGTAAGATGGACTTTTAAACAAGGCTGATTCATTTAAACCCTTATCAAATGTATTTGTTCATAATATTTACAATAGCAACAAACATTTATTTAGGGCTTCTTATATATCTGGCCCTATTTTAAGCACTTTATATGTATTAACTCATTTAATACAGCAATCTTATAAGAGTCACTTTTAGTATCCTTATTTTACAAATGAAGAAACTGAGGAAAAGATAGTCACTGGCTCATAGTTATACAGTTGAAAAGTGCTTATTGGCTGGAGATTAGTGGCTAGGATGAGCCCTGTGTTTACTCATTCAAAGAGATTCTTCTTACATCACTGCTGAACTACTAAATTCTTTTACTACTTGTTATTTCAACAGATATGTCATGCTCCGTAAGAGAGCTGATCTTAACCACTCTGCTGTTCGGCCACTGTTCTAACAGGATGGTGCCCTGTTCCCCTAGTGGAAAGAATGGGTAAACTAAATCCAGGCCCAATGAGGTACATTCTACTCCAACCTTGCAACAGAGAACTGTTGCATTGTGAAGTGGTACAAAAATTGGAAAGAAGAAGAATGCTGAGAACTTAAAAGAGTTCAGGAACTAATACTTAGAAGACTTAAAGAATCTTTTCTAGACTTTTGATTCCGTCAACTGCAGACATAGGCGCCAAAAAGTGTTTCTTGAAAATCATACCTTAAATGATGTATTCCTTTAAACTTGGGAAGATTTCATTATAAGGCAGTGAGTAAAAGGATGCACACACACACACACACACACACACACACGCATATACACACACAAACTTAAAATTAATCCCTTGGCAATAGATATGTTTTTCAGAGAAGCTGATGTTACTCCAGGAAAAGGAAATATAGTTCAAAAATCAGAAAGATTGTCTTGAAATATACAATGCCTAGGGAGAGCAATTTAGGTCAAGCAAGTTTTATTGGAAAAGCTGGTATCATTGAGGAGAAGTCGGGGGTACAGGAATAGAGATGTGACTAATTGAATGGCCATTGGACTGAAAGTCAAGAAAACCTATATTTTAGTCCTGATTGTGCCAAGAACTTCATGGGACTTGAGAGGAAGTCATTTAACCTCTCTGAGTCACAGTTTTAATATTATAAAGCAAGAGAGCTTAATGAGATCTGGCTTAACATTTAACATCGTGTCATTCTGTGATATGAGAAAGGCAAGGCAGAGACAATGGGGAAAAACTGCATTCTCACAATCTTCCCAACTCTCTCCATCTACTTTGTTTATGTATGAATTCCTAGAAGGATTTTGGTATTCAACAACATATGCAAGAAGAGCATCGGGCATTTTCATCCCAACTGGTTTTCTACTTCTTTCCTTGTATATTGAAAGCAATTTTACAAATTATAATATTGTGCTAAGTCACAACAGTTCAGAAAAAAAATGATAACCTTCACATATGAAAAGACACCAGGATTGAAAATTTGTATACATTTTTTAATTTAGTCATTAACTCATCCATTTGTTTAATCAACCATATTTATTGAGTACATACTATATTTCAGGCATCTGCTAGTTCCTGGTATATATATGTATGTTGGGCATCCCTAATCTGAAAATTTGAGTGGAAGTGCTCCAAAACCCCAAATTTTTGAGCACAAACATGAAACAAGTAGAACATTTCCTATTTGACCTCATGTGATCATGAGGGTCACAGTCAAAATGCAGGTGCACAATGCACAGTTTATTCAGCATTAACAAGAGAAAAAAGATTTTCCCAGCCCTTTCAGCTGTGTTATCTTTCTCTTGCACACCCAGATTTTCCCATAAATTTCCCATAAAATCCCAAAAAACAAGTCCACAAAGGGTAAAAAATGGCACCTGTGCAGGATGAATGAGCCTACAGCAGATTCTCCACTCTGCCTTAAGGGGCCAAGATTTATGTGTATTTCTCTGTGTGTGTAGTTTTTTTCTGTTGTTGTTGGTTTTTTTTTCTCTACTCTGTGATGTAAATATACTACTGAAAATATCAAAAAGGCTGCAGATAGTTATGGGTAACAGTAATAAGAAAAAAAAGGAAGCATTTATGTATACTTAAAAGACAGAAAGTCAAGCTTTTGGATAAATTGGACAGTGGTATAGGTATAAAATGTCTTATAGAAGAGTATGGTGTTGAGGTCAGGTGCGATGGTTCATGCCTGTAATTCCAGCACTTTGGGAAGCTGAGGCAGGTGGATCACCTGAGGTTGGGAGTTTGCGACCAGCCTGGCCAACAAGGTGAAACCCTGTCTCTACTAAAAATAGAAAAATTAGCTGGGTGTGGAGGCACATGCCTGTAATCCCAGCTACTTGGTAGGCTGAGGCAGGAAAATCACTTGAACCTGGGAGGCACAGATTGCAGTGAGCTGAGATCACATCACTGCACTCCAACCTGGGCAACAGAGTGAGTCTCCATCTCAAAAAAAGAAACAATGAAAAAAGAGTATGGTGCTGAAATGACCGCCATATATGACTCAAAGAAACAGAAGGATAAACTGTTGAAGTCCTATGCTGAAGTTAATGAAAAATTAAAAAAAAACAAAAAACAAAAAACAAAAAAACACTCCATAAAGCTTCATTTGTAGCTTTTTTTAAACACTGATAATGAGGCTCCAGTTGTTCATTTATTAACCAATGGTGAAATAGCTGAAATGGTTCAAGGTGATTGTGATAATAGTGACAATGAGGATGGTGGTTAACACTGTAAAGAGGGTGTCAGGGGCCAGATCAGGCAGGTCTTGTAGGCCAAGATGAGAAATTTAGATTTTATGCAAAACACAATGGAAAGTGAGTAAAGGATCTTAAGAGAGGAATAATATGACCATTAGGGTTTTAAAAGGCCACTCGATAGCATGGGAAAATAAATTGGAGAGATGCCAGAGGCAAAGCTGGATACTGGAAGGAAGCTGTTACAGTAGTTTATGGAGTGATAATGATGGTTGCATTAGACTAATGGATGAATTTTAGATAAGTTTTTAACTGAAAGATTTCCTGGTTTGTAGGTTGGCAGTGAAAGAAAGACAGAAATTAAAGTTGATATTCAGGATTCTGCCTTAGACCAGCCAGCACTTGGTGGTGCTGATGAGATGGGAACACTCAGAGAGGGGCAGAAGGAAGGATGTGTTTCAGGGTTCTATTTGGACATGGTACCTTAGCGATACCCGTGAGACATCTAGGTGGGGATGGAAGATGAATACAGGAAATGTACCTTTAAGGAGAGGCTGGGTCAAGAGATAATAATTTAGGACTTAGACAAGTCCTAAATTAGATAATAAATTAGATAATAATTTTAGGACTTAGACAAGTCTGCATATACGTGGTATTTAACGCCAAGAGAAGGGATGAGTTTAGATATGGAAAGAATGTAGAGATAGCAAAGGATACCAGGTCATTATAAGAAGGCGTGGTTTTGCCAGAGAAGGAAGGCAATATTAAAGGACAACCTCCTTTGAGCACCCTTAGAGCTTGTAACACTCAAGAAACATAAGCATTTAGTCAAACAGGAGATTTTCTGGGATTGAGGGGGAAACACATTTTTCTTCATGCAAAATTGAAAACTTAGGGAGTTGCAACTTTTGTATATGAAGTGAGCTGATCAGCACCAAAAGTGGTGAGGAGAAAAGTGATTTTCTCAAGTTTTGTAAGAGGACAGGACAAGACAGTTATTTTTTATTTTTTCCCAAAGGAGACTTACATTTAGAGATTTAATGCTAAAATACCTGTTTGGGTCCATTAAATGTTTAGAGTCATTGGCTTCTGAGAGTTCAAATCCTGGGCCCTTCCCCAGTCAAACTGTCTTCTACATTACGAATAAGACAGTGTAGAAAAGTCTTGGGATGTCAAAAGGTAAACTGAGGCACAGTTAAGCTCAAAAGAGTTTGAGCAAATACTGATTCATGAATTGGACATGAGTGGGCCTAGAACAGCCTTTAAAAAAATTATTGTACCTTTTTTATTTGTCTGAAAGAAGAAATTTACTAAGGAATTTGTAAAATACAGTATGTGAAGAATGAGTCATCAGAAACAAAGGCTTGGGATTAATTGTAGAAATCAAATTAGTGCTTATTATCATTCTCCAAGGTTTTTTAATTTGAAAAGAAGGAAAAATATCTTCCTTCCTTTTCTGAGAAGACATTTCATGAATCACAAGGCTCTTTACTGGAATCATTTTGCTCCAAAACCTACAAATCTTTCTCAGAAATTTTTATGGAACATTTTCAGTGAGGGGAGCTTGTAGCATAGAGATGGCTAATAAACAGCGAACCAATTCCTCTGAGCCACAGGCAAAGTTCCACATGGTCTTTCCTTAGATTGGGAATTACAGAAGCTCCATTATAGTTTAGGGAAACAGCACCAAAAAGTGGGGGTAATTTGGGGGAAGCTTTGCTTTTAAAGACATCCATAATGGTACAAGTTGTTCAGATGTTTCTACACCATTAAGATAATACCAAGTATTTCTTCAGCTGTGATATCTATTATACTTAGAGCAGTGCAAAACATATTAAGTAATACATACAGTTAATCATCAACGTGCTGATTATTTTAGTTAATCATCAACATACCAGGTGCGTCATACTCTCCCATGGACACTTCTTAAATTTTAGTGCCTGGGCAAGTAAGATGGAAAGTGGACAGAGTGAAACTTTACCTCCAAATTCTTGGCTACTTTTAAAGACAGACATGTGGGAAGGCAAAAGGACACACAAGATTTTTCCTAATATTCCATTATTCCAGAGTTTTGAATGCTTCTTAGCTAACATGAGTTTAAAAGCTATAATATTACATTAAATTTTTACTTCCATTATGGGGGGCCTGTTTCTTTTACCTTTGCAGATATTCTCAACCCTCACTGTCCATCAGAATCACCAGGGAAATTTAAAGAGCACTAATGCCCCAATCCTATTCTTACAGATTCTTATTTAATTGGTCAATAGTGAGGCCTGGGTCATGTTTTAAATATTAGGTTGGTGCAAACATGACTGCAATACTTAGCCAAGGTTGAGAACCAGTGAGGCAAAATATTGTCCTGGTCCTTACATGATCTATTACCTTATAAACATCAACCCCTTTCCTAGCCTCTTTCCCAGCCAGGTTGGATGAATCAGTGTGTCAACCAACAAATGACTTTTATCCATGTTCTGGGTGCTTGACCTTATGGAAGCCTAACTTCAGGAGGGTTACAGTCTAGTTAAGGAGACTAAATTTAACCCGCTAGCTCATTTAAGGCCAATGAGCTGCTTGAGGTTCTGTATATTTCCTGCTGCAGGTAAGAAAGATGAAAGAGATTTCTTGGAGATGAACCATGAAATGGGCCTTGAAGAATAGATAGCACAATTTAAAAGGTAAGGGTGCCAAGAAGGTAGCCCAAACGTAGAAGTGAGGAAATTGGCCTGACCAGAGATGGGAGAGCTTGCAGAACAGCAGTGGTTTATACACAGTTGGCACACTGAGGGGCACTTTAAAAACCAGGTAAAAGTCATAGATACCTCACTCTCTAGGAAATTGGGCACGTTACACCCAATTTCAATACCAATTAGTCCAATTTAAAAAGATAAAACAGGATGATGTGAGAGAGAGAAAGTTCCTGGGCTGGGAGGCTGAGTGGTCAGGGAAGGGCTCTCTGAGGAGGTGATTCATGGGCTGATACTTGATCTGGTCTAGCAGGAAGCCCATCATATAGGTCACATGCAAGTGTCAAGGCCAGAAAACAGAAATGAGCCTGGAATGCCCCAGAAATCACCACAAAGTTGTGAGCAAAAGGGAGACTGATAGATGAGGCTGAAGAGAAAAGTTAGTCAGTGGACCCTATTAATACTGTGTCTTAGCTTTTCAGGTTGGCCAGAGCATAGTTCTAGGGAGTGCTGTTCACAGGGAACAGCTAACCCATGGGAACTCATACACCCTGCTGGTAAATACTGTTTCTCTTCAATCTCCTCCTCACCTACTAGTCTGTTTTCCTCTGTGCCTTCACTGAAATCTGGCTTTTCCTGGGCATTAGGACACCCTCTCTTATGGCGGCTGCTGATTCAGTCTACTTCTTGGTCACTGACATTGTCATTTTTTGACCATGGTTCAATTTCTTACTTGAAATCTTTGCTTATGGCCCTTCTCTATATTCTCACTTCTGTCCACTGTATTCCAGGACCCACTTCCACCTCCCCGGAGCACAAGTTCCCATTTCTTTCTGTCCCCCAGGGTCATCCTCAGTGACCTCAACATCCACAAGCTTCATTCTCCCTTCTTGACCTGTGTTTCTATTCCAAATCAGATACCCAACAAGACCACCCTTGACTTCTCATTCCTAGACAGTTTATCTGTAACATCTCTCATGATAACTTCTTAACTGGTTACTTTTCTAATAGACCACATGTATGAACTGTGCCCTGATCCTTCTCTGTGTTTCTATTTGCTTCTCTCTCTCTTTTTGCAAGTTCATTTGTCTTTATCTGGCTTACATATGATGCTCATTCAGTCTGAATTTAATGCTAAACCACTCTCCTCTCATTTCTCTTCCTGCCAGACATGTTTCCTAATCCTTACTCTTGGCCTCTTCACTTTCTGTACTCTTCCCTCATCTAGGTTTGCTGGAGAAAATCACAAACTTACATGGCAAGCTCAGTCAACTGCATCTTCTTACTATGTTTCTACAACCTGGTTTTCAATGCCATTTTGTATTTTTATTCATTTCATGTAGACAGTTTTAATTATGATGGGCCAAAATCTTCCCCATCATGCTCAAAAGCCTCATCTACCCTTGTCTCAATCACATTTGCTGTCATTAATCCATTCATCTATTTAAATGTCAATGCTATTTATTTAGTTATTGGATTAGTCTGTTCTCATGCTGCTAATAAAGATATACCCAAGACTGGATAATTCATAAAGGAAGAAGTTTAATTTACTCACAGTTCCTCATGGCTGGGAAGGCCTCACAATCTGGCAAAAAGCAAATGAGGAGCAAAGTCAATCATGGCAGCTGGCAAGAGAGAGCTTGTGTAGGGGAACTCCACTGTATAAAACTATCAGATCTAGTGAGACTTATTCACTATCATGAGAACAGCACAGGAAAGACCTACTCCTATGATTCAACTGCCTCCCATTGGGTCCCTCCCATGACATGTGGGAATTATGGGAGCTACAATTCAAGATGAGATTTGGGTGGATACACAGCCAAACCATATCAGTTATCTAGCTATATCTATTTATTTATGACAAATATATAGTAGTATAATGAATGAAGATCAAACCTCTGACTTTCTGGCAAAAAATTTCAGTCGGTCTACAGTTCTTTCCATCCATATAGCTCTCCTTTCTCCCTTGCTTTGGCCTTAGAGCCAGAATTTTCCTTCTTAATGCTTCCATCTTAATGCTCTCTATCCTATCATCTCTTCACTCTCTTTGAGCAATTATCTACCCTCTCGTAACCACTTCTGTCCATCTTCATTGACTCCTTATGCTTTAATAATTATAAGAGTAGCTAACATTAATTGAGGGTTTACTGTGACTCAGATCTGAGCTAAGTGCTTCATCTACACAGTTACATTTAATTCTTTCTGAAACTTAATAAAGAAGGCATGATTATCAAAAACAGAAGAAAACTTAGCATGAAAAGTTTAGGTAAGTTGTCCAAATAGCACAGCTGTTAAGTCACAGAGTTGAGATTGGAACACAGAGAGTTTGTTTCCAGAGTCTGGATCTGTAACCACTTGATGACACCACTTTGCCTACAAACGTGTGGAACATTGGCTGGACACTGCTACCCACCTCTTTGAAGTCTCTAGCTTTCACTAACAGCTTTTTCACTGCCAAACTGACCACAATTCCTCTCCAATTGCATCCTCTAATTCTTCATAGACAATGTGCTCAGGCCTCTGTATTCTTCCTTCAGCCCCATCACTGTATGAAAATTGGCCTCTGCATGGCTGCTAATGTGATCTTTCTGTCTTCCTTCTTGAAACTTTCACTCCTTTGCCTTTGGGTCTTATCTTTTTCTGGTTTCTCCTGCAGGCTCTCTGATGACATTTCTTATCTCTTGGTGGATATTGCTGATTCAAATCAGGTGGGAGAAAGAGTCTGGATTATAACTAAGCACCAGCAAGCCAATGCCACAAGTGTACAGATCAATATCTTGAGTATAGACTGTAGCTTAATTTGGACACAAATCTCAAATGTGAAGTTTTGTAGCCAGAAGACATTTTGAAGGCTTATTTTCAAGACTGAAGTAATTGGAGATAGAACGTATGCATCCTGCAGTCATTCCCCTTGATTTTACTCTTGGCCATGCCAGTTGTGAACTCTGTCACTTTGGGCAAGGAAGACAATTTCCCTTAGTTTCATCTGTGCAAAATAGGTATATTAACACTACTTTATAGGGTTGTTGTGAGGATTAAAGTAGAATAAATGAGCTACTCAATAACTGTTAACTCATCTTGTAATTTCTTCCTTCTCTTATTTACTTACCAAGTACATATTGAATGCCTACCATGCGTCACGCACTATGTTAGATACTGCGGGTACAATGATGAATCAGTACAGACACAATGTAGCCTCATGTAGCCACAGTGCCCTTATATAGCTTACAGTCTAGCTGGGGAGATGGTTGTTAATAACACACATACCTTTATTTAGATCAAGGGTGTGGATAAGACAGTGGTAGGAGATGGAACTGGAAAAATGGCATATGGGATACTTGAGATTGAAAGAATTGTGTGCAATAGTCTTGGTGAGAATGATGAAGATCTAAAGTAGCACTTTAGCAGTGAGGATGGAGAGAAGGGTTCTGAGACTATTAGGGGATAGAGTTATTATAATAATTTCCCAAGTGTGTTTCTTCAACACCCTGGGTGCCCCCAAATTCCAGAGCTTAAGGGGTTAAAAGGGGTTTATGATAGCTTTTCCAGCAACCCAAATGGACAGTCCCTTCTCTTTTTCATTCCTGGCTTGTCAACCAGCACTTTCTATTGGACTTCCCTTCTGTCCGCTGTCAGTGCTTTTCTTACGCTGTGCTGCTCCCTAGTGGAAACCGAAAGTTCATAACAGCATGGAGTCTTTTCAGCTGTTAGAGCGACTCTCACATTAAATTATAGTCACGTACCACATGAGCTCACAGTCAGTGATGAACAGCATATACAGCGGTGTTCCCGTAAGATTATAATGGAGCTGCTCCATACAGGTGTACCATTTTATCTTTTACACTATAATTTTACTGTATATTTTTATATGTTCACCTATGTTTAGATGCACAAATACTTACAATTGTGTTACAACTGCCTTCCGTATTCTGTAGAGTAACATGCTGTATAGGTTTTTAGCCTAGGAGCCACAGGGTATACCATATTAGTAATAGGCTCTACCATCTAGGTTTGTGTAAGTACACTCTATGATGTTCCCACAATAACAAAATCACCTAACAACACATTTCTCAGAACGTATCCCTGTCGTGAAGTGAAGCATGACTGTATTTGTACATCTCAACCGAGAAGGAAGACACTGAGCTTCCTGGTAACTCTGTGTCTTGGATCTAGGAAGCCTAAGAAAGACTAAAGATGAGAAAGGGTTAGTATTTTATGTAATATTGCTCAAATTGGGTTGAGAAAGCCCTCAAAAGCACCGAGTGACTCTTGCAGAACAACTCCCCATCTTTTTCTCTTCTTCTTTTTACTTAGCCCTTAGTAAAGACTTTGAGAAGCCTAAGCAGAGAGCTCCTGGAGGTCTATGTTACCAGGTGGGTAACATAGATGAGTGAAGTGAACCAGTGTAATGTGATGGCGAGTGGAGGGGACTATGGAGAACTGGAGTCACCTCCACTAAGCATCAGTTATTTGGTATCCTACAGGAATACGGGTGCAATGTTAGCAAAATTTTCTTTTTTCTTTCTTTCTTTCTTTTTTTATTTTTGGAGACAGAGTTTTGCTCTTTCGCCCAGGCTGGAGTGAAGTGGCATGATCTCGGATCACTGCCAAATCAAGTGATTCTCCTGCCTCAGCCTCCCGAGTAGCTGGAATTATAGGCACCAGCCACCACACCCTGCTATTTTTTTTTTTTTTTTTGTATTTTTAGTAGGGATGGGTTTTCTCCATGTTGGCCAGGCTGATCTTGAACTCCTGACCTCAGGTGATCCACCCATCTCGGCCTCCCAAATTGCTAGGATTGCAGGCGTGAGCCATTGTGCCCACCCAAAAGTTTCCATTTTTAAAGAAAAGCTGGAAAGCCAGGTTACTACATGAAATATTCTAGTTTTTTAAATGTTGTTAAGTAATTTAAATATTTGAGAAAAGAGAACGAGAGCTCTAATGCCACTTGTTTTCAAGCTCTTCATGGTAGACCATCAATTTTCAAATGCTTGATGAGTAGCAGCCACTGCTAATCACTCCATTATTGAATTTTCACTAGTTTATGGTAAAATCTTTTAAAAGGATAATAAAATGAATTTTTCTATAAAGCTAACTAAATCTATCCAATATAAAGAATTGTTTTCCCCTCTGGTGATTATATTCTTACATATTTTGTTGAAATCTCCTTCATTGATCTTTGTATTTGTTCAAATATCTTTTATGAAATAAAAGTATTGTTTTAAATACATTTAATTGGAAAAATTAAGAGTTGGTGACTTAACACTGTCTTGTTGCATTTAGTTTTGTTTCACTTATTTTTGAAATCCAAATGACTGGGCATTGCTGCTAGGACAATGGCAAGTCACTGAAGGTTTTATTAAAGCACTGTTGTGTTGACATAACCCTAGACTCCAGCAGTGATGTGGAAGATTTGTTGATTGAGACTAGAGTCCCAGAAATAATAGAATATGAAAACCCAAGGAAACTTCTGCCTTATTCCTTCATTTAATGACCAAGGACACTGAGACAGAGTAGGGAAGTGAATTGTTCACAGTCACCGGGGGAGGTAGTAACAGAGCCGCAATTACATCTTGTTTTTCTGACACAAGACAAGTGTTTCAACTGCCCCAGTCCTTTCTACATCAGCCACACAGTATGCTGAGACACTGAAGTGCCCACCTGTTGGAAAGTTTAGTAAAGGGAAGACTTCAGGATGACAGAACAGGGGATTTGTGTAATTGTGCATTTCTATTGAAACTTAAAGCCCATGTATCATGTTCATTTCATTTTTTAAGGTACAGAAGTTTGCCTTTAATTGCTGCTGAGTTAATTTTCTGTTAGGATGTTTCTTTCATGAGTAGGCGTTTAGGTTTAAAAGTATATTATAGTCCACTTATTGTGATACTTGGCTATGTTAGAACCTCAGTTTATTAGCAAATACACCCACTTGACTTTCCCCTTGATATGTCCCAATTTCCACAGGTGCTTACGTACCTACCCATACCAAAAGTTTTTTTTTCTTGTCATTTACTCTGCGTGTGAGTGTCTCTGTCCTATTTCCCCACTTGATGGATACATTTTACATGGGTAAGATGACGTATTTTGTACTCTTTATTCTCTGGTACCTGTGACTGGCACACAGTAGGGATTTGACTTGATTATTAAAGAACGACAGTAGCAATAATGGTAACTTTCATACATTAAGCACCATCCGTATGCCAGGTATTACTCTAAATCCTTTTTGAAAAACATCATGTAAAGAAGGTTAATCTAAAAATATTTAGTGTTTGCCTCCCATGTGCCGAGTGCTGTGTTGAATGCTGGGGAAACAGCGGTGAATCAAATGGGGTTTACAGCCTGAACTTCAGTGCCTTCCTTCTCAGCACTGCCTCAGAACTCTCCTGATTCATGCTAGCCCGAAATACATGATTGTACATAATTAAGAAAAGAGTTACGGTTATGTCAGTTGCTGTGAGGGAGAGATACTGAATGTTGGGAGTAAGAAAAGACTTGTTGGATAAAATGAAAATTAAGTTATGACACGAAGGGTGAGCTAGGTGTTATTCAGATGAACGGCAGGGGGTATGCTTTATGCAGAGGGAGTATTCAGGGCAGAGGCCCAGACGGAAGGTACCAAACATGTTTTGGTTCAACCAAACTTTGAATAGCAGAAGTCGAGGAAGGCTGGAGCAGAGGAGGGAAAGAGGACAAGATAATGCTACCTGAAGTCTTGTTACTAAACTCCCATGGTGCCTTGTGAAGCTCCGCATAATGGTTTTTGTAAACAGCATCTAATCAAGTGTAGTTAATCATATAATTTGTTATTTGTATATTATTTGCCTTAAAAAACTGTCTTTTCTGCTCTGTTGAGCTCTTTGAATACAGGGTGCGATGTAGGTCTTACTTCATCACTAGTGCTGCCCTAAACTCCTCCCCATATGCTTGTTTTCTATTTTATCTTTGGTAAAGATAAAGATAAAGGTATTTTATCTTTAGTAAAGAAAATGTCTGCTTTTCTGACAGGCCCACCTACCTGTAAGCACTATACATAGTTTCCTTACTGAGTTGAATTTGTAGTATTTCATTATTTATCCATCCATTTGTCTATTTGATGGGCATAAGTGTGTGCCAAGAAAACTTAGGAAAATGTAGGGGATTCCTCATGGGCTAATTCTTGATCTAGACTTAAGGCTTGGCATAACCGAGACCAAAAAATCTTACCTACAAAGCAATATATTACAATTTTAAAACATTTAAATTTTAATGTATTGGGTTATGACTTTTTTTTTTTCCTTTTTGTGGTTTAATTATGCCAGTATTTCAAAACCTGCTTTTGTTTTTCCTGACTCAGCCCATCTGCCAAGCGGCCTATCAGAATGACTTTGGACAAGTGTGGCGGTGGGTGAAAGAAGACAGCACCTATGCCAACGTTCAAGATGGCTTTAATGGAGACACTCCCCTGATCTGTGCTTGCAGGCGAGGGCATGTGAGAATCGTTTCTTTCCTTTTAAGAAGAAATGCTAATGTCAACCTCAAAAACCAGGTGAGGTCATGACACAAAAGGAGAGTGTAATTGTTCACGGTCATTATTTTCTCCTTGAATCACTAGAAGTGGTGCATGTTATTTTTAAAATTGCTTGTAGCTCCTAATACCAACAATTATCTTAGCTTTACTTTAGAGAGACTGACACATAGCAAGGACATTTTATTAGACTAAACAGCAAAATAAAACATAGTTCAATCAGCAGGCGTAATTTGTGATAAATTATGTCTTTTTACCTCTGGTTCACTCATTTGGCTAGATAGAGCTTCTTTCTTTTCCATCTTCCTCTCTTCATCCTCCTCTTTCTCCCACTCCTCTCTTTCTTGTCACTAACACAGAAGCAATGGCAAAGATTTCTTGGAAAAGAAATGCTGTTTCATTAGCTAGATTTTTACCTGCTGTATTAATGTCCTGATCTCCAGAGGATCCTATAGTTTGCTTGTAGAATGAAAGAGTACTATTGAGAAATTTACCAAGGACAAATAAGCTCATGAACCAGAGGTTACTTGAAGTCACACAAAAAAGGTGTAAATAATATATTTAAAGATGCAATATTAGCTACTTTGGAGGCTTCAGGACGAAGGAAGAGAAGATTATGTGTGTATTGCTGTGAAAATCCTTGTGGAGCCCTTTCCTTTCTGAACATCTAGCATTTGCATCGTAGTAAAGGCAATGTTTAAATTACACTGAATAAATATTAAAAGTCATTTTTTTGCAATCATTATGACTGTCCTGTACCCACTCATACGCATTCAAGGTGAGAACACACTGGAATTCCCCCCTTGACTCTTCTAAGTCATTTGGAGACTAGCTCATTGGGAGTAACGATGTACTACCAGAAAACTGATCACTTTTGGACATTTTTATTTGTGCTTACTATTTTACGTTTGGTTGGGATTAAAAGCAAGTCATGACTGTGCTGAATTGGACAGATATACGACATTGTAGAGTATAATAGGATCTCTGTAGATCGCTGCTGTGAAACCAGATATGTGGAGTTGCGGTGAGTGGTAGTGCCAGAGGACAGACGTCTGAGGGTTCCTGCGCTCTTTTAAGAGATGCGCTCATTAGAAAATGGAGGAAGGAGATATTAGCCCATGGGCAAGGCTGAGGAGACTCTTTTGTCTCTGCTTTGCAGAAGAGGAGGGCCTCAGCTAGCCTTCTGGGATTTTCTGGTATCATAAAAACCATAAAAAGACTTTAGTGGATACATTAAGTTTTCAGTTTGCATTTTCCACTTTCAAATGTTTCTAATGTGTTAGCATTTAATATTTTTATTTTCTCCAAATATTAATTTTGTACATTAATAATTTCAACCGGTGATTTCTCATGTCTAAAATCTGTTTATAAATTATTTCCAGAAGCACTAAACAAAGGCCTTAAAAACAAACAAAAAGCTCTGCTGGTGGTTTAGAAGCACTAGCCTATAGAAAACATGGATTCTATTGATAGCAATTAAATTAAAACATAAAGATCCTTGTTTTTGTCTGTCAAAATGACCAAGATTAAAAAAGAAAACAAATGTTGATCAGAAAAATTAAATTATTATTGTCTTGTTAGAACACAATTTGGTAGCACAATATGAAAAGCATCCCAGCACTTTGGGAGGCCGAGACGGGCGGATCACGAGGTCAGGAGATCGAGACCATCCTGGCTAACACAGTGAAACGCCGTCTCTACTAAAAAATACAAAAAAAAACTAGCCGGGTCAGGCCGGGCGAGGTGGCGGCGCCTGTAGTCCCAGCTACTCGGGAGGCTGAGGCAGGAAAATGGCGTAAACCCGGGAGGCAGAGCTTGCAGTGAGCCGAGATCTGGCCACTGCACTCCAGCCTGGGCGACAGAGCGAGACTCCGCCTCAAAAAAAAAAAAAAAAAAAAAACCTTTTATGCCGGAAATTCTATTTTTAGAAATGTATGCAAAGGGCAGATTTGGAAATGTTGACAAAACTTTATGAATGAGCAGGTTCAGGCAATATTATTTATAACAATGAAAGGTTAAGAACTTGAAACGGGCCATGTGCAGTGGCTCATGTCTGGAATCCCAGCACTTTGGGAGGCCAAGGTGGAAGGATAGTTTGAGATCAGGAGTTCAAGACCAGTGTAGACAACATAGCAAGACCCCCCCATCTTTTTTTTTTTTTTTTTTTGAGACGGAGTCTCGCTCTGCTGCCCAGGCTGGAGTGCAGTGGCTGGATCTCAGCTCACTGCAAGCTCCGCCTCCTGGGTTTACGCCATTCTCCTGCCTCAGCCTCCTGAGTAGCTGGGACTACAGGCGCCTGCCACCTCGCCCGGCTAGTTTTTTGTATTTTTTAGTAGAGACGGGGTTTCACCGTGTTAGCCAGGATGGTCTCGATCTCCTGACCTCGTGATCCGCCCGTCTCGGCCTCCCAAAGTGCTGGGATTACAGGCTTGGACCCCCCCATCTTTACACAAAATAATAACAAGTAAAAAATTATCCAGGTGTGTTGGCACATGCTTGTAGTCCTGGCTACTTTGGAGGCTGAAGTTGAAGGTTCGCTAGAGCCCAGGAAGTAGAGACTGTAGTGAGGTAGGACTGTGCCACTGCACTCCCGCCTAGGTGACAGAGCAAGATCCTGTCTCACAGAAAAATAAAAACAAAAAATACCCCTCAAAAACCTTGAAATGTTCAAAAGGCAGAGCTTGACTAAATAAATTAGAGTAGTTCCACACAATACTAAGCCACGCAGCCATTACAATCATATGTTTACAAATATTGAATTGCATGGAAAAATGTACATATTCTAAATATACACTTCTAACTGAAAAAAGCAAGATATGATATTACATATGCAATATAATTCTACATTTCAAAATTCCACATTTATGCATTTAAAAAGACTGGAAGAAAATACGACAAAATGTCAGCAGTTAATTCTGGGCCATTTAATAATGGGCAATTTAAAATTCTATTGTTATATTCTTCTCTAGTTTCTAAAATTTTTTACAGAAAATATAAATGCCTTCATATTAGAAAAACAAAAAGTGTTCTTATTTAGGTACAGTGCCTCACATAAGTGGAAATTAACCTCCTTTCTTTCTCTTGAGCTCCCTCTCCTCTTACTGATTTGGTTGGTATTCCAATTACCACCTTCTGTTTTGCCTTATATTTATTTGTGCATGCTTCTGTCCATCTTTGATTATGAGGCCCTAAGAGTTCACATCTCCCACAACCCTTGGAAGCTTACGTCTATTACCTGACAAATATTCACATATTTGAAGAATAAAATTGAGTTATATGCATTCTTCTAGACTCCGCACATGAAGTAACATGAAAAATAGCCATATAGTTAAGAGTTTTCCTATGAACAAACCACAAAATGGATAATCGTATACATGGTAGATGATTAAAGGATAGCTATCAATTTTCATAGTAAATTCAGTCCTAAGTTTATATCTCAGTGTATCTTTTTTCCAGAAACCAAATGGGTGTGAGAATCTGTCTTGTGATGAGCTCTACTGTGTACATTTCACCTTTGTTGTCTTCCAGGAGCCCTTCCCTAGCTTTTCCTTTACACTGGACCAAGTTCCCTGTTCTGCTCCATGGAAACATGCATTCATTAATCAGATGTATCCCACAGGAAAAGATGCCATGGCTACCAGAAAAATAAAAAGCACAAACTAAACTTTTTGAGATGGCCATCTGAATAAATTTTGATTTGAAATGCTTTATTAGTAAAGAATCTTTTTCTTAATTTTTAGAAAGAGAGAACCTGCTTGCATTATGCTGTGAAGAAAAAATTTACCTTCATTGATTATCTACTAATCGTCCTCTTAATGCCTGTTCTGCTTATTGGGTATTTCCTCATGGTGAGTACAATTGTTAGAGCAAAGGGTAAATGTGGAGATCAATGGTGTGACTCATTGACTCTTGCCAGGCCAGTGAGATGTTGAAAAGAAATAATAACAAAACAAGCCTTTGGTTTGTATTCTGTAATTAACATGTTCAACATACATCCAGTGCTGTAGCTGAAGTACAGCAAGAAGAAAGGTAGCAAAAATAGTTAATCAATGGTAATGTAATCCATTCAATGTCGATTTAGAAAAATAATTTAATCTTAACTAAGACTTTTCTGAAGGGAGCAAAAAAAATCTGAATATTAAAAAACACCCCTTCTAATATTTTTTCTCCTTTTTTTTTAAAGAAGAGTTTGTGTTTTTGGATTTATCTATCTGACTTTCTGATTTTTAAGTACTCCTCTGGTGGTGTGTTGAAAAACAGATCCTAAGAGTTTGCATCCAGAAGTTGACACACACAGAAGATACTTATTGAGAATTTAAGCCCATTTTCACCTTGATGAATTTCTTCATGCTTGGATCAATCTTGGCAGCCAGCAATTTTCTTGAATAAAGAAAGATGTAGTTGGTATCGGCATTCAGTCATATAAGGAATAGAAGATGAAGCTTGAGCTGGTTTTAGTTTTAGTTTTCCCAATAGGATAACAGATCTGCACTGACTTACTCACTTTTATCCATCTGGTTTCCTTTGTGCCCAGTTCCACCTCTCAGACATGACTCAAGAGATGCATAATTTAATCTAATTAAATGACCAAGCTCCCTCCTTGTTGTAGCTGATAAACTGTGAATATTGGTTACACCTGTTAACATAAGCCACAGAACAAGTCTGCCAATCAAAAATGTTATTATTTCATTGGGTATTTAAATGCTACAGAATTTGAGGAACTATAATTAAACATGATAATGTTGATTTTTATATTTGGATTTATAGGAGAGAGAAAAGAACTTTAATTCACTGATAAAAATATAATCTGCTCATATCCTCAAATAATTCTTTAAAAATTCATTGTGTATTTAGCACATAGCATTTAAATACATGTAGTTCGGGAGCAAGGAGAATCTGTCATTTATTTACAAACATTTTTAGAGATTCTAAAGATAAAAATTACAACTGTGATTAGAAGGCTCATTCAGAATGTGTTGACACATACTCTATCTTCTAAGATGGTTCAGTGTTTAGAGGCTGGAGGCCTGGGCAAAAATACTAATCGTAATGAATAGCTCAGCTCTAATGTCATGTACATGCAATTTATTAATGGGGCCTAAAGTTGTAAATTTGTGATGAATTAAAAAATAAGTGACATGAGAGGAAATGATAGGGGAGGAGACAAGAAAGCATTAGGTTATTTAAGAGAAAAGTAGGCCGAGAAAGGTCATTTAGAAGGTGACACAAGAGGGACGCCTAAGGAGAGATAACTGAATGGAGCTTCCCAGGTGATGACAGGGTTGAACTCCAGGGCTATACCCAGATAAGCAGGGAGAGCTTTGCTTCTTCAGGAAACTGGAAGTTGGGGAAGACTCCAACAGGCTTGTGGTCAGAATCTCAGGGGACTGGGAAGGAAAAGTGAATTTCTGAGGAGCCCTAGTTCATTTCATTAATTTGTTCAATTCTTTAACACATGTTTATTACGGACCTCTTATGTGCCAGATGCTGTGCTAGCTGTTAGGGACACAGTGATGAACAAAATAGGCATAGTTCTTGATCCCATGAGAGTTAGAGGGTGGTGGGGAGAGTCATTAATCAAATGGCACAAACACATGTAAAATTACCATGAAGCAGGTGATAGAGAAAGGCGACTGGTGTTAGGATAGCTAAGAAGGAGGGATTTCACCTGGTCAGGTGGGTCAGGGAAACTTCTTGGAGAAAGAGGGACTTGGGCTGATGAATGAAAGGTGAACATGCCAGGCAAAGAAGCGAGGGAGGAGACTTCTAGGCAGAAGGAACTTCCTGTGCAATGATTCTCTGGCAAGAGAGACCCTGGTGGGAATGAAAGACTAATAAAGGCCAATGTAACTCGAACAGAGTGAGCCAGGAGGTGCAGAGTGAGAGAGAGCCCAGGGCAGGGCCATACGTGGAGCCAAAACACATGGGGCTTTGTAGGTCATGCTGAAGAGTTTACTTTTGTTCTCAGAGCAATGGGAAGTAATTGCAGAGCTTTGAGCCAGGAAGGGAAAGACAGGTACTAGGTTCCATCCTCAGTGGAATTAGGTAGGTTTGGGATGGGACCTGAGAAGTACATTTCTAAGGTTCTTAGGTGCCAATGCTGCTACTTCAGGACCAGTCTGAGAACCTGGATTTAATTAATTGATATTGGGGTGGGTGAGAAGCTGGGGGAAATTTTAGGAAAGGTGCATGCATGCATAGGAGTGTTGGGATTAAAATGAAGTCTATTGATTAAATAGTTTCAGGTATAAATTGGAGAAACTATTTGTAAATAAACCTTTCTTATAATTACCATTTGTAATAGGTATCAAAGACAAAGCAGAATGAGGCTGTTGTACGAATGCTACTTGATGCTGGTGTCGAAGTTAATGCTACAGATTGTGTAAGTTTATACTTTTAGCCATTTTGAAAAAATATTCAAAATGGTATTTGTAGGTAGTATATTTGTCATCTGTACAGTTGCTTGCTTTATTTTCCTAGTCAATTTTACATTTAGTTTTCTTTTATTTTCTCCTTTTTTTCCCACTGACAGGCAACCGTGAGGTTATTTATATTCTGCTGAATTCATGGGAATAATACCTCTATTGATTATAAAGCATTTTTAAAAGAATTGGCTTTAATGTTGTTGAGACATTAAGGAAAACGAAGGCTCTGATAACAAAATACCAGCCATAGTAGTTAAGAAGCTGGAGTGAGAAAGCCCATGAGTAAGTCTGGGCTTGCCACTTTTTACTTCTATGAGTTTGAGCAAGTTGTAAATTTATTTTACTCTCAGTATCCACATCAGTAAAATGGGGATATGGATAATACTTATCTTAACGGGCTTGTTCATGTAAAGCACTTCGCACATGCTTGGAATGTAGTAAGTGCTCATTAAATGGCAACAACTGCCGCTGTAGCCAAAATCCCAACCCACTGATGCGAGGCCCCATGTGTAAACTAAAGATAGATAAGACAAAGGTCAAAGAAAAATCCCAGTGATGGTAAGAGCAGTGATAACAACAGTAGCAGCATCCGCTCACTTCTTCCTGTTTATAAGCATTAGGTCTTGTTTTCGCTTTCACCTCTGTGCTCTTGCACTCGTCTTCCTTACTCAATGATCACAGGAAGACAAGTTTATTTCTATGGTGTTTTGCTTATGGTGATTGCATAAAATTTTGGAGTCCCAGTTCCTTATTGAAAAAGTAGGCAAGTAGAAATTTGATTCCAAAATACTAACATTCTATTTGTGATGCCTAACATATTTTATCTGTGTGCACATCTGTGTATTACCATTGTTTTATAATAGAGAACATGGCCCCATTCCTGTTTCTATCAATTATTTACATCATTTCGGTTTTACCTATGCTGGTATCATGTTTAAATGCAGGCAGGTGTGTGTGTGTGTCTGTGTGTGTGTGTGTGAGAGAGAGAGAGACAGAGAGAGAGCACAAGAAAAATAACTTCATGAAATATATATTTTCCTTTTATTTCAAATAGAACTTTTGGATAAATTTGTATTGACAGCTACTGTGCATTACCATTTCTTTAGATAACTTTGAAATATATTAAGTAAGAGATTATTAAAGATGAAGTTAAAAGTTTGTTGAAGGTTTTTCTGGGTCTTTTCATTTAAATTCAATAGATTTAAAATTCGTGCCTGTGACCAAAATTTCTCTAGGATATTTTCCCAGCTGTTTATGTGTATCTCTCTCTAGATAGAGATATTGCATTCCTTCAGCTAGGCACAGTGGCACTCGCCTGTAGTCCCAGCTACTTGGAAGGCTGAGCTGGGAGGATCACTTGAACTCAGGAGTTTGAGACACATGCATGTACACACACAGACGTCACTTCTAATACCAAAAATTTTTCAAAAACTATCTGAATATTAAAATCTACTTTCTAGGTAAAATAGTGTTTTGTATTTTGGGGTAATTAGACTCTATTTCACATGAAAAAATTCAGAGCCAGAAGTTCCTTTTGTCATGCCACCGCTTAATAAAAATACATAATTGCAACATGATCTATAATTTCAGAGGTGTTTGTAGGGAATAGGATCCAGAGCTAACTCTGTTAGTTTTGATAGCCAAAGATATTATTTCTTCACTTATTAACACCATGGTTGCTTGGCTACTTTTCCAAAGGCCACAGTTTGGACACTAAGGCCCTAGCTATTATTTTTTTGACCTGTAGTGTTTTAAATTAGTACCAACAGAGTAGATGCCCTAGCGTATAACACATAATAAAAGCTGTAACAAATCACATTTGGGAGACATCTCTGTAGAACTGCACTGATCTTGTAGGTGTCCTGCAGCAGCAAGAGCACCCGACTTCTTCAGTAGGAATCATCATCAAAACCATAGAGGATAATATTTATGTAAAGATCCATGTGGAGACTCTTTAAGGGAAAAGATGGTGACATGATCAAGGTGATGATCACCGAGGCATATAGCATGCTACAAAGAAAACTTGGCACAATTCAGCATCAGCTTTTTATAAGTTGCATTCTTTAGTTTAGAACAGAAAAATGAAAAACAAAAAGGCAGAGATTGATGGCTTATATGGCACATACATATACATTGAGGCAGAGAAGAAAATTTTCTAAGTACTAGAAATAGTTGTCTATCAATGGTTTGCAGACTGTTTTTCTGCTTAGTTGTATGCTACAAAGTGTTGAAAAGGATTTGCCAATGAAGCCACATGCTATGGTCCGTGGAAAGCCCAACTTATGAGCTGAAGTTTTGGCCCTTTGTGTTTCAGTATGGCTGTACTGCGTTACATTATGCCTGTGAAATGAAAAACCAGTCTCTTATCCCTCTGCTCTTGGAAGCCCGTGCAGACCCCACAATAAAGAATAAGGTAAGGGTCTGTGGACCGTGGTCTGAGGTTCCTCTAGCAGCAGCATCTTCTAATCTAGGCCTTATGTTGAAGTAAATTATTTGCCTCTAATGTAAATAACAGTAAAATTAATCATCTTCATTAAGGAATGAAGTTGTCCTATCACTATTAGGACTGATTACCTTTTAAAGCCCTTGCCAACCCAGAGAGTCCATCAGTCTAAGCTATTTATGAGATCTTGGGCACTCTATTGGAAATAACTGTATTTTCCTCCCCCCTCAGCATGGTGAGAGCTCACTGGATATTGCACGGAGATTAAAATTTTCCCAGATTGAATTAATGCTAAGGAAAGCATGCTAATCCTTGTGACCACACCGATGGAGATACAGAAAAAGTTAAAGACTGGATCTATCTTCATTTTAGATTGTTGATCTGTGGACCACTCAACCTGGATGCCACCATTTTATGGGGAAAATGATGCTTACCATGGTTAATGTTTTGGAAGAGCTTTTTAATTATAGCATTGTTTACTCAGTCAAGTTCACCATGGCCATAATCCTTCTAAGGGAAACACCAAAGTTGTTGTGGTCTGCACTTCAGTCAGAAACTGATGTTTCAGCTAGGCACAGTGGTACATACCTGTAACCCCAGCTACTTGGGAGGCTGAGGTGCGAGGATCACTTGAACTCAGCAGTTTGAGAGCGGCCAGGGCAACACAGCAAGACCCTCTCTCAAAAAAAAAAAAAAAAAAAAAAAAGCCCTGGTGTTCCAAACTCAGTCTTTCCTGAAGAAGAGGATCAGAGTTATCTTCTGAAACAGGGTTCTCTCTTCCCGGTTGCATCACTCTTATAAAAAGACTGTCCAGTCTATGTCATGCCCTAGGAGACAAACTGTTCCTCCCAGCCCCCTTTGAGTACTGAGCAGAAGAATCAAATTATTAAATATGTATGTTTGTAGAGAATGGTATGTGTATGTGTGTGGGCTAAGAGATTCATGTGTAAATATTCCTTTGATGAAGCAATTTCAATAAAAACACCTATCAAGTATCAGTGGTGAGTGTGTTTACACCACAGAAACTGGCAAATTGACAAATCAGAGTTTTTGGTTGTTTGTTTTTGCTTTCCGTAAAGTTCGTTTACTAGCATACCACTAGAGATTTTGGTTTACAAATAAAAGCCATCTTGGTTTGAGCAAGACTATGCAACTATCTATGCAAATGTTCGTTTAAAAAAAATCTTCATGATCCTTTTGTAAATACAAGGTGGTTACTAAACTTGTTAGTTTTGTTTCTTTTATTGATAAATGTAAAACATTATTGTAACTTATTTGGATAAAGTTCTTCAAAAGAAACAGAGCTATATAATGAGGTAGGATCTGGATTATTTGTCTAAGTGAGAGTTTGTGAATATCAAAATATCTGTCTCACTTCCTCTGTGAATGAGACAGAGTAGAAATAAACTCACTTAAAAATATGATTGAATTTTGAAAATCAAGACTGAATCTCACATAGCTGCAGACAGGGACTAAGCCAGCTCCTCTGTATGTGGTAACAAGTACAGTCTAAGAATGAAAGATTTACTATCCTTGAAAGCTCTAATGAAAATCGAATCCAGCAATATATATTCAACTGTGTACACGGCTTTAAGAAACTTATTTTATGAAGGAAGCAGTAGTGTGTAGATATAGATTCTGAAGTCTTTAAATGTGTCTTAATAAATTAAGATTCACTGGAATTGAGCTGAGCTACCAGGTGACTCTTGGGGACAAAAAAAACCACACAAGTGAATTTCACACACCAGTATACTTTCAACAATATACTTTTGACACACACAAACCTTTGATTTTGTTTCAGAGATTTTGCAAAATAATACCAATGTTATTTACAACTGTCATCTTTGAAATTGTGTAAAAGTGGAATAATTTTCTGAAGAAATAAATTGTGGTTTGTGAATGAGTTGTGGTGACTGTCTGACATTAACTTTGTCAAGATTAAAGGATAAAATGTGTGATAATTTGTTTAATCAAGCTCATGACATTATGCAATTTTCTCCCTAGCTTTTAATTTTTGGAGGCAGAAAATTGAGCCAGAAATTTCTAGCCATTAGGTCTCCTAGCAACAAGCTGTAAAGCCTCCAACAAGCTTGGACTAGAATCTAGGCACTGAAATGCACATACATGCTTTATGTAATGCAGAGTGCATTTATTGGAGAACTCATAAACATCCTATAAAATTTTCTTCCCTGAGATCCAACTATAAAACTTGGCCTTATTCTGAGAATGCTTAACATATATTTCATCCATACTATAACATTGATTTTGTTGTTGTTGTTGTTAAAGCAGCTCAGCTTCCTGAGGTAGTGTTATGTCTCTATGGCAACAAGGTGAAAATGTCTAGCTTATTTTGTCAAAGTCAACAATAATCAAGAAACTCCAGACCTCAAGTTCTGTCCCAATTTGTCATTTTACTTTAGTGCTCCAAAAATATGGCTTATAGAAAAAAATAAGTGTTTTAAAGAGATTTACCTGAATGATATAGAGAATGTCTAGATACTTTCTGGCTGTCAGTTAAAACTACCCTTCAAGATGGTAGAATATATAACAGCATGTGAAACCTGTATTTACCCAATAAGGACTAATTTACTGAAAAAAAAAATGTAAACATAAGTGTCAGATTTAGTGCCAAGTGCAGGGAATCTGAAAAATGTATACTAGGTCTCTGTCCTCTGTAATTCTGCCTTCACGGGTCCTAGCCCCGTCCCTCATGAGGCTGTCCTAAGCTTGTCAGTGTCGGATGCTTCACAACACGGCCTCACACCGTCCCTGGGAAAGGTTGGTCTCCTCCTGCTGCATCAGATGGATGATTTCATTGTACATACGGTGAGGAGCATCCAAACCCCAGATGAAATCCACGTGAGCCCATTCAGGAATATTCTTATGGTAGATGAGGTTGGTCACCTCGGAGAGCAGCATTTTCACGTCTTCTGGATTTGAAAGCCAGTCCTGACCTCCTGTCCACATTGCTGTAGGGACCGTCATATCTCTGACTCTGTACCTTACAGGAGTTGGCTAGAGAAAATGAATAGTTCTTAACTGTAGGCAACATTTGGACTTTCAGACTCATAATTTATGTTTCAAATAGACATAATAAACATGCCATCTGTTGTGGTGAAGGGTACATGGGTGTTAGAGTCACACAACTCTGTTAAGAATTTCTGTTGCTGTCCTTACTTCAAGGTAAAATTACTTAACATTATTGAACCTCAGTTTCTTCCTCTGTTACTGGGGATAATATCTGTAATAACTTGCTAGATCAAATGAGAAAACACAAAAAAACACTTAATGTCTTGTACTTATTTTTTCTTCCTATTAAATATTTTGTAAATAAATTGTTTTTAAAAATAATTCTCCTGTTCTTTTAAAAGATAATTTCACAAACATTTCATGAGACAAGAATTATATTCCACAGAGAAAAGCAAGGAACCTGCTGGGAAGGGCTCTGTATCTTCACAGCCTTTATGTGATCCCAGGCAGCCTTTGAGGCAGGCCCAGCTTGACTGCATTTGCCAAGACCATGGCCTATGGCACACAGGTAATTTGAGCTAAAGGGAAGTAAAAGTTAAATACCTGCTCCAACCCTTATTCCTCACCCTTCCCCACCAAATATACCAATTATTATTCCTAATTCCTAGGAACTTTCTGTATTCATGCACTGTTAGTAGAATTAGCCGAGCTGGCTGAGCCCTTGAGATTAATCAGCATCCAGAACTTTCCTCAGAAGTGGTAAGGCCCATTTCTTACTCAGGAAATCCACCATGGAGTCTTGGCTCCAATCCTAGATGCTCTGGTTTCTCTTTGTGGCTCCCTAAGAATTTAGAGCTATGGCCCAATTTGGATAAGGTAGGTTGAAAACTTCTGTGGGGTTAGTAATATTTTTTGTCATCTCACAGGTGAAAAGGTTGAACTAAATGTCATGTCTCGCTCTGAGTTTCTGTGATTCTGTGATACTTTTTTGTGTGTTTCTTTTCTCTTCCCCTCCACTCCCATTTTCTGGTGCCTATTCTGCATGAATCAATTTCTCTAGAACTCAGTCCATTAAATGTTGATAAATTAAAACCATCTTAGGGCCGGGCACAGTGGCTCATGTCTGTAATCCCAGCACTTTGGGAGGCCAAGGTGGGTGGATCACTTGAGGTCAGGAGTTATTTAAATAAATAAATAAATAAATGTAAAAAAAAATCTTTGAACAGGAATACTTTCCCTAAAGACATATTATGGGACACGGTGAAGAAGGACTTCAAGAGAAGCAGCTGATACCAGAGACTGAGAGCTCGCTATCCAGGGGCACTGCACAGTTTGTCCAGTTTCCTAGCATTTTACATCTAGATCGATGTACGGCAGTGGATGTTAATTATGATGTGAGGCTCTCAAAGAAAGACTAAACTGTGTCTAATCTGCCCCTTCCAGCTCTGTTTCTATGGTAAATACTTATTTACATTCACACACATGATTACCAAAAATCTTCAGAAGATTTTATGTTCTAAAGGGCATACCTACGCAATTCTGAAGCTCTACACTTTGATATCTAATTTTAGTTCACAGCATTAGCTACATATTTTCTTGGGTAATGTAATAACATTTAAAAAATTTAACTTGCAAATTACAGATTCATTGAAAGTATAACCAGGGAGAATGCTTATGGGTTTTCTAAGCCCAAAATTTTTATTTTAAAGGTAAAGAAATCGAAGCCTGAAAAATTAAAGCAGCCTAGCTCCTGTTACAGAAGTTTATAGTGCAGAAGCAAAACTTATACAGCAATCCTGACTTGCCATTTAATGTTCTTTTTACTGTGCTATAAAACAAACTTACTGCCATCATCCCATTTGTTTTATTCTAAAATAATACTTCTAGTGTCTACCATAGACTGCACTCTTCTCTTGACTAAATCTACTTCATCTTGCTCCTGAGAAGCCCAGTACCTTGTTCAGGGAGACAGCCTCAGCAAAAAACGCCTCCTACTCCATTGTAAAAGCAGAGAGTTTTCTTGGCTAAACTGTGAACTTAACCATTTTCAAATGGAGTCAAACATGAACTATTATTTTCTGCTTAAATTTTCACATGTTATTCCTGTATCTAGAGCAAACTGTCATTATAACTTCCCTGTCATACATTTCCAACTTATATATTTTCAGCAGATGGTCTATTTGATTCTCTTACCTGATTGCATTTTTCCAGATTTTTGGTCTCGCTCCCCCAGTCAAATGCCCGGAGTTCACCAGAATTCACTGCCTAAAAGGAAACAAAAATTTGCAAGGTATTCCAATGTCTCAGTGGATAAGCGTAGTGGGGTGGTGGAAATGTGCTACCCAGTGTCCACTCGTGAGGGAAGCAGAGAGCAAAGGCTGAGCTGCTCTTCCGTTCAACATTGGGATAAGCGTCTCAGGAAAATGGTAAGACAAGAATGAGGCCTTTTGAGAAGAAAAAGGGACTACATAAATTCTTAATCATTGCATTATCAACTCCAGGAAGTGCATACTCATTGTAGTTAATGTGAGTGGGTATCCTCCACAACTCTGTGGGCTACAATGGGGCAGTGTGCCCTGGAATTGTGCAATGTAGTGATCCTGGAAGATAGCAACCAAAATTTAATCCAACTTAGAATTCTTCTCTGGTTTCGAAGGTACAACTGCGCTCTCTCTCTCTCTCTCTCTCTCCCCCCTCCTCTGTCTCTCTTTCCACCCTTCAACAGAGAGAACTCTCTCCTTCCCCCGTCCCTCTCTCTGTCACACACACCACATAGACACACAGAGGCGTGTGTTTCCTGTAATTGCAGGTAAAGTTTGCAGTGTGAAGGACTCCTGTGAATATCTCTTTTGACTCCACATTAGCATTTTTGTCTCTAGTTGACTGTATTGTTGGAGGAGCTGAAGAGAAGATGTAGAAACATAATTCTGTCCAGCCACATCTTTGAGGTGTCTAAAGATAGAGAGAAGTCTCACTTGGATCATCTAAATTCATACTTTTAAGATCTAAAGAAGTCCTTAGGCTACTTCTGTCCTTTCTTCCCATTTCTTGAAAAGTTTCAGTGATCTAGATCAAATTTTCCATCAAAATAGCATCGACAATACTACATTTCATCTTAGAATAAGTGTGAAATAATCCCTGGGCTATCTAAAGGGTGTCCTTTGACTATTCTATACAAAATATGAAAGGACATTTAGCAAAGACTGCAAATTCAACATTCTTACCTGGCTCCAGTGTAGAATATTTTGCACAGATATTCCGGCAAGAGTGTGGGCAACATATACATTTGCTCGGCTCTGTAACAAAGCATGAGTATTTTGGGGGACATAGAAAAACTCACAAGATGTATACCCTGTCAAGACCAAATCTCCTGGGTGTCAGACCAAGAAATGGAAACATTATTAAATTATCAGCAATTATCTATGAAACAAAAATATGTACATGCACATAAATAAAATGTCACTAAATTTATTGCCAGACACTGGTATTTTTCATCTGAGAATAGCTTCTTATCAGAGATCTGGCCTCTACTTAAAAAAAAATTTACTAGTGATATTTAGGATGAGGGCTCTGGTATTGGGCCTGTATTCAAACCTTAGCTCTGCAGTTTAATTTTTAGGTGAATTTGGGTGAGTCATTTAATCCACTAAATCTTAGTACACTAATCTGCAAAGTGGGGATGTTAATAACACTCATAGGCTTGGTATAGGTTACAAATTAACCTAGTATGTAATATATGCTTATCAAATGGTTACTATAAATCAAATTATTAATCTTAAAAAAGAAGAAAAAATCTCCACATATAAAGAAATGTTGCCCCAGCTGCTGGCAGTGCTGCTGGCAAACAGCCCTCCACTCTCAGCCTGCTTTGAGGATTGCTCCGATTATAGGGAGATACATTGCCCAGTGCTCCCCTGTTACTGGTGTGGCAACATTAAATGACTGATTGACATGGTGTATAAAGACTCAGCCCTCTCTTCCTAACTTGAGATAGTTCTGAAGGGTCATCCTATCTTCACAAATCCCTGCAGGATCAACGAAGGCTCCTATTGAGACTGCATCACTACTTGACTTTTTCATCTACCTAATCCTGTTTCTTTTCCTTCTCCAGGTATTATCCCTAGAGCAGAATCCAAATCATTGCTCACATTAATCTCCATCTCAGAGTATGCTTCCTAGGGAATCCACCCAGTGATACCAACTGGTAGCCTAAGCCAAAATGAAGGTCCCTGATCTTCCATCAAAGAACTTAAACTACAAACCTACAGGATCCCGGTGGAGGGTAGAGATAGATGATGCATGACAGTTCTCTCTGTTGTCTAACATGTGCTAATCATGCTTTTTAATTTAATTCACTGTAGTAAAGCTGCTTTCAGACCTCTTCCATCTATAATCTGTGATTTAATATCTAGCAATGCCCTTATGTTAACCTTGTTTCAGTCCATACTGAAGCATTTCCCTTATTTCCTTACAGTTTGGAGAGAACTGAGTTACTGGGAATATATCATTACTATGAGTCTTCACTGGCATTAGCTCTCCCTCCAGGGGTGAGCCATATGCCTCCCAGCTTTATGCTGGGACTCTGGGAATTTATTAGGCTCCCACTTACCATATTCATATTGTTGGTGTTGAATCCACCCAGAAGTAACATGACATTACTACAAATCTGATCAAGAATCACCTGGCCACAAAGGTAAATAACAAGCTGTCTGAGAAATCTGGTCTGATACAGAAATTCTTTTTTGCCAAACAATCCCTGTAAAAATATGAAGTGACATAGTAGTCATTACATGACAGACAGAAAAGATGTGACTGTAATTTAAAAAGTTTCTGTTTTAGGAAATTGGGCTAGAAGATTTTCCTATGTACACAGGAAATTTTCTGAGGAGTCACATACCTTGATCATCATATCTGGCAGCAACAAAAATTTGGTCCCAGGGCTTTTTGCATGCTTAAGAGTGGCTACAGGTGCTAAAGCAAAATACATTTTGATTTTCTGAGCCAGCTCTGGCATGGTGGAAAATGCAATAAAACCTACAAAAGAAAAAATATGTCAACATGAATACTGAATATTTTTAGAACTCATAAAATGTTTATTTTGCTTTTAACAAGATATTTCAATAATTATGTATTTGATCGTATCTTACCTCTCCTATAAAATTATAAGGTCCTTATGACACCAGCATATTTGCTTTCAAGTAGTAGGTGCTCAATGAATTAAATAAATAATTGAATATAATGATGTTAGCTTTGAGAAAATGTTTATATTGAGAGATATGCTATATCTAGACACATATAGCACAGAGATATGCTATATCTAGCGTATGTATGTATATGGTAGACACATTGCTGGGGACTACATGAATCTGAAGATGACAAGACCAGGTCTGAAGGAAGCACAAGGTGACTGATTTCAGGGATAGCTCGCGTCGTATGCTCACATTTCTTCTGAGTATACAAACCTGCTTCTCTTTGAACCTACCCATGGTGGTGCCCTGTGAATAGCCGACATAATAGATCTTTTCCTGGCCCGTTTTCTGCAAAATAAAGTTTATCACTGCAGGAAGGTCAAACCTAGCCATCTCATCATAACTACAAGGGGAAAAGACAAAGTTATATGAAAAGTTATAATCAGAAACAAACAAAAGCACCCCCACCCCCCCGCTGCCGGGTTTACAAATAAGCCCTTGAGTTTTCAACCCTGAATGCTTGTTACTGTGTCCCTCACAACACTCAGAATGGATTTCTTTCAAACCTGTGGTACATGGGTATCTCTGGAGTTACAGGCTGTCAGCGAACTGCTGTTTTCTCAAGATGTTGTCATACAGCAATAATCATCTTCAGCTAATATTTACTGAGCACATAACCCAACTCCTAGTGGAAGTGTCCTGTTCTACTGTTAAGCAGAACAGCACAGGGCTATGCAGATGCATTTACAGGAATAGTTATAAAGATGTTGAAGTGGCCCTTCTCTGATAGGTATAAAAAGTGAGTTGAACATCAATAGGTAATTTAAATAAAAGCATTAAACATCTTTTGCACGAGCATGAGAGATGTGTAAGTCAAATCAATGGTCCCTAGGTGATGTGGTTAGGTTTTGTGTTCCCACTCAAATCTCATCTTGAATTGTAATCACCATAATCCCCGTAATCCCCACATGTCTAGGGAGAGACCAGGTGGAGATAGTTGAATCATGAGCGTGGTTTCCCCCAAGGTGTTCTCGTGATAGTGAGTGAGTTCTCGTAAGATCTGATGGTTTTATAAAGGGCTCTTCCCCCGTTTGCTCAGCACTTCTTGCTGCAGCCTTGTGAAAAGGGTGCCTTGCTTCCCCTTCACCTTCTACCACGATCGTAAGTTTCCTGAGGCCTCCCCAACCACGCTAAACTGTGAGTAAATTAAAACTCTTTACTTTATAAATTACCCAGTCTCGGGCAGTTCTTTACAGCAGTGTGAAAATGGACTGACACAGTAGGCTTAATAATTTCCTTTCTTTTTTTTTAATGCTGCCTGGTCTCTTCTCCTTCTGGAGTACTATTATACTATCACCCCCCCTACAAGGAAATGGATCTACACTTCTCTCATTCCAATCTCAATCACCTGACACCAATCACCATTCTCACCCTATTAGCTAGACCCAACCTTCTACATGGGAAACTCAGCATTCCTCACTACTTCAACCAAGGAATCACTAGTTAATCAAGAAAATTGGGGAATATCATGTTAAGATAATGATGACTTAACCAAAATAAATCAACCAAATACTAGAAGCCATAATTTTTTACCCATTTTTTTGAAAGGCAGACATGTCTACCTCCATTCTCAAGATTTTCATGTACCTGAAAGCCCAGAACTCATCTTGGTCTATGGAGAGGGTCTTGTGTTTTCGAGACCAGGCATTTCCCCTGCTGTTCCCCATCCACACGTCAAAACCAGCATCTGCCAGAATGAAGCCCAGGCTATTATTGGGCAGGTTGGAAATCCAGTTGCTAGCGCCTCCAACTAGACCATGCTGCAGTAACACCACAGGCCTGGAACCTGCAAAAAGAGACAATTTCAACTGTGTGAAATGTTCTCTCCCTTTCTTGTTATCCAGTAATGAATAAGAGCTTTCAGATCAAACAAATCTGTGTTCAGATCTTGATTCAGCTGCTTGCTAGCTTAGTTATCTTGGTCATTTACTTAACCTTTGTTGTGTGTCTTGATTTCTTCATCAGTAAAATAAGATTTGTGCTATGCTTTAATAAAATAGAGCATAAGGAACAGATGGCATGTTGCCAGGCAGAAAAAGAATCTATAAAGTTTAACTTCTGTTGTTAGTTTTGTATAATTATTATCAGACTTGTCTGGGCTCTTCAGAAATATTGAAAGTGCCCCAGTAGATGGTATAGTATGATTATTAAGGTGTATATATACACCATATATATAACATATACACACAGCATATATATACACACACTATATATAACTATATCTATATCTGTCTATCTATCTATCTATCTATATGTAAATGGTTTAGTGATTAAGAGACCTTGTCAAAAGGACCCACAAGCCAGCTTGAAGGAGCTCCCACTGTTCAAATACAAAAATATTGAGCATCAAAATAAATAATTATAGTAAAGAATTATATCCCATTGAATAAGAATGCTCGAGTCCATGTACAGACCAATAAATGAACAAATAAATAATTGGAAGGAAAAGCTCCTATTTACAGAATGCCATTTAGTAAATACATGCCATTTAGTAAATACAAAACATTGATTTACAGTATAATACCAACAAACAAATTCAGAAAGATTGAAATTATCAGTGAATGTTAAAATTAGTGAGTAAAAGTTTAAAGGCAGAATATTACACATCCTGAAAATATCTTCCCATGACTTATTTGTTAATTACAAAAGCAAAAATACTAACTTTAGAAAAACCTGGCAGATACCACCTTAACAAAGTCATTAGTTATTATCAGTATTGGAACAAGCCAACATTATTTGCTTCATAATATGATGAAGCAAGAAAGATCTGACTTCACTTTTGTGTTATTCCTGCCAAAAACATATAACTTGAATCACACACACCATGAAGAAACATCAGATAAAGCAAATTAAATCCCTGTCCAAAACTCTTCAAAAATGCAAAAATCAAAAAGACAAAAAGACAAAACCTGAGGAATTGTTTATGAAGGAGACAGACTTGATGGCCAAATGTAGTAAATGATCCTGGATTAGATTACGGACAGGAGGAGAGAAAACAGCTATAAAGGACTTTGGGACAATTGACAAAATTTGAATATAGACTATGAATTAAATACTAATGTCAATCAATGTTTGTTTTCTAACTTTGATAAATGTATTGCAGTTATAGAAGAGAATACTCTTGTTCTTAGAAAATACTCGCTGAAGTTACTTAGGGGCAAATAGGCATGATGTATGTCTCAAATTTACCATCAAAGGTTTTGGAAAAAGCATTAAGATACACGTAAGAGATGGGGGAGAGATAATGATAAAATAAATGAGGTAAAACTGTAAACACTTGGTAAATTAGGACAAACGGTATATGGAAGTCCCTTGTACTATTCCCAGAACTTCTCCATAAATTGGAAATTATATCAAAATAAATAATTACAAGAATATCAGTAGAGAATAGAGAAGGATGAAGGGTTTTAAGAATTCTAACGTGTTCAATAAATTAAGGCATATATATAATTTTGTCATTAGCACATTTGACTGAAAGATTAATAAAGTGCTGCCCTATTAGGAGGAAAAAATACATCATGCCCTCAACGGGACTTGTGCGAATTAAATCAAATCATGAGTGCAATATCCACATCACAATATGGCTTAGAAGACACCTGTAGTAAAAAACAGCTTTATTGCTTTCATTATTATTGTTATAATTCTCTAAAGCAAGTGACTTTCTGAGCTTCAGCGTCCTCATTAGCAAAATGAGGACAATTGCCCACCTCACAGGATTTTGGCAGGGGAGGGGTAAATGAGGTACTGTGCATTAAGCACTCAGCATGCTGCCCGACCTCAGATCAGACGGGTAGCTCTTGTTATTATTGCTGTAAAGGGGTACCACACACACTTGCAGTCTCCCTGTAGGACAAAAGCCCTTCTACACCAAACGTATCCAGCATCTTAACAGTCTTCATGAATTCCAATCTGCCTCATTTTATCTCTCCAGGGAGAGAATGTGTAGGTCACTGTGGACTGTTAGTGAAGGGCCAGGAGAAAGGAACTCGGTGTTATTTTAGGTTTTCCTTGATGTCTGGTCGTTTAGTTCATCCTCTTAGCTCTCAGGGAGGTGACCTCAGCTGTGTTAACACAGGACACTCAAACCAAGGTGATCAATGCTCACCGTGAAAGTCTTTAGGGCATTTCCCATGGTTACAGTCTCCTTGGTTCTCCTTAGCCATATAGTTTGTTCTTGTGATTCCCCTAACAAGAGGACTGGCTCATTTATATCATTTCAAACATCCCCAAGTCTTCTATTTAAATTACAGCCAGCAGGTGAGTATGTAAGGGCTACACAGCTGTCATTTCTGAGGATGGCCCAGCCTATTTTCTTTCTCGATATTGAAGCCAACTAAGATCCTTTGATAAAGATAAAAAGGCCACTTCCACAAGCTATAAGCTTTTCAGTAAACATTTTTCAGTTGTTTTCAGTATGAATTTCATTGGCTCTCTTTTTGAAAAGTTGGTGAAAAAATCTTTTTTTTTTGATATGGGAGATTGCAAGAGGCACATGCCAGCAACACTGGCCACTAGTGAGAAGTGTTCTGCACCAGCTGGACCAAGGAGCCAGATTCCTTGAACCTCAAACACCTGGGCAATGTGTGAACAGTCTGAATCAACAGGATGTAAGAAAACAAATTCTATCCATGAATAGAGGCTGCAGATGACCCCCATGCCTAATAATTGCTAAGTCACTTGATAGCTTGGAAGAACTGTGCTTTGCCCACTCCCCTGGGATTCGTGGGGCCATGTCCCCAGGCTCTTCATTTATTTATACAAAATCTAAATTCATCCCACAAATATTTATTAGCACCAGAATGTGCTCAGCACTCATTTAGTTACTGGTTCTAGCCTTGAGCAAAGCAAATAATGTCTCTGCTCTCATTGAGTTTACCCTTTGATTGGGGGGAGACAGATGATATACAAACATGAAAATATCTATTATATCAGGTGATGGTAAGTGCGATATGGAAAAGTAAACAGGGTAAGGGGCTAGAACTCAATAGGTAGCAAAGAGCTGCAATTTTGAATAGGGTGGCCAAGGAAGAACTCTGATAAAGTTGGCCGAAAGAAGGGCCAAAGCAAACTGCATAGACATCTGATGAAACAGTGGCCCAGAGGGAGAAATTTAAGTTCAAAGATGCTTAAGGCACATGCTAGACATGTATAAGGCACAGCTGTGCAACTAGTAAGAAAAAAAAAAGATGGTTTTCAAAAAGCTACACAAGTACAAATTAGAGTAAAACAGAACCCCAAAATTTCTTTACACCAAAGCCCAATAGCATTTGTCCAGCATTTTCTGGTCCTAGTTAAGAACATGGACTGTAATGGCAGAGAGACAGATTTTATTTGAGTGCAGGTTTTACACCTCACTAGCAAGCACTTAGCACAGACTTTTTGGGTAAGTTACTTAACATATATGAGTAGCAGTTTCTTAGCGTAATTGTGAAAATTAAATGAGACTAATACAAATAAAGCACTTATCAGTATATCTGGCATATCAAAATAACACAAGAAATTATATTATCTGTACACATAAAAGACAATATAGTTGCTACTATAAACCTACTGTTAGAGTATTAAAAAGAATCCAGCCAAATAGAATGAAAAATATTCACATTTTAGTAATGAAGACAAATGTTTAAAAAGATAACAATAGCTGAAAATCCCACATACAAAAGGGTGGAATTGTATGAACTATGGAAATGTATCAAACATTTAAAATGTACCTATAGGCCAGGTGCAGTAGCTCATGCCTGTAATCCCAGCACTTTGGGAGGCTGAGGCAGGCAGACTACCTGAGGTCGAGATTTCAGGACCAGCCTGACCAACATGGAGAAACCCTGTCTCTACTAAAAATACAAAAATTAGCTGGGTGTGGTGGTGCATGCCTATAATTGCAGCTACCGGGAGACTGAAGCAGGAGAATTGCTTGAACCTGGGAGGCAGAGGTTGCGGTGAGCCGAGATCGCACCACTGCACTCCAGCCTAGGCAACAAGAGTGAAACTCCACCTCAAAATAAAATAAAATAATAAAATAAAATAAAATAAAATGTACTTATAGAACTTTTGTTTTTCAAAAGCCCTTAGTAAAAAGCTAGGCAGCATCTTAAATATTTTAAGTGCTCTTTAGATGAGGAATACAGAGTATAGGAGTGGGAACCAGGTGCCATAATAAAGCTTGAATTTTTCATAAACAGGTTGGTCTGGTCTGTTCAAGGAAATGTCAGTAAATATTCTAGAATGTCTACATAGGAGGGGTTTTGGGGAATGGGTTAAGTGCTAAAATAAGTCAAGAAATGAACTTTTCTTGAACGTGTGTTTTGAAAAGCAAACACTATGTTTAATTGAGATAATTAGTGGCAGTGGGGAGGGATATGGTGGTGGTGATGGAGACTATGGGGGAACTGACACCATCCTTTGACCTGAACAATGGACATCAGTCTGCACTAAGAACCCAGGCTCTCTTCTACATTCAAATCACAAGGGAGTCGTGACTGCAGAGAAGACTGCTGTGTTGCGGTGACATGGCATGACCCATACCTGTCTTCTTAGGTTGCGCTAGGCCTCGAGGAATCCGGTTAACAGAAAGGATATACCCATCTTCAGTTGTGACTTCATATTCCTCACAGGGATAGCCTTGATGTTGGATGATTTCGCTCTATGGAAAAAGCACAATTTCTTTTGAGTTCAGTTCTCTGTGGCTATGTTCTCAATGATCCAAAAGTAAGAGTAGATTCCTTGATGCTGTAAAACACAAAGTCCTTGCTTTTCCCAAGTTAATCACGTTACCTTAGAAAAATCTGCCAACCCTCTCTAGTCCTTACTTTCTTTGTATTAATATGGAAACTGGACTAGAATTGTGGTTCTCAAAGTACGGGCCCTGGGACAAAGGCATCAGCATCACTCGGACTAATCTGTTAGATATGCAAATTATAGGTTCCAACCAAACCTACTGAATCAGGAACTTGGAGGACTGGACCCAGCAGTTCGTGTCTCAAGCTCTTTAGGGAGTTGTGATGTACCCTAATGTTTGAGAACCACTGGACCAGAACCCTGATTTCAAAACCTTGTTGTGCATCAGAATCATCTGGGCATTATAACATACAGAGTCTTGATCCCACTTCAGGTTACAGATCAGGTGGTTCTAAAGCAGCTGGTGGGACACCTGTTCCAGGACAACTTATAAGCCTTCCTGGGTCATGTATTTCCTAAGGTTCTTTCCAGTTCTAAAATCACAGACTCAAGAGCATTGATTCCTAACATTTTCAGGTTAAAGTTCCCTCTGTGAATTTGAGAAGAACTATAAAAATGGATATACAATGGATACAAAAACATGGTTTTGCATTCAATTTCAGGAGTTTCAGATATCTTGTTGCCTATATATGAACCCCTGGTTAAGAATCCTTATTCTACAAGGTAGTTACATGTAGACACTCTGGAAAATTTGCAGCTGCAAATATCTTCTAAGCATCCTCACTGTTCTTGCCCATTGTTATAACGCAGAGAAGGAAAGAACCATTTGCATTAGGAGCTGCTTTAAAAAAGAGCAAAAGAAAAGAAGGCCAGGCATCACATGCCCAGGTAGAATATAGGGCCAAAAAAGCATAGTCATTAGGAGAAAGCTCCCGGGTCCCGCTGTCTGAGTTTTAACCCTGGTTCTAACACTAATATATGAACTAGCTGTATAATCTTGAGAAATTTAGTTAAACTGCTCCTATGCTTCAGTTCACTCATCTGTAAATTAGGAATTCTAATGGTTCATAGTCCATGGGACTGTTGTAACAAATGCAAAAAGATAATGCACACATAACACTAACTGTAATCCCCAGGACATAGTAGGAACTCAATAAGCATTAACTACCACTACAATTAAAACTCAATTAACCAAGCATTATGGAATGCAGTGTATATGTGTGCATGTATGTATGTGAGACACTATTGTCTACTTAACATTGACATTTTATAGGCCAGGCGCGGTGGCTCACACCTGTAATCCCAGCACTTTGGGAAGCGGAGGTGGGTGCATCATGAGGTCAGGAGATTGAGATCATCCTGACCAACATGGTGAAACACCATCTCTACTAAAAAAAAAAAAAAAAAATGGGCGTAGTGGTGTATGCCTGTAATCCTAGCTACTCGAGAGACTGAGGAAGAGGAATTGCCTGAACCTGGGAGGCGGAGGTTACAGTGAGCTGAGATCATGCCACCGCACTCCAGACTGGCGACAGAGTGAGACTCCATTTCAAAGAAAAAGAAAATTGTAGAAGTATCTCAAATTTTGGCATGCATCAGAATTACTTACAGGGTTTGTTAAAGCACAAATTGCGGGACCCCACTCACAGTCTGATATAGCAGGTCTGGGTTGAACCCAAAAAACTGACATACAAGTTCCCAGGCAAAGCAGATGCTGCTGATTTGACAACTATCCTTCAGGAACCACTGTTGTCAACTATTTGGGGAGATAAGATAAATATAATATGAAAACATGAGAATGGAGGAAATCTGACAAGTTGTTATTGACAGGATATGTGTAATGTATCAGATGAGGGGTGAAGGATGAGAGTGGAGGAAGCAGCAAAGGAATTCTGAGCAGGAGGAGCAAAATGAGAAGGGCTGGACAGGCAAGGTCTTGTGAAGGAAGAATTTGACTGGGCCTTGAGGTTGAATAGAAGTTGCTCAAAAGAGCCAAGGAGGTAGGGATCGGGACATGGACATCTGAGAAGAAAAGGAACTACAAATGCTGCAAATGTTGTCTATAGGTGGCAAGATGGTCCACATGCTATACTTGGCAGGAAAGTTTGTGCAGGACAATAAATGACTGGTCTCATGCACCAGAAGTGCTGTCAGCAGATAACACTTGGCTGTCATCTTCTGTAGGAATGGCCTCAGCTGTAGAAAGCCGCTTCCTCCAAATTCACATCCCTTCCTGCCACATCCAGTGACTGACCTGTTTATGGTCTAAAGGCCTGATCATCTCAGCCCAACGTAGGACATCTCTGAAGAGCAGTTTTAGCTCCAGAGCTCCTAATGGAGTTCAGTGAGGCTGTTTTGAAGTCCGTATCACAATTTGATTTCTTTCTTTCCTTACTCCTGATTCTCTACTTCCTTTCCACAGGTGAGGATGATGATTCTCCTTAAAAAACATTTTTGTATGAATTCTGCCTCAGAGTCTGTCCCCCAGAGAATCCAACCTGGGGCAAATATTTATTCAAAAAATGGAACATAATGCAGCAAGGTGAAATGATGTTGTGGAAGGATATTTAAAACGTTGGGAAATTCTTCATGATATACACTGTTAAGCAGAAAAAAATGTTGGAAAATAGTAAATCGTACGTGACGTTTCTTTTTAAGAAAACAAAACCTCACAGACTTAGAATGAAGATAAAGGCGTGACAAAGCAGTTCTGGGTGCAGAGTACATTGGTGACTATTGCCTTCTTTTGTATTTTTTACATTTTCTATAATGAGCATATATTGCTTTTGTAATAGTATAAAAAAGTCAATGTTTAAAAGACCATCCAGATATAGGTTGCTTTCAGCTCCTTGAATCTGGCATGTTCTTAGCTGCTCTAGCTGTCCTATGTGCTGATCTTGTTGCTACCACCCTCTCAAGTAACAGCTATTTATGTTTCAGATTTCAGGCTTTCAAACCTTTCTTCAGCAAAGCTTTCCTAAGCTTTCTGCATTAGTTCCCCTTATTTTATGTTTTCTTATTTTATCTCATTGCTCTTATAATGATTAATTGAGGATCTGTCCTTCCTGCTGGACTATAAGCTCCATAAAGTCAGGGCTTTTAATATTCTTAAATCTCTCTAACCTTAGTGCATAGCACAATGTCATGGACCTAGTAGGTACTCAGTAAACACTTGCTTAAAAAATACATGCATAAAGCCAGTTATTTATCGAAGTATAAGATAGACCATAATCTGTATTACATGAGTATACAGAGTCAAATCTATGCAGGACAGGCGAGCTCCAAAATTGGAGCTTACTCTGGGAAGGCTCTTGGCTTTGCCCAGGAAAGAATTCAAGGGCAAGCTGGTAATATTAGACAGTAATCTTTTACTGAATGGTACTGCTCCTTGAAAAGCAGGGCTAACTCATAGGTGGTGCTCCCAGAGTCAGCAGTGCATGGGCTATTGGCAGCTGTAGTTATGCCCACTTATAACTACTTTTAATTTCATGCAAATTAAGGGGTAGGTTATTCAGAAATTTCTAGAAAAGGGGCAGTAACTTCTGGGCCGTTGCCATGGAAAGGGGTAGTAACTTGTGGGTCATTGCTATGACATTTGTAAACTGTCATGGTGCTGGTGGGAGTGTCTCATGCTAATGAGCAGCCAGGGCAACTAGAGGATGCCTTCCAAGCCACCTGCTGGTTCTTGCTGGTTTTTTTCACCGCCTGCTAGTTTGTGCTTGTTTATTCGCTGTGTCCTGTTGGGACCAGAAAGTAAATCCTGCCCGTCTCCCACCTCAGAACCAGTTCAAACTTGCAACTACTTTTATTCTGTTTTGTTGAATTTACACCAATCACGTGAATTTTCTATTTTACTTTGTTTTTTCCAGGCATAGTTGCTTAATGGCAGAGCCTAATTCAATGGGCTTTAGTCTACAGACTCCTGGAGCCCCAATAGTGTGTAGGTGCTGGTTACACCCAGTGGGTGGAGCCCAGGGAGATCATCTCTTTCTGCCACTACAGAGATTTCCCTCACCTCCAAACCAGAGGAATTCAAGTGGGACAGTCTCAGGGCCAGAAGGATGACTCCTGAGGACTGACACCAATGTGCTGACTACTTAGACAAACCACCTAATCATTGGAATAGTCAAAAGAAACCTGATATTCAGCACCATGAAGATACAGAATATTTCTATGGCCTGTCAGTTTTTGAACCCACGTAAGGAAGCTTCTGTAGAAAGGGTCTTAAATCAGTATAAATATATGTTAAAGTTCCATTTCCTGAGAGTTTGTTAGATAAATCTGTGGAACACGGACATTGCACAAGATCTTCTTACTCATCTGGAGGTAGCCTCTCCTCTTTCTCACCTGGGAGGATTTATTGCATAGTATTTATAATGATAAACTTTGTGTTTAGGCAGTCCTGAATTTCAATAGTAGCTATGCTATTACATTGGTGTGGCCTTGTTCAACTTGTTTAACCTCTTTAATCTCAGTATCTGGATTTGAAATATGTGAATGATCCTATCTACTGCACAGGGCAGTGAAATTGAAGTAGAACAGTCTCTCTGCACCTTGTGTCACAATCCCTGCTATGGAATAAGTGTTATCATAGGGTGACCATTACTAAAACCCAGCTTAGAATTTGAAAAGTTATCAAAAAAAAAAAAAAAAATCCTGGGAAACCTAAAGAGAAGTATTGTCATTTATGCATTTTACTTGTAGGAGGTTCTCTGTAGCACTAACTCAGGGTCCTTTTATTGCTATTCAGCAAAGTACCAGTCCAGAAACAGGATAAAAAGAGTAGATTAGAATGGTATAAGATGCTACTAGAAGTGAGTGCCCTGATAGCAAGAAGCAAAGGCTGACACCTTTACAATATGCAAAAAAAAACAAAAAAAAAGAATAAAAAATACAGACAAAATGGAAATAATCAAGGGACTGGGGTTAACTTAAAAGGCCTTAATTGTTTCTCCACTCATAGAATGAACCAAAGTGTTCAAGGAAAAGTTAAATTGTGTTTGAAGCCCAAAGGGATTAAGTCATTTGCCCAAGTTTACTAAATTTGTTTGAGGAGATCCCAGGTCTACTGACATCCAGTTTAGCATTCTTGCCAGTACGATTTGCTACTTCATCACTATGCTCTTCTAGTATGAATCACCACCATGTATAAATATAATACATAATGTAAATGATACACAGATACAAATGTTAACATGTTAAGTATCTCATTTCCCAAAAATCCCAACTTACAATATTCATGAATGCTTCTGGGTCCACAGCTTTAGTTGGCATATGTACTGAATTCACATTTCTCTGGAACATATACGCCACCAGAATCAGAAGCCACATCTCCATTCTGTGTGAGACAATCCACTTTCTTGACAAGGTTTCCAACATGGTCCAACATCTGCATTTATTTTTTCCTGCCAATGTAACAACTAATTCTAAAGTAAGAAGAATCTGCAGGTTTAAAAACCTTTTCACGTATTTTTCTGCTGCGATTCTTTCTTCCAATTCTGAAGCAAATTAAGCAAGCTTAGTTGATAGGGAAGGGAGAACACAAAGTGGGCTGGAAACATTGCCTAGGATGTCCCAATACTATCTGGCTCCTCCCATTTTTCCCTCACACAACTTGTAATCCCTGATCCTTCAACTTCCAGGTGTGTAGAACTTTCTTTGATGTGACCTGGAGTTTTGCGCATTTGGTACAGTCCATTAAAATCCCTATACTTATCACCAGGTAATAGGGACTATAGGGAACTTCTTTCCTTCCACTCCTAGCTTTTATCTTTCTTTGATAACAAAAGATGGAATCTACAGAAAGCACTGAAAGTTTCTAGAGTCATATTCTGGGTCTTCAATGATCACTGTTATTTGGTTAAGATAAGTGTTGTGATAAGTACTTTTATTTAAAATATCTAAAATTTTCCATTTTTAGGGATGGGTGAGGACATTATTATAAGAAAACGAATCTTCCATGTTTAGCCCATTTCTGTCTATTTCAATTAAATAGATACACACAAAATTTTTATTTTAAGTTGTAATCATGAGTTAATTGCTGGGATATTGATTAGATGGATTATCTAGTAAATACATTGTCAGCTATTGTTTAAAATAATGGGTTGCAGCCTAGTTATTTTCATGAACTAAATGTCCCAGTTCAACTGACTGTGAGGCAAATGTGAGCAATTCCTTAGCCTGCTAATGATTGAGTAGGCCAGGAGGGTTGATTTATTTGTCATTTTAAGTAAAGAATATGTTAAAAGTTAAAAAAAATTACTTAAAGTGAAATACTTCTTTATTACATCAATTCTTCAGGGCTGAGCTAACAGCAGCCACACCAATATGCAGACTTTGGAATGTGGTGGGTGAAGGAGCCAGATGCTGAAACCGGAAAGATGAGTCTATGAGAACATATCTTCCCACATGACTCAGCCTCCTCCACCCTGGGCTGGTTGCATGGATGTGAAGAGGTAAGCCTGCGTCCTTATCTGGACCAGTGTGAACGTCACTAACACAGTCTGATGCCTGCTAGAGGAGCCATTTGACCTAATTAGAAGAGCAGAGAAAACACTTATCCAACACTCTGCAAAGCCCTGTGTCTTCAGCACCCCATGAGTTCTCCCTCAAGGTGGGCAAGATGAGATTTCAGAAAAGAATGTGAGCTCCCATCACTGACATTTTAGGATTTGTAAATGTTATATAGCCAGAAAAAAAGATATCATTCAGCTTTCGTTTTCAGAAATATGAAGACACGTTAAATGACTTGTTTTGCCTAGCTAGATTGTGGCAAGGCCAGAACTGAGATTCAGATATTTTAATTTGCTGTTTAGTGTCATGACTCCTTGGGAAAATATGTAACACTTCGATGGCCTCTTCTCCATCAAAGATGAAGCCTAACCTACTACCAGGAAGCAATTACATCAATCTCTGCATTAAATAAGTGCAGTTCTTCCACACTGCAGAATTTTACAACACCCTTACCACCTTAGCAATCCCTAGCCCATGGAAAGCATCGGAAACATTATAAAAGAAATGGGAGGGGGCCGGGCACGGTGGCTCACACCTGTAATCCCAGCACTTTGGGAGGCTGAACTTGTCCAGAACTGTCTTTTAAAAAAGTTATCTTCTAGATTTAAAATTCAGAGTAATTCCCAATGATGTCATTATGAGTTTGGCAGATACCATCTACTCAACTTTACTGTAATATGTTCAGGTAAGATCAACTCCCACATTAGATTAATATGCTTGTGAATACTGTAGAGACTTTTTTAGGAGAGAGTTTATGGCAATAAACTGATTGGTTCAATCCCCGACCCAAACCCCGCCCATTCCTTTTTATTGTTTAGCTTTCTGCAGCTGTGGCCAGCCTCCTTGGGTACTGCATATATTGCAGAGAAAATAGAATTAAGTTTGGCTCTCAAATTCCTGGGTAACTTTATAAGGTCATAACTGTCATTTTGGAAGAAGACAAAGTCACATCCCAAGTCAGCGCAAAGAGCAACGTTTTGAGCAAACATTAAATAAGTGCAGTTCTTCCACACTGCAGAATTTTACAACACCCTTACCACCTTAGCAATCCCTAGCCCATGGAAAGCATCGGAAACATTAT
>NW_012115933.1:3966147-4036926 GCF_000951035.1 Colobus angolensis palliatus
CTTGAAACCAGAAGGTGGAGGTTGCAGTGAGCCAAGATTGCACCACTGCACTCCGGCCTGGCAACAAGAGCGAAACTCCATCTCAAGAAAAAAAAAAGAGAGAGAGAGAGAGATGGGAGTCCAGGTGTGCCAGTGTGTCCTCCCACTTCAAGGTGCTGATCTTGAGAGATTTCTTTTTAGAGGCTTCTTTCCAGGAACTCTGTGACCTTAGGAAATGGGTTTTTGTCATCTGAATACATAAAGAAGTAGGATCTAAAGTATCTGGACTTCTTAAAATGAAGAAAATGGATCTCCCTTAATGTATACTATCTATAAATTAAATATCAAAATACAGAAAAGCAACAGGTCAAATAGAATAAACATTAAGAAAAAGCTTTCTAATAAAAAAGTGAATGAAAGTCAACCTGTGGCCCTACACATTCGTATACTGTGTGTAAAAACTGTAAAACCAAAACAGCTAAAAAACCAACCAAACAAATAAAATGGCACAAAACAAAAACAATAACACAAGAATAAGAAAAAAAAAAAAAAAAAAGCCTGAAACTTCAAAAACAAAAACATTCCCTAACCTGAAGGAAAGAGGTGGGAGAAAAGAATACGTGTCAAGATCAGCCTCAGAAACTTCCACCCTTCATAGAAGGTACCCAGTAAAGCTCACCTCAAATTGACTTAGTAAGTAAGTCCCTTTTACATTTCATTTGAACCATGAGGTGTAAAACAATAACATTTTCCTTTCTTTTTAGATATGAGGTCAAACTATCAAGGATTAACTCCATTTGCACATGAGAAATTATTCCTCTCAAAAATTAATGAAATAGTAAAAAAAAAAAAAAAAAAGTTTAGAGCTTCTACAATCCTGGTTCAAGTGAGGATTCAAGAGTCAGGATGTACTAGTAATGTGACCCAATTTATGCCCATAGTACAGTTTGTGAGTATCCCTGATAATATGTTTGCACTGAAATATATTTTTCCTCACATGTATTTGGCTTTAGAATACATAAAGATCAAAATTCCAACAATTGTTTCTAAACATTTTTAAGTTACATAATGTTTTAAGAAGCTGACAAAAACAAGACTGTCTCCTCAGAAATATGTACATTTGCATATCCATGCAAAATTTCGTAACTTTTCAAGGGACGCATGGTCTTCTTGCATTTCTTCTGTAGAGCCCTTGGGCTTTGATATGGTTTGGCTGTGTCCTCACCCAAATCTCATCTTGCATTATAGCTCCCACAGTTCCCACGTGTCATTGGAGGAATCTGGTGGGAGGTAATTGAATCATGGGGGCAGGTCTTTCCCATGCTGTTCTCATGATAGTGAATAAGTCTCATGAGGTCTGATGGTTTTAAAAACGGAAGTTTCCCTGCGCAAGCTCTCTTCTCTTTTCTGCCGCCATTTGAGACAGCCTTTCAGGCCTCCCAAGCCACGTGGAACTGTAAGTCCAATAAACCTCTTTCTTTTGTAAGTTGCCCATTCTTGGGTATGTCTTTATCAGCAGCGTGAAAATGAACTAATACAGTAAATTGGCACCAGTAGATTGGGGCACTGCTGAAAAGATACCTGAAAATGTGGAAGCAACTTTGGAACCAGATAACAGGCAGAGGTTGGAACAGTTTGGAGGGCTCAGAAGACAGGAAAATGTGGGAAATTATGGAACTTCCTAGAGACTTGTTGAATGGCTTTGACCAAAAGGCTAATAATGATATGCACAATGAAATCCAGGTTGAGGTGGTCTCAGATGGAGATGAGGAACTTGTTGGAAGCTGGACTCTTGCTATGTTTTAGTAAAGAAACTGGCAACGGAATGTTTTCTGTTTGAGTTACAGGTTAGAGGGTTTGCAGGATAGTGCTGTTCTACCCCAGTGTTGAACTGAGTTACTGAGTTTTATTAAACGATTCAGGTTTTGAAAACTACACCCTTCAGTCTAGTGCGGGGCTGTGCCAGGGAACCAATCTGAAAGTCAGTCAATGCTTTTTTGAGAACCAGTCTATAATAATGACTAAAATTGTTGTACTGAGTCAAGCTTATGTCCCATTCCTTTTCTTAACATGAGTTATCTCATGAGATACCCTGAGGTCTTCAGGCAAATGGTCTTCAGTGTGTTTGGATTACTTGCCCTCCCAGTTTGTCAGGCATGCCTGCATGTGCATTTAGACTTTAATTGGTATCTTAGTTACATCAATCGACATGTGATTGTTCTTCATATACTATACTCCAGTGTTGAAATTTTGCAAACCATTCCGTATCAAAGTAAGCAAAGAACCTTATCTCTGACTCTGAGCATTAGCCTACGAATTGCTTAAACACCTACCATCTTACAGTTTTAAGGTTCTTTTTTTCAAAGTCCAGCTAGTAGCAAATAATTTCTACACTAGTCTATGTATACAGTAATTAACATAGGATGAGGAGTCAGACCGATAGCTCCACTGCTTTCTATATATGCGACTTTGGGCAACTTTTCTATCTTTGCTGAGCCTGCATCCTCATTTGCAAGATGGTAACAATATGGTACCTCCCTCTTAAGGTTGCTGTGAGGGTTAAGTGTGATATGAATGCAGGACCTGGTGCAGAATAAGGATCCAAAACATCTCAGCAATTTTACTTCCTGCAGGGTTATGATGGTTATGCTACTGGACAGTTGCTCCTCCACCATGGCCTCTTGCTGTCTGCCTTGAAGTTTATAAGGTAAACCAGAGTTTCTCCATCAACTCATGAAACTACAAATCATCTGCTGTAGAGAGCAGCAATAATCTTTCCCACAGACTGATTCAAGTGTGAATCCTGGCTCCTTCCCTTTCTGAGCCAATGATCTTGGTCAGGCCACTCTCTGAGCCTCAGTTAATCTAACATGAAAATAAGGTGCTGTGAGGATCAGTGCAAAAATCTACACCACATGGACAAGCATGTAGCAGGGGCTTAAAGAATTGTAATACCTTTCCCCTTTTCTTTTCCTTCTTAAAGGAATTTGTGGTATGAATACAACTTTGGTAGCTTAAATTTTCTTTTCTTTTCTTAAGAGACTGTTTCCTTGTGTCATCCAATCTGGAGTGCGATGGCACCATCATGGCTCATTGCAGCCTCAACCTACTGGGCTCAAGCAATCCTCCCACCTCAGCCACCTAAGTATCTGGGACCACAGGCACACGCCACCATGCCCAGCTGATTTTTGTATTTTATGTAAAGACAGGGTTTTACCATGTTGTTCAGGCTGGTCTCAAACTCTTGAGCTCAAGCAATCCTCCTGCTTCAGCCTCCCAAAGTGTTGGGATTATAGGTGTGAGCCTCTGTGCCCAACCTAAATTTTCCATTTATTTCTAAGCCAGAATTAATTAAATCACAGTGTGTTAGGGCTGAAGTCATAGATTTCAGAAATCATTTAATTCAATATCCTCATTTATTTATTTTACAATTATATAATTAAAAATTATAAAATACATGTTTGTGGTAAAACTGAAAACACTATAAAATACATACAATTATATGGACATACTTTTCTTCCTGAAATTAATTTCTATTAACAGTTTGATGTGAATGCTTCAAGAGATTTTTTTGTGCATAGATATATACATTTTATATATACAAACACATATAACTTTATATAAATAGACTGTTAAAATATGTCTATGTTTACATATTTATATACAGTTCTGAAACATTGTCATCCAAAAGTCCTTTTCCTTTCAATATTTTAAATATGGCTTATTTAACTACTGCATAAAGCTACCATATATGAATGTATCACTATATGATGATGTATCAACCACAGCCTTTAGGTGACTTGCAATATTTAGCTATTAAAAGTGATATTGTAGCAAGAAATCCTTGTATGAAACTTTTTTTTTACGGTCTAGATGTATCGAGGTAGAACACTAGGTGAAAGGTCATGCACAGTCTACATTTTGACAGCTACTGCAAAATCAACCCTTAAAAGATTGAACCAATGTAACATAATAGGACATGAAAATGGCTATTTCTTCTGCCTTCTTTCATCAATTCTTTTTAATTTTCACAAGTATTTTTAACTCTGCCAATATGATAGGATCAAAATGATATCTCATTGTAGTTTTAGTTTGTATTTTTCTGAGTTATGATGAGACTGAAATTTTTTATGTATTTTGGCTATTTAATTTTTAGTTAGGAATTGCCTTTTCAAATTGTTAACCTGTTTTCCGTTTCTTTTTAAATCTTTTAATGATTTACTTGGGTTTTTTCTTTATTATGAATATTGATCTTCAGTTTGTTATAAATGTAACAAATATATTTTTCTTTTTCCATTTTTAAAAGTTTACATGTTTTGCCTTTCTTTAGTTGTTATTTCATCATACAGAAGTGGTAAAATGTTAATAGAGTTAGTCTTTGGGGGTTTTCAATTTTAGCTTCCACGTTTTCTGTTTTTCTTAGGCAAGTCTTTACCCTAAGGCTGTAAAATATATTCTTTGTATTTTCTCAATATTTGACTTCTTTGTTCATTTGAAATTCAAGACCATTTGAGATTTATTTTTCAGTATGGGTTGACATTAAGTCTGAATTATTCTTTTCCTAACCAGTTATTTAATTTTACCTGTATTCCTCTTTTCTGATTCTACTGCTATGAATACTGCTTTACTCCCTGATCTTACATTATAGAAATCTGAAGCCCAAGAGAGATTATGTGATTTTTCTAGAGGGATGCTTTACAACTGGGAGCAAGTCTGCCCTGCCAGAGAATATTTGGCAATGTCTGGAGAAACTTCTGGTTGTAATTACTAGGAGAGTGCTGCTGGCATCTAGTGGTAGAAGCCAGGGTTGTTGTTAAACATCCTAAAATGCACGAGACAGGCCCCCCACAAGAAATTCTCTGTCCTAAAATGTCAATTGCACTGAGGTTGAGAAATCTTGGACTCATCACAGTATATAAATACTGGTCTTAAAAAATTTACTTAATAAAGGTATACAAACATGTGTTTTAAGGTATTTAAAATTATTAGCTTTTGGCATCTGTTGATAAATCTTCCAAAAGTTGTTTGCATATAAGCTTGCCATTGTGAGTTAGTAGACGTCCATTTTCCAGGTGAGAAAAAGATGTGAGCTTTTCTCATTGTCTCAGGAGCAATGTTACTTCATTTCTATAAGATGCTGCCTATTCTTCATGACACTGAAATTTTTCATTCTCACCAACTCTAGAACAGACGTTGAATCCTCTGGATAGCAACTGCATATCATAATTGTGTGTTCTTTTCAAAGCACTGGTTTTAATCATGCCAAGTGGAAACAAATTTTCAACCATGACTTTACCTTTCATATTAAAAAATCAGACACAGAATCATCAGAAGCACCAAATTGATGGTAATGATTTCAGGTCCCACTCCAGACCCACTGAAGCAGAGACTCCAGGTCTGGGGCCCAGGACTTTGTATTTTCATCAGGTGAACCAAATGATTCTGAGGGTGAGCTGAGTTTGGGAGCCAGTGCTGTGCCGCACTCACAGGCATGCTACCTGCGGGAAGAGATGCTGTAATCCCCGTACTACAAATTCTCCTAGCTCGGCTCCTGTGCCCAGAGAGGAATTTGGTCTCAGAAACTGAATGATTCATGTCTGCAATAGGATAGTGAAGAAATTAAAAATAAAAATAAGTGAAAGAAGACTAGTTTTTTTAGGGTTAAAGATTTTCCTATATTCACCGCATCAAAAATGTAGTAAAATGGTGATTATACTAACCATGACCTCTTTGAGGTTATAAAATGTGTAAGGAGATTGAAGACACAACCATGCCAGTTACTTGTTTCTAATGATAGTTTATGTTGGTTCCATTTTCTTTCATCTCAAAGCGGGTTTAAATATTAATTAAGCATCATAAAACCAGCTTGCATTTAGCAAATATAGCAAAGCCTAGAGAATAGGATCACATGGATTTGATCTGCAGAATTCCAATTGGAAAATGCTGTGAATCACCTAATGTTGCACATGGATGCATTTTTGCTTCACTTTTAATGCCAAAAATGTATATTATATTATCAAATTGCAAAACATCAGTGGCCACACATTTACTAACTTTCGCCAGAACTTTCAAGTAAAACTTCCTTTGCTATCTTATACAAGATAATTGAAGTTGTTTAAAACGTTTGTTTAAAAACAACTATGACTTCAACTACTTATCTGTGCAGATTCTATCATATCATATAGCCAAATAAAACAAAGCACTATGGTGTAAGTCTAGGCGGATATAACCAAAGTTCTGTTCATTGTAATCCCATTTCTAATTTTGGGGATCACTGAAGTAGTGTTACCCTTATCACTGTACTTCATAATATGTGAAGGTCATAAATTTGAATTTTATATGATAAATGTATACTACTGCTACTCATTTACTTTATGTGTGTTGAAGCCTCTCCAACATTTTTTGTTTGAAAAGATTTTTTGCTTCTAAATATGTCCCTGGGTAAGTTGGTTTCTATAATCCTTCTCTCCTCTGACATTATATCTAGATCCTCTTCAAAAATTAGAAAATGTCTACTTATATTTTCAGCCTTTGCGGATTTGAAGTAGGAAGTAGATAAATGGCTGGGAATTATTTTAGTCCTGAAGCACTTAGAGGGGAGTCAGCCTTGTGCAGCTTCCAAATTTAGGGTTTAGGATCCACCAGCAAGCAGCACAAACCACCATAAACCTTTATGGAGGAAGAGGGGAAACTATACGATGGGAGAATCACCCAGACACTGAAGTGGCAGGCATTGCGGTTTCCCTGGCTGATGTGGGGCAGAAGGGCAAGGTTGTGCAACTCTGCTGTTGTCCTGCTCTGATTTTTAAAGTGATCACGTTACAGGACTATGCGGTGTTGAGGCTGACAAATCCCTGGCAGATCAGTTGAGTAAACTCATGCCAAGGAAAGGGAAACAACTTGTCCAAATGTTTAAGATCAGCTTCAGCATGATGGAGGCTAAGGCAAGCAAGGGGCCGAAGGAAATGAAGAGAGGAGAGAGAGCAAGTAGGGTAAGAAGAGGCCCTTTTAAGCACCTCATAGCATTCAGGAGACAGCCCAGTGCTTTAAAAGAAATAAATGGCAAGTATCTCTGTATTCAGAGATAGCCTCTCCTTACGCATTCTGGCTTTTGGATTGAGGCCTTGGGATTCTCAGCTCCATTTCCAGAACATATCAGCATGTTGCCTACCTTGAACTGTCACTAATGTTGACATATACCATTCCCAAAAGCTTTCCCCCAAAGGTTCCTGACCTAGAGTGTTTATTTGATTGTGATGTCTGGCATATCTTTCCAACAGAGGAAATGGAGCCTATTCTTAACCATATTAATACATACCAAAAAAAATAATCCAAACACACAACAAAAAGAATCCAGAAACTTTATAGACAATTTAAAAAACATTGCCCTTAAAGATATAGAAGAAAATTGTTTCCCCCTCTCCCACCCTTTCAAACCTGTAATATACCTACTGAAAGATGGGACAATCAGGGATCAGAAAAGACTCAAGCTGTCGTTAGATTTCTTTAAAACTTTTTCCCCAGGGCCACTAGAGGGGCAGGCACGAAGATGCACAGATTTGGTTTGGGGCCTGGGAGTCCCAGATGAAGCCTGAAGTCACAGGGTCACCTAGCGGGGAGTCTCACTTAGAAGATACAGTAGAGAAGAGTGAAGTTCAACAGACCTGGATTCAAATTCCAGCTCTGCCTCTCACCAGCTATGGGCCCTTGGGCACATTTCTGATTTTCAGATTGCTCACTCATAAATGGCTGATAATAACAGCATCTTTCTCACAGCACTGTTGTGAAGCCTGAGTAAAATATATGTGTGAGGTGCATAGCATAGTGAGTGGCGTACAGAAGCTACTTAAGATGTTGTTGCCATTATTAGGATGCATATCAATTTGTCGGCTTGAGATAGAAAAAATTAGAAGTGAAGCTGATTACTTAGACATCTTCTATCTCATTTTTCAGTTAAAATATTAATATATAAGAAACCTGGAACAGGCAATCTCAACAATAGACCATGCTCTGTAGTAATTACAGTATACTGGGCTGGGTTTAGCTCAAGCTGGCCTAGTATTCAGCTACTGTGGAGGCCATGGGCTTTGCCACATCAATACTTAGCAAGTGAGGAATTTGTATGTTCTCCATGTAGTAATCTGGGTAGACAGCCAAAGCAGAAATGTACTTTAAGGCTATACAGATTGATTCTCTGTATTGATTAAATCATCAGATCTATCACTGGTTGGCTATGTACCAAGAGAATTTTGAAATAGGCAGGCCTAAAAGACTTTCTACGTTTTGCCATAATGAGGTTTATCCATCCACAAAACCTTTCTGACACCCCAAAACAGTGATACTACTAGTGTTTTTGTTTTTATTTTACTGTATTTTTTAATTTTTATTTTTTGAGACCGGGTCTTCCTCTGCTGTACAGGCTGGAGTGCAGTGGTGTGATCACAGCTCACTACAGCCTCAATCTCCCACATTCATGTGATCCTTCCACTTCAGCCTTCCAAGTAGCTAGGACTGCGGGTGCATGATACCATGCCTGGCTAATTTTTGTGTTTTTTTGCAGAGACAGGTTTTGCCATGTTGCTCCTTGAACCCAGGAGGCTGGTCTCAAACTCCTGGGCTCGAGCAATCTGCCCGCCTTGGCCTTCCACAGTGCTGCGATTTCAGGTGTGAGCCACCGTGCCTGGCCCTAACAGTGTTTTTAAATTCATCTAACTGTTCTAGGAAAAAAATTGCTCCCTTATTTTTTCCCCTTTAAGAAGTTACTCCATTTCTATGCATCTCCTTCTTCCCTGTTTCTCCAGTAGATTAAGGTTAAGAGGAAGGCAAGCAGATTCTCTTGCTTAACACATGAATACAAAATAAAAGGGTTTCTTTCTTTCCTCCCAAAATGCTTACCACTTATTTCCTTCTTTCATATTTACTCAAATTTGCAATTAATTCCCTTTAAAATTATTCTTTTTTATAGATAAATTTGTGTAACTCCCTGGTGGGAAATTTGGCAATTTGTGTAAAAAATTTAAATACTCCTAACTCATAAATTTATTTTTAGGAGCCATCTGTGGAGAACCAAAATATTTATAAGAAAATAGTGAAAAATTGAAAGTAGCATAAATAGTCATGTGAGTGAACTGGTTACAGAAATTATAATTCATGTTTACAACAAAATATTCAGTCATTACAAAAATATTATAGAGGTATATTATAGGTAGTGCAAAAGTGCTCATAATATGTTTTAACAGAGAAAACAAAGTCTGCTAAATAATACTTATTGAATACTTTTCCAATTATCAATGGACGTGAACAGAAATGGGACCAGAGAGAAATCTATCAGAATACTAACCAAGTAGGTTTCTCTGGGTGAAAAGGAAATTAACTTATTATTTTTGTTAGTTTCTATTTTCTAAAATGGCTATAATAAACACATTTTATTTTTATAATTAGATAAATACAGTAAGTTTTTTTTTAATTTAAGAAAGTATTGCCAAGTCTATTTAAATCTAAGAAAACAATAGTTCAATTTAGGAGTGGAAAGAGCCGTAGGCATGACCTACCTAAATGCAGAGTCCATTTGTTGAAGGAGGGCTGATTCTGGAACGACTTTTCTTCAGGTCAGATGCTATATTATAAAGGAAAGCCAAAGTAGTGGAGGAAACAGGACGTTGACCATGCAGAGCTTTCCCTATAATCAGCCATCACCTTAGCAACCAGCTTCGCTGCCTCAGGCCTAAATTCTTCTGTAGCTGCTTTAATTTATAGATACCATTTTCCCTGTCTGCCTAGTGGGAATCATTAGGCAGTGTCCTGATGTGTAGGTGTACATCACTGGGGCTAGGGAAGGTTTTAGCTGATATATTAACACGGTATTACATGACCTTGAATAACATGGTATGCCAGTCAGTCTCTGTACTAGTTTCTTCTTGCTGCTGTAACAAATTTCTGCAAACTCAGTGGCTTAAAAAGCATATAAACTTATTCTCTTACCTTCCGGAGGTCATAATTCTAAGATCAAGGTGTTGGTAGGGCTACTTTCCTCTGGAGACCAGAGAAGAACCCACTTTTTGCCTTTTCCAGCCACTAGAGACTGCCTGCATTCCTTGGCCCATAGCACATCACTCCAACCTCAGGTCCACTGTAACATCTCCTTTTTCTGACTTTGGCCTACTTGCCTCTCTGCTATAAGGACCCTTGCGATTATACTGGGCCTAACCAGATGACCCAGGATGAACTCCTTACTTCAAGATCCCAACATAATCACATATGCAAAGTTCATTTTGCCATATAAGATAACATATTCACAGGCTCCTGAGATTAGAATGTGGACATCATTGGGCGCCATTATTCATCCTATTACAGTCTCTCTATCAAGTTTCCTTCAGTCTTCTGAGCACATCAAGGAGAAAATCTAGTTTTGGCTTATGTCATTTTTTCTAGCACTTGCTAATCTCCCTTTCAAACAAAGAGCATGCATTTAACAAAAAGAAAGCAGATATTAAACTCAGGTGTACTGGCTAGGCATGGCATCTATCTACTTCATTATCAGTCATGTACTTTTCATTATGTTATGGTTACCTTCAAGTTTTGGCAAATGATACTTTATTTTTTTTCTCATTTATACTATAGTTGCATACAATTTCTTTTAAAAAATGAAATAGTGAATCAACTTTGAGACTTTTAAACAAACAATATTATTGGTAATGTGCAGATTTTGCAAACATTGTGAATGAGGAATGTGAACGACTAACGCTTGGGAAATACTGCCATAGGAGAATACTGCCCTACTTAAGATTAGGGAAGGGTCATGTTGTTTGGGGATGAGTATGCTCCCTCCCTTAGCTCTGCATGAGGCCTCTCTTGAGGAAGGTGACACGATTTTCTTTCTGCTTCTTTTGACAGTTGATTCTTTCCAGGGGTAGAGGGTGAGCCAGCAAGACGGGGAGAGGTACTATCCATTTTATTCATGAAGAATGAAAATTGACAATGGCAAATCTCTGGGACATTGTGTATTGGTCATTGGTTTATGCAAATCTCCTTGCAAGGTTTGCTGAGAGGTAAAGGCAAGTTCCTGCATTACAGGTGTGAGCCCCTTTCTGGTAGAGGACTACAAGTCAGGGCAGTTGAAGGTAGAAAATGGATGGGTCCATAGGAAAAGGAACAATAAAGTACTGTGGAGTTCAGACAGAGAGGCGATCCTTTTAGTTGGAAGCAGAGGATGGAAGAGTGAGAATAGGGAGGATCAGGAAACTTCATGGTGAAGACAGTTTTTCTTCAGAAACTTTGCCAATAATTTCCTCAAGGAGCATTTAGGGTGGGGGCCTCATCATCACCAATACTTCACTTTTTTTTTCCTGATGATATTGTCAGTATTAGGAAGTTTTCCTGAGTACCAACTACTTGCCAGACACTACGCTTGGGACTCCGTATATGCTACTATACTATTAATGCTAAAGCGACGAGGCTGGTTTTCTTATTTCCATTTTTTAGAAGTGCAAACTGAGTCTCAGAGAGACTCAGTTACTTGCCTGAGATCATATTGCCTGTAAGTAGCAGACATTTTCTTCAAGTGCTGTCTGGTTGCAATGTTGATAAACTTCCCCTGCAATAAGCTGATTTCAGCGACTTTGGTCTGAAGGGCTTCTCTCAGTCTGGAACTAATTGAACTAATTGAGCTCTGTGTCCATGTGTCCTGCTTCAGCTAGAACTTATCCAGTCTCACTCAGCATCTTCTTCCTAGGGTTTTATCCAGAGCTGTCCAACAGACAGCACTGATGGAAATATTTCATATGTGTGCAGTAACCACTAGTTACACGTGGTATCAAGCACATAAAATGTGACTAAGACTGAGCACTAAATTTATTTGATTTGATTTGAATTAATGAGAATTTAAATTAATATAGCCACATGTGGCTAGTGGCTACTGGACAGAGCAGTATATAACTAGACTTTAATCATATTAAAGTTAAAATCATCCAGGCAGTAACAGCGATCTAGGAGGCAGAGTGGACATGGCTCAGGCTATCCTGAGTCACATTAACTTTGCTCTAGACGACAACTTTACAAGGAACTGAAAGGGACAGGATTAAAGATTACTAAATACTGGGCTCCAGACATTTGTAACTATCAGCTTAGCAGATCACATATTCTTCAATGGAGCTGAGAATTGAGAAGTCTGCTCTTCATAATGATTTGAAACTTTCTAGTCCCAGAGAAAAGTTGACCAAGGAACTGCCCAAGACTGAGTCCATATGGAAGAACTTCACCTCCTCTAGGAAGAAAGTGGGAAGGTTTCATAAAATAAATGAATGGATTCACAGAATCAGCAATAAAGTTACTTTATTACATACAAAATGTTACAATGGTAGGAAATCCCTGAAAGCCAATACAGGCCACTTTGTCATCTTTGAATAAGTTAGATGTGGGAAAGTGGCCAGTTTTCTTACCTTTTTTTCTGAGGAAGAACTGCAGTTAATTCCTCAGTCTTGTGTCTTTGGCAGTGCTGGTCTTGAAGTTTTATATCCTACAGTAATATCCTGGCACAAACTGCTGTGGCTGTTTGAGGTTAGGTAACATCCAGAGCATCATCAAACCTTGGAGACTGCATTCTTTAAGTGGCATAAAGATAGCCAGCCTCAGCTGTGGGAGTGGTATATACATTTTCCTTGCAACAAAATAATAAGTCTTTACTTGGGGGCCGTAATATGTACAGTCAGCTGGGCTTTGGGACAACTAATCATGGTTTCTCTACTAATTTGTCAAACAAGTCATTGAGGTTGCTTATGGGTCTCACCATTCTTTGGTGCTAATATCTGATGGAGAGGTATTTGCCTGGGGTTATAATAACTCTAGACATGTAAGATATAGATCGACAGTTAATTAGCCAATTGCTCAGAGAGTCACTGGCTGTTTACGGAATAAAGAGGCTGTGAACACAGCTTGTGGACAGGTGTGCTCCATGGTGACGGTAGACGCTGGGGAGGCTACCTGTACCTACAGACACACATTAGTATTAACAGATGAAGGCCAAGCATATGTTTGAGGTGCCAATTATGGGCAGTTGGGCACTGGCAATAAAAGCCACCATTCCTATTCTACCTTTGTCCTTGTGGAAAAGGACAGAATTATAGAGATTGCTGTCTGTCACTCTTCCCACACATCTGCGGCCAAGACCCAGGGTGGGCATGTGTACATGTGGGGCCAGGGCCAGTTTGTGATCCTTCCTCACCTCACCCACCTCTGCACGTCTGCACTGATGACACATTTGCCTGCTTTGCTACTCCTGCCATCACGTGGTGCCTTCTCTCTGTGGAACCTGATAACCACCCTCACAGTGGCTGAGTCACTGAAGAGGGAATTTGACAACCTGGACACTGCAGTCTTGAAATTTGTGGTCGATGGAAAGTACATTTATGCACACAAAGTCCTTCTCAAAATTTGATGTATGTGAGCATGTTCATTCATTGTTGGAAGGTAATGAGGATAATATTGTAGAAATGAGTGAATTTTCCTACTCTGTTTACTGGGTCTTCCTGGAATACGTGTACAAAAACAGTATCAGTCTTTCTCCTGAGGAGGCAGTAGGATTGCTAGATTTGGTTGCATTTTATAAAGAAAATCAGTTGAAGAAAGCTCTGCCAACAATCAAGGCATCTGCAAGGAGAGTGCAGTCACTCTGCTTTCGACTGCTGTGAAGTATGACGCCTGGGATTTGGAAGAATTCTGCTTCAGGTTTTGCATAAACCATCTGACTATAGTAACAAATTTCAGGTTTTGCATAAATGGACCATGATCTCCTGAAGAACTTTTTCAGAAAAGAAAGCAGAGTTAAAGCTTTAAAAATGGATCCCATCTTCAGAAAAGGAGTTTCTGAACCTTTCTGTTTCCCCTGCAAAAGTCAGAGATAATCATGTCTCTTGAATTAATATTATGTTTGAAGAGTTACATTTGGCTGAGTACTTGCATCTGTCAAAAGAAGGATGATGGTGAGTAATTTCATCTGCCTAAATCCAGAGTTTATGTAGAAAGCATTGAATACTCTGATCAGATGTGACTAAGGTCAAGGAAAAAAAAATGAAATATCTTATTTACCATTTCCTCTTTTGAGTCACTTAAGTTGGATACCTTTTGTATCCTGGTCTCAGTATATGCTATTCTGGCCCAAACATTTTGTTATTCAGCTGGCTGATACCACATATACAGCCTGATAAGGAGTGCTATTCCTACCACATTGTCAGTACCTAGCATGGTGCCTTGCATATAGCAGGCACTCAATTTATTCTAAATCTTCAGTATGCCCAGATAATAGCTTTAGTTGTGGAGTACTGGATGAAGGAATAACTTGCACAAAGTAAATCTAAAATACTCTAATTATTGAAGTTCTTATTCTTCTGGTACATGATTCTGAGAAATAGTAGCTAATTTAGAGCATTAATTATAATTCACCAAAAGGCCTTGGCTATTAAATTACCCAAGATTCAAGTGCTAATTTTCATTTTCTGTTTACTTTGAGTCATTAAATTCTCACATGAGATTATTGAGTATGAAGTATTATTTTTGAATGAAATCCCTGGACTGCTCTGCCTCACATCCTGACATAAGGTCTTTTACTTTCCTCTATGTTGAGGGATTTGCCTCTGTAAGTGAAAATGACTATGTATTTCTCTTGCAGTTGACTTTCGTGTCACTATAAAATAGGTCTTTTAATTTGGCACTAGTATAATTATAAAGTACTATCTGAAAAGGAACTAATACTTACATTTCATGGGCCGCATTAATAAGAATGAGATAAATTTATACTGTTTATTTATTTAGAGAGAGTCTTGCTCTGTCACCCAGGCTGGAGTGCAGCAGTGTAATCTTGGCTCACTGCAACCTTTGCCTCCCAGGTGCAAGAAATTCTCCGGCTGTAGCCTCTTGAGTATCTGGGATTACAGGCATGCACCACCATGCCTGGCTAATTTTTCGTATTTTTAGTAGAGGCGGAGTTTCACCATGTTGGCCAGGCTGATCTTGAACTCCTGACCTCAAGTGATCCACCTGCCTTGGCCTCCCAAAGTGCTGGAATTACAGGCATGAGAATTTATACTTTTTAGATCAAAACAAGTCACTCAATTGCAAAAGAGAAACTGGAATGGAACATAGTGTCAGATTCTTCTAATATGTATCTCACAATATAATATTACGTAAATAAAACTCCTTTGGAATTAGGAATCTTGTTCCGATGCTGAACTATTTGATAATAAGGTGCTTATTTGCAGATAACAGAAAAAAAATCATCTAATCAAATTATTTTATCTTATGGTAGAAGACAATGAGGCCCAGAAAATGTGACTTGCTCAAGGTAAAACAAAATAATCCTCCAAAAATCAAATGAACTAAACAGATATAGATCCTTGGTTTTAGAAATTAAGATACCTGACTCCCATTCACAAGCTTTTCACATTCTGGAAAGGGAAGAAAACATGTGGAGTAAGCTGAGAAATATGGTTACCAGCCTATGGTGAGATAGATGGTAGATGATCTCCAAAGGTCACTCAGGAAGGATGTGGTTACCACTAAAGCCTGGCCACATGTGAATCACAGCTGTTAAAAATATTGCATCTTCTTCGGGGAGTACTTTCATTTTTTAGAACAGCTAATGCTAAGATTTTTTCTTTAACTCAGAATAAAATATAAGAAACAAGAATATACTGAAATAAAAAGAATATTGTATGAAATAAAAAGGAAAAGTTAAAAAAGTGGCTTTCCTATGTAATATTTTACACACACAAACACATATATCCAGAAATACATGCATAGATATGTATGATTTAATACGTATTTAATGTACATACATAGAAGGATACATAAATATAGGTGAAACAAACAATATCCTGGAAAATATATATCAAAATTGATGCAACGAGACAAACTTCATTTGTAATGTTTAATTTCCAAAACCTGGTAGTAAATATAGATGTTCAATGTAGTGTATTCAATACGGTTTTGCAGGTCTGCAATTGTTCATAATAAAAATGCAGTAGTTTGATGGCTAAAGAAAGATGGACAGGATAAAGAAAAACTGAAAGAAAACTAAAAATGGAAACACTGGAAACTGTAAAGCACAGAATTCCATAGAAGTACGTTAGTAATCCTAAGAAAAACTTGATTACCAAGCCCACAGATCAGAGAAAAAGACAAAGAAATAAAAATAATCTTTGACAGAGAAGATGGTAGACATTGAAGAAACATATAGGTAACAGATTATTGACTAGATTAAAACAAAGGACTAAAAGGAATAGACACATCAATATTCAAAGGCATGATAGAAGAAAACTTGGGTTAAAGAAACATGTAAGTGCAGATTGAAAGAGTTCACTGCAAAATTAAAGGGGCTACTTTTGCAAAAATGTGCTCGCTAAGTTCATTTCATTATAGAGATGAAAACAAAACTACAATAATATAAAACAAGTATATAAGCAGAAATTTAATTATTTTCTAAAAAACCATAACAGGTTACCTACAAATAGATAAAAATGAAGGTGACTTTACACACTTCTGTTGTAATGCTAAACTCCAGAAGAAAATAGAAAAATGTCTACAGAATCTTGTGGTAGAAAGATGTTTTAACCTTTTGTGTTAAGGCAACAAAAAAATTCTCAGACATTCAAGGGTGCAAAGAATATTTAAAACATTTCTTCCTAAAAAAATTCCTTGAAACATACCAAATAGTTAACAGGTATATCAAAAAAAGTGGAAAACAAAGTTAAAATTAAATAAATAGGCCGGGCGCGGTGGCTCAAGCCTGTAATCCCAGCATTTTGGGAGGCCGAGATGGGCGGATCACGAGGTCAGGAGATCGAGACCATCCTGGCTAATATGGTGAAACCCCGTCTCTACTAAAAATACAAAAACTAGCCGGGCGAGGTGGCGGGCGCCTGTGGTCCCAGCTACTTGGGAGGCTGAGGCAGGAGAATGGCGTGAGCCCGGAAGGCGGAGCTTGCCGTGAGCTGAGATCCGGCCACTGCACTCCAGTCCGGGTGACAGAGCCAGACTCCGCCTCAAAAAAAAAAAAAAAAAATTAGATAAATATAAATAACTATGAAAATGTACATATGTATTATGCCAATGCCAAAAACACACTTGAAGCTACTGAGTATCACACTATACTTATGATATGTGCATTTTATAATAATTAAAATACACATGTGTAACTTTGTGATATGAATACATATTTCATTATAACATTAAACATTCTCTGGTTCCATGCATACCTGAGACAAGTCTTGTGGAGTAGGTGGTCAGTAATTTTCCCTTGGCTTCACCCCAATATTGATTTGTTTGCTTCTGTTTTGAATGTTCAGAATGCTTTGAACCACATACTGTTGATGTCATATTTTCATAGACTCTGGGACCAGATTTTCATTACCTAGAGTTTCCAGGGATCTTTTCTTTGAGGTAGGGGTAGAGTGGCAGGATGTAGAAGGTATTTTTAAGTGCTTATTTTGTTTTTAATTTTTAATTTTTGTGGGGGTACATAGTGGGTGTATATATTTATGGGATGTATGAGATACTTTGATACAGTCATACAATATGTAGTAATCACATCAGGGTAAATAGGATACTCATCACCTCAAGCATTTATCCTTTGTAACACAAAGGATGCTATTTGTGTTATACTCTTAGTTATTTTTAAATGTACAATTAAACTATTGACTATAGTCATCCTGTTGTGCTATCAAAAACTATAAAAGTGCTTATTTTGATTAAACTTATTAAGACCACATCATATCTCAAATAAATAATCTTTCTTAGCTAAGTTGACTGCTTTGATAAGGAAAGAAATTCACACACAAACTAAAATGGCAAATATGCATAGAGGGTACAAAAAGAAGAAAGATTTGACTCCAGAATTTCTCCATAAATGGAATTTATGGACAATCTTATAGGAAATAGAATGCAGGAGAATGATGAAATTTTCTTGAAGGTGCATTCCATAGAAAGCATATTGTTTTTATAGAATTTACCTTTTTATATCTGTATACTAAAAATTGTTCGTGCTTTTATTTATATCAATACTTCACATAGATTTTTAATGATGGTACACTATTGTTATGATTATGATTATTTTCATTTGGTTTGGTTGTGTGGGAGATATGATGATACCGATGGCGGTTTGGACAGAGCTAAAGACATGTCACATCTTGACAATGGCTGGAGGAAGGCCTTCGTGGTCAGTCAAGGTATAAATACTAGCAATCTGTTTCCACTCTACTCCAAATCACTTCTTAAATCATATTAGAACTCTAAAATGTAATGAGAACCGGGTCACTGTTTTACAATCTCTAAATGTCAAATTAAAATATGAATCAGGGATTGTGTAGTCAAGTCAATGGGAACTCTGGCTTGAGTAACATATTTTCCCTTGAGGCAGTGTACAGATTACAGAAGGTGTTAGCACAGAAAATTTAGCTTTGAGTGGGACATGCAATTAATTCAAATTAAAGAATCTGAACTGAGTGTTCTTTTTATTTTCAAGACATGTCACTAAGCAGTGAAAAGCCAAAAAGATAAAGCCAAAACTTGGAAATAACCCACATGTTTTTCAGTGAGTGCGTGGTTAAACAAACTGTGGCATGCATACCATGGAATGCTATTCAGCAATAAGGAGGAACAAACGATATAAGAAACAATTTGGATAGATCTCAAGGACATCATGCGAAGTGAAAAAAGCCAATATCAAGGCCACATACTCCATGATTTTATTTATAAGACATTATAGTGATGGAGAACAGATAAGTTGTCAGGGATCAAGTTCAAGGAGAGCTGGTCATGGTGGTAGTGGTGGTTGACCATAAAGGAATAGCAAGAGTGAATTTAGTGTGGTAATGGAGAATTCTATGTCTTAATTGCTTCTGTTTTCAAGCTACTTAAAATGTTTTAGGGTGGTAGACTTACACAAAACTCTCCAAAAAGATAATTTGGAAGCATAATAAAAAGTGATGTAGGCTGGGCGTGGTGGCTCATCCCTGTAATCCCAGCATCTTGGGAGGCCGAGGCAAGGTGGATTGCCTGAGGTCAGGAGTTTGAGATCAGCCTGGCCAACATAGTGAAACCCCGTCTCTACTAAAAATGCAAAAAACTAGCTGGCCGTGGTGATGGGCACCTGTAGTCCCAGCTACTCGGGAGGCTGAGGCAGGAGAATTGCTTTAACCTAGGAGGCGGAAGTTGCAGCGAGCTGAGATTGCACCATTACACTCCAGCCTGGGCAACAAGAGTGAAACCCCGTCTCAAAAACAAACAAACAAACAACAAAAAAAACAACAGCAAACCCAAGTGATTTAGAAGAAGGAACGGTAATTCTAGGGCATATAGTTCACGGAAAACATTTCAGAAATGGTGGTATTGTGGGTGATCAAAGTTGAACAAAGCCCTGATGGTGAAACATGTGCCTTGTTCTTTGGTTAATGAGTCTCAGAAAGACCATCACTTGAGCAAGACTTTGCCTCTCTGAAACTGATTATACCGTTTGCAAGAAATTCACCAAAGTTCAGAGTCAGAATTTACATTTGACATAAATTTGTGAATGACATTAATGTTATTATTTACCTTGTTCTATTAAAAATAGCAATGGGATATTGAGGCTTGGGAAATTAGAGTAACCTGGTGAGTCTGTTTCAAGGTTGTGAGCCAAATTTCTTGGTTTGTATAAGTAAGAAAAATAAGGAGAAACATTGTCAACATATCTAAAAATTTGTATTACAAGTCTGTGGCCACGTTCCCCATCAGTAAAGTGTTGCTAGACTCCATTCCTGCTTGGAAGTTATCTTGGTATTCCAGACAAAATAATGAAATGTATTATAATTAATCTGACTGCACCTAGCTCTAGTATTAGGACATTTTCTGGACCCTAGAGTCCTCCAAGGCATGATTCTCATGATTCTCCTCCTGAAAGTAAGCCTTTTAAGGCTTCGAGAGCCATCAATTATTTAGCCTACATAAAAATGTATAATAAAATATGTATTCTTTTATGTTTATCTTCCTTTACTGAATATTAAATTTGTGAGATTTAGACAAGTTGTAACATTATATCATTACTATATTAAAAATTAAAAAGTATAAATAAATCACTCATGTTACTACCCTGACACAACTAATTTTATTTTTTATATTGCTTCAGTTTTCATTATATACAAATATTTTATAAAGATATATAATAGTTTTAATATTTGTATATATTTGCAATCACATAGTTCTACCAGTTTCATTTTCTTCTCTTCACACATAACATTATATCATGGGTATTTTTCCATATTATCACATGGTTTTCATAGTGACCATTATTCCCCATCAATACATATACATTAAATTGATGAATGCTAGTTTTGAGAGAAGAATGGCTCCAGGGGCCAGCAGCTTATAGATTTGCCAGCAGAGCAGGACAGTATTATGGAGCTGGCTCTGGATTTTCCAAGGATCATCTCTGTTAGAGAGCACAGAAGAAGGATATCGGCCTGCATCAGAACACTTGATCAGATTTACAAACTTGCTCAGAGTCTTTTGTTGGCATCTTCTAATCCATTTTCTATGCAGCAGCCAAAGTGATCATTACAAAAATATGGCGATCAGGTTTCCGTTAGGTAAAATATTTTGGTGGCTTCTCATTGCCTTTAATATGGAGGAAGAAAATGCTTAATGTTTAGAGACTAACTAGCCTAGTAGTTTCTGCTTCTATCTTTAGCTTAATCTTTTATTGTCAGTTTCCTATCTGTCAGTTTTTCATGGAATGTTCAAACCCCTCAAAGAACAAAAAGTCTGTAAAGGGGGGCATTACATGCTAAACAAAGAAGCCTCCCTATGATTATAAAATGATATCGATGCTGTAGAATTTATTTCTGCTTAAATAAGAAAGATTTTATACATGTATCCTATTATGGGTTCAAGATTCCATTTACCCAGATAGCCAGGGATAAGATTATAAGAGGAAATGGCTTCTCTGGAAGAATCTTTGGGGACTTTTTTGAATTTCTCATGTTGAAAATACCTAAAAAGTAAAAATGTCTAGTATGTCTTCAGGATAGCTAAGAAACTTTTATAAAGAAGTTACAGGCCCTCCTCCTAATCCCACACTCTGTCCATTGCCATAGCAACCCATATAAATAAAATGACAATAGCAGTTTCCATATAGGACCTTAAAGGAATTTCACTGTTCCTTTGAAGCTTTAGACATTTCCATACTTCATGGTATGCCCTAAAAATTACAATTTAATTAGACTTAAATATCAGAGTAGCAACTTATTTATTTTTTTGCCCAATCTACCTCATTGTTTATAAGGACCTGTAGATGGTCCCGTGCAAAGATGTCTCTAAACATAAATAACACTAACACAATTAACTTGGAAAACAGACTCCATTGTGCATCTTCCCCAGGGTGCTGGGGCAAAACATCATTGTTGGTTACTATTTTTTTCTAAAGTCCCTTATGGGCTTGGAAGTAACTTGTAACTGAAAAGTAAACGCACTGCATTTAAGAATATGCCTTCATTAAAGCTATGATTTCACTGTACATCCGTTGAGGGGCATCGAGGCCCCAGACAAAATCAAAGTGGTTCCAATCTGGCAATAGCTTAAAGTAACGAAGACTCTTGATTTGAGGGAGTATCCTGGCCACATCCTGGGGTGTTACAAGGACATCATGTCCACCAGCCCAAATAGCAGTAGGCACTTTCATGGCAGTCAGGTCATATATAGGCGGATGAGTCTGTGGGAGAGAAAGCAAGGGCATTCATGAGAGGAAGCTCCTCAAAGCAATAACTAAAAAGCCTGCTGAATGAATATGGACGATGGCCATAGTTGTGTTAGGCACCAGTGACATAGGAAGAAAACATACAATGGTCTCTACCTTCAAGAAATTTGCCAAAGAGGGAGAAAGGCAAGATAGCTAAGCAAATATTTGTATACAAAGTAAGGTATGTTAAATGCCATAAACACTCCCAAAATAAAATGGAAGTAAAGACAAAATCTATTTCCACCTGAGGGCTTCATAAAAAGAGGGGTCCTGTGAAATGACTCTTGAGGGAAGGTTGCATTTTGACAGCAGAGATGAGGGTGGGTGGGAGGCAGGAAGAGTTTGTAGGCTATGATCAGGAAAGGCAAGATTCCCAATGTACCTGGAGAACAGAATATGTAAGGGGATATGATAGGACATAAACTTGGAGGCAGATAGTCAAGGTCTGAATGTCAGGCTAGGAAATTTGGACATATTTTGGAAGTTTTGGAGACAAGGTAGGGTCATTTCTCAGAGGTCTGTCTTCAGACTACCGTGTGGGCAACAGTTAATGGAATCACCTAAAGAAAGAACAGGTTGAAGGCAAGTCCTGAAAAAATCTAGATAAGTAGTAGAAATGGTCCAAATTAAAGCTATTAGGATGGCTGACTTCTCCAAGGAAGAAAGAGAGTTTTGCAGAGTCCTCCGGGAATGCTAATCATTTCAGAGTGGTGAGAGGAGGAGTAGCCAGTGCTTGGGACAAAGGCAACAATCACAAACAGAAGGAAAAGTCAGACACCACTGTGGGAACAGAGATAATGCTGTGAACTTGAGGACAGAGCAAACTGTTGAGACTAGTTTTTTGGAGGGAATGTAATAAAAATTGGCATCAACTAAGATTAATTCACAAAATAGGACTGGCTTGGAGCAGAGTAGGACCAGCTAACTGTGGATAAATTCTAAGGACATTAACACTCACACATACTTTAGTACTTGACCATAATGATCTTGAATACGTGTGTTTATTTTGTTTCAGTTTCTTGTAAATGTAAATAATTTATAAATATAACATGTTTATTAAAAATAATGGAAGAAAACAGACATATGTGAAGTCCAAAATGAGAGTCCCTTACTGTTTCATGTCCATCCACTTCTTTTCTTCTTTCTTCCTCTCTCTGAAGATAACCACTTTAACATTTATTTTTTTTTTCTAGACTTTTTCTAAGCATTTGCAAATACATGCATTTGTGTCTAAAAATAGTGTCAGCAGCAGGGAAAAAACTTTTAGGGGTGATAGAAATGTCCTATATTTAGATTGTGATGTGGTTACACAAATAGATATATTTGTCAAAACTCATTAAAATGGGACACATAAAATTGGTAATGTTATTATATGTAAATCAGGTCTTCAAGTGATTTTTAAAAATAAAATATACATGGTCTATCTCTTGTAGTGGTTTTAAGGATTGGTAGAATTATTCCTCTAACAGACCAATTCATTACTGAGAAATTGATTAGTCTGATTGTTTTGATCCTCAGAAACAACTTATTAATACTTGATCTATAGTTGCACTAGTAAATAGCTTAAAATATGATAGCCTGGGAAAATACTTAAGACAATTTAATTTGTTTAGTTCATACTTATAAGCCAAGCCCCTGGCTATGAGAATAGAAAAGTGGTGACAGGATTAATTAAAAGTACAGTGATAAACGAGTCTACATATTTTTATGTCTTAAAGCTATATGGAAAAAGATGCCTTATGACCCAAGTCTTCAATGTTGGGTAATACTTATTCAACTTTCATGTGGAATTCTAATTTTTCTGTTGGTATTAAAAAGTGTATACTCATTTATGCTGTAAAGATTTTTATGAAACAATTTCTATTATTATGTAGCCATTAAAAATATATTTAAAAACCCCTCAGTAATGTTAGTCATCTCTTACTATAGCTTAAGTAAAATAGAAGGATTAAAAGTTGTATAAAAGTGATATAATACTGAGAAAATTGGAATAAATACACCAAAATGTTAGTACATATAGTTATCTCTGGATGGAAGGATTACACATGATCTAATTTCCCCTGTATATGCTTCTTTAATTTATAAATTTTCTGAAATAAATTAAAATTAAACTTTTTTTAAAAAAAGTTCTATCATTATAAATGCCACCAAATGACAGGTAGGAGTCTTTCCACCCTCAAATAATTTTTTATTATAATTTATCAAAATCAGCATTCTGTGGTTACTGTAAGTAGCTCACCTGATTGTAATGTTTCATATTATCGGCTTCATTTCCCCAGTCATAAGCTCTGAATTCGTCAGATTGGTAAAGCTGAAACAAATGTTTTTTAGAAAAAGAATAGTGAGAGTAAGAATCATGAGAGCTAACAGCAAATTTTAGAAAAATACTGTATGCTAGGAAGAAAATAGGGCTCCTAGATCACCAGAAGGATGTAAATACCCATTTTACAATTATGACAAGTGGAACTCAACAGAAAAACGAGCAATAACCCCCCTTTGGTTTAAAGGAAAAGTTCATGGAAAACCAAGCCTCATTAGAAAGAAGTCAAATCCCAGATACTTCTCTCTGGAGAAGTCTCAGTTCTCCTGAGGCTTCCCTAGTTTACCTCTTGCTTCAGTTCAGGGCCTATTTTAAAAACTCTGATTTAAGATGGTGTTCATTTATGTCATGTACTTGGTCTGTACCATAAAATCCTTTCTCTTAAATTCCAGGGAAATCAAGGCATACAGAAGGCAGCAAGGACAAACTGGAAACAAGCTCTTAAGATTCTTAGGGTAGGCCTGTTAACAGGGTCAATTCTGTCTTTTTAAATATATTGAAAATAAGGATTGGAATGGTTTTCCATGACTAAGACTCTACCTGTTTTATATGCAGAATGTTCTGTATTGATGAACCAGTAGGAGCATGTGACATATACACATCCATTCGACTCTAAAGGAGATAAAACTCATATTACAGCAATTGCCCAACAAAATTTTGCCTTTCAGAATCAGAGAAAAATGATGCACAGAAGAAGCTAACAAGACTGGGGCTTTGAAAATAACGAGGTAGAATTATCTAGATAAATTACCATTTATGTCAATACTTGAATGTGAGTGAACCACAGGCTGACTAATGCAATGGACTGCTTGACAGCAAACCTGTACCAGCTCTGAATCTGTAGGATAATTTGCTTATTTTCAAGTAGAAGGAATAGTAATGGTCATCACAGAGCAAAGCCAATTAGGAAAGGTTCTATGCGCAAGTGTGGGGGTGATGCGTGCATGCGCACCCTGGTGCACTGTCACAGATTAGATCAGAAAACCAGGAGTTCAGGCCCTGTTGTTGTTAATGATCAGCTCTGTGAACTTGGCCACCATATTTAACATCTTTGAGTTTCTGTTTTTTCATCTATTAAATGAACATACTAAAAGTCATACTACCAATTTACTAGGCTTCTATGGGGATAAAATAAAATATTGCAAAAGTAAAGCTAAAAGCCAATTTTTTCCAAAGGCTATTTCAATATTTGTAAACATTATAGAGATGAAATTTATAGAGATAAAATAGCAATCATAATTCTATGTCTTAGAAAATAATGAATCTAAGAGAAACTATTAAAAATGTTTACTTTTGAACAAGCCAACTTTGAACAATGGTTCCTTATGGGTTTCAGTCTAACACAATTTAGCTTCTTAGAGAATAGTGTAACAGCCTCATTGGCTGCTATTTGGAATACTAGAGACAACTATTCAACCACACCAGTCTGCGGATGTGAACACTTCCTCCTCCTTCTGTTTGAATTCTCAATAACAGAAAATGAAGAGGTGATAAAACAGCACTGCTGCTGCTTCATAAAGAGGGGATCCCATCTCTCCACTCTGTCCTGTTATTTTGTAGGTTAAGTGGTGAGTTTCATTTCAAAATAAAAGTCACCCATAAAGGAAGGAACATGTGAAATAAGATCAAGATTTATCTGTGCTTCTCTCCTTTTTTAGGATTTTATTTTTAATGCAATATATTCAAATGCAATAAATTCAAATTGACTGTAGTAAGTTGTGGCTAACTGAAAACATGTTAAGAAGCTACTACCCATTACAAAACATTCATTTTCCTAAATTTTGCCAGGGAATAGAAGAATGAAGCTGCCTATTCACTTCCCCAGTCTTCATATTCAAGGTTTGTTGAGTACTTAATCTTCTATGTATAGCAGACATCTACCTTCATGTTTCCGTATAAATTTTAGGCTTTCTTTTTATTTCGATGAAGAATGTCATTGGCATTTTGATAGGGATTGCATTGAATCTGTAGATTGTTTTAGATAGTATGGACATTTTAACAATATTGATTCTTGCAATCCATAAACATGGAATATCTTTCCATTTTTTAATGTCATTTTCAATTTCTTTCATCAGTGTTTCATAGTTTTCATTGTCGAAACCTTTCATTTCTTTGGTATGGTTTATTCCTAGGTATTTTATTTTATTTGTAGCTGTTATAAATGGATTACTTTCTTGTTTTTTTCTTTTTTTTTCAAAGATTATTTGCTGTTGGCATATTGAAATGCTGCTGAATTTTGTATGTTGATTTTGTATCCTGCAAATTTAATGAATTAGTTCATCAGTTCTGGCAGGTTTTTTGTTGGAGTCTTTAGGTTTTTCTAAATATAAGATTCTGAGCAAAAAGAACAAAGCTGGAGGCATCACATGACTTGGCTTCAAATTATATTACAAAGCTGTAATAACCAAAACAGTGTGATACTGGCATAAAAATAGACACATAGACCAATGGAACAGAATAAAGAACCCAGAAATAAATCCACACATTCATAGTCAACTAATTTTCAACAAAGGCATTAAGAACATACATTGGGGAAAGGACAATTTCTGCAAGAAATGATGCTGGGAAAACTAGATGTCCATATGCAGAAGAATGAAATTAGATCTCTATCTCTTGCTATATACAAAAACAAAATAAAAATGGATTAAAGACAAATTTAAGACCTGAAACTATGAAACTACTAATAAACAAAAATTGCAGAAACACTCCAGGACATTGGTCTGGGCCAATTTGAGGTCAGCCCTCAAATGCACAGGCAACCAAAGCAAAGATGAACAAACTAGATTTCATCAAGCTAAAAAGCTTCTGCAAAGCAAAGGAAACCATCAACAAAGTGAAGTAACAACGTGTTGAATGAGGGAAAATATTTGTAAGCTACCTATCTGACAAGGGATTAGTAACCAGAATATATAGAGGTCATATAACTCAATTGCAAAAAAAAAAAAAAAAAAAAAAATCTGATTTAAACATAGGCAAAAGGTCTGAATAGACATTTCTCAAAAAAAGACATACAAACTGCCAAGAGGTACATTAAAAACAATGTTCAACATTACTAATCATCAGAAAAATGCAAACCAAAACTACAACGAAATACTATCTTATTCCAGTTAAAACAGCTTTTATCAAAAAGATAGGGAATAATGGATACTGGCAAGAATGTGGAGAAAAGAGAACCCTTGCACAGACTCGGTAGGAATGCAAATTAGTACAGGCACTATGGGGAAGAGTAGGAGGGATCCTCAAAAATTAAAAGTAGAACTACCATATGATCCAGCAATTCCAGTGGTAGTTCTATATTTAAAAAAAAAATCAATCCATGGAAGAGACATTTGCACCCCCATGTTTACTACAGCACTATTCACAATAACCAAGATATGAAATCACCCTAAGTGTCCATCAACAGATGAGTGGATAAATAAAATGTGGTACATTTTGACAGTGGAATACTATTCAGCCATAAGAATAATGAAATTATGTCATTTGCAATAATGTGGATGAAACTGGAGAACATTACATTAAGTGAAATAAGTCAGGTATAAAAAGACAAATACTGCATGTTCTCACTCATATAGGGGAGTTTAAAAAAAACTGACCTTATAGAGATAGTGAGTAGAATGATGGTTACCAGAGACTGGAAAGGGTAGTAGTAGGGGTGGGGGAAGGATAAAGAGGCATTGGTTAATGGGTACAAAAATACCATTAGAAGGAATAAAGTCCTGCATGCACAATAGGATGGCTATAGTTAACAATAATTCATTATATATTTTAAAATAACTAGAAGAGTCAAATTAGAATGTCTCTAACAAAAAGAAATGATAAATGCTTGAGGTGATGGATATCCCAATTACCCCGACTTGTTCATTACACATTGTGTGCTTATATCAAAATATCACATGTACCTCATAAATATATACAACTATTATATACCCATAAACATTTTTAAAAGCAAAAATAAAATCTGTCTTTAAGTGTTTGGAATATCATATGAATTTATACAGTAAATAGATACATCAAAATGAGTCAAAGGAAAGCTGGAATTTCTTAAGGTATCAAATAGCCCTATAATTATCACACATACCTGATTCATATTTTTCTTGTTGGATCCAGCCCATAAGGACATAAATTCACTGCATATCAACCAGAGTATCTTATTGTTGCAGATTTTGGTAGAAGGTATCTTCTTTTTCTTATCTTCTAAAAAGAAACCTTTGGTACCAAAAACAGCCTATGAAAGTAAATAATAATTACCTTTGAATGAGATAAAATATTTGCAAACTATCCATATTACAAGGGATTAGTAACCAGAATATTTAAGGAGCTCAACTCAATAGCAACAACAACAATGACAAGAAGCCCAAATAGCAAGAGCAAAAAACAAGAATTCAAGAATCATCTTCAGACTTCTTGACATTTCCTTCCTTCTAGGAAAGAGCCATGCTTGGGGATCTATTTGTACTACTGATTCAGTCAAGGAGACCAAATTATTCAGGAAAGGTGACTTAGGAATCTATCTCCAAATGAGGAAGATTATCAAACATTACTTACAAGGAGATTGCAATAAAGGCTCTCAATCCCAAATGCACTTCTCCATAGTGAAGCTTCCCTGTATTCTGCCCAGTCAGTGCTTGCCAATATTTTTTCTCATTAATTGGTAAGAAATGTAAAACAGTTTTTCTTAAGGTCAAATAATACCTTGAATATGAGGGGAAAATCGGGGTTTTCCATGTTACCCATGTGCACATTGCATTCGAGTACTGTCCCAGATTAGCTAGCTCTCAGGCTGAAAAATAGAGAATGGCGAACCAAAGAGAAGGAACCATTGAACAGAAAAGATATGATAATGTTGCAAAGGCAGCAAAATTGAAACTTCCAGCACTTGGGAAAGTAAACTTGGATGGGGATTCCTGATGGGGTCTTGGAGCTTCTGGGGGAAACTGATGGAAGAAAAGAACAGGAAATGGGACTTAAAAGTAGCAGGAATATTGACAGTGGGAAATGTGAAACTGAGCTAACCCAGGAACATTATTTGCCTTATAGCTGACCTATGTAGGAAGAGCAACACATACAACACATATATGTATTTACAGATAGATGTGTCTCTCTCTGAATTTAATTTAACAAATTAGTTTGCTCATGCTGCCCAAATATAGAAAACATTAAAAACTAACTGATGGCAACACATTTTGAAATAAACTAGAAACGCTCTTGAATAAGGAAGTTACATCATTTGTGCTCTCAGTAAACAATACAATGAAACTATTATCAGACCAATCATTAGGCCCTGTGGAAATTCTTCCTTGTGTTAGCTCACAAATAATTTTTTTTTCCATTCCTACCACTCCACCCCAAACCAAGATCTCATTTTCTTACATATGAATTATTTTGATGTTCTAACTGGTCTCCTTGACTTCAGATTTGGCCCAAATCCATTTTATCCATCATCCCAAATTCAAAGGCCAATTTTGAATTAGATTAAATGCTATGTTCATTGTGGCAATGACCTTTGTAAAGAAACAAAAGCAAAGAGAAAAAAAAAAAAAAAAAAAAACCTCTTTAATAGATACAATTCCAAATCCACAATTGGCAACCAAATGACTTCTTCAACTCTTGAAAAATAACCAATAAATATTTGAATTGATACTTGAGTTGTAATACATTTAGGCTTTGGAATCTTAGCTTTAGGAAATTAGGGCAAGTTTCCATATTGGAAGCAATATATTAATTAGGTTTTTTTAATGTCAAAATTGGACACATCAGTGATTATGGGTAACTTGAAGTGTCTTTCATTTGGGCAATGTGAATTCATTGACCTACCTGACTAAATGGAACAAAAAAAACTTGGGAAAACAAGAAAAATTTTTGTTGTCATACAGCACTCAGCTCAGCTAGAGATTCTGACAGATACTCAGCTCTGCTAATGACCTTGTAGAGTAAATTATATTATAGAACCTGCAGATACTATGACACAGATATGCGCACACACGGAGACACACATACACGAGCACATGCCCACAGAGTCTAAGTTCTATAGATTTTATCTAAATTTCCTACTTTTACTTTACAGTAGATTTGAAAATAATAAGAATTTCTGATCCAAAATGAGATCCTCAGGTACATTTTGGTGAAAGGAGCCTACCTTGATTATGGAATTTGGAAGTAGAAAAAAACTGGTAAAAATGCCCGTGGGATATTTGAATGAGATCACAGGACCCAAGGCAAAATTCATTTTGATTCTTTGTGCCAGTTCAGGCATGGTGGAAAAGGCTACAAACCCTGAGAGAACAGGAGACAAGACAATCTTGTAAAAATAAATACTTATGCAATGTTTCTAACAAAAATGGGGCTCTGCTTAGTCATTTTTCCTTCTATCGTGATCATATTGGGGATGAATTGGAAGGCTTCTGGGTTATTCTACAAAGATAATCTGCCTTCAGTCTTCTCTGTTCTCAAGTCTCCAATTTTATTTTATTCTATTTATGGACAATTTGACTTGACTAGGGGAAATGGAGTAGCTGGCAGGGGAAAGGTGATGGTTAAGCTGTCAGAGTAGCTACTACTGTGTGAACTGAAGGTGACCTCACTTCCCAAGCATGGGGTAAATGCTGGCAACATTCTCATTTCATCCCTAACTCTGAGATGCCAGAATGAATCACAGAGCTTCCAGAAGCAAATAACCTGTCACAGGAGGTGAATTGATTTCTTTCTACAGCATCACCCAGTTATTCCAACAGGTTTTCTTTCTCACTACGGAGTGAAATTTCACTGCTCCCAGTGGCTTGCTGGGTGTTTATCAACCCTCTAGACTCTTCCCTGTTTCCAAAAAGAAAGGAGCTTTCCCTAGCGTCCATGATGGCCCAGTAAGGACCAGGCGTCTCCATTTGCTTTGCTCTCTCAGCAGTAGCATTGCACCCCTTTGTATCTCTGTGACGATGGAGATCAGCACGACACTGGGTAGGCTAGGAGGAATATCCATATAATTTGGTTTCCAGAGGTCCCTTCCTGGGCCTCCACTGGTGTGTGTGTGTGTGTGTGTGTGTACTGAAACACCTGTTGAAACATTGAAACTGTCTTGGCCAGATAAAGAAGAACTGAAATAATTGACTGAACAATTGATAAAAAGACTCTGAATCAGGAATAGCACTTCACCAGAGGGTGTTTGGAAATGTGCAGAGGTGAGATTTTTGGGGGTCACCCTGACTGCAGAGCCCTGTTTAATGGGCTGGGACCTAAATGTCCTACAAAGAGTGGGTGCTCCTTACATAACAGAAATTGCTCTGTCCAAAACACAAACAACATTCACTAAAAAATTTTATGCCCTAAATGTAACACAGAGCACAGATAATCAAATTCTCCATGGTTTTTTTTTTTTTTTTTGCAGGTCAAGTATAAGATCAGATCTAAGTCCTACCCACTTTCCAAAACCAACTAAAGTCATTCCTTCTCTATACCATTTCTCCAGAATCCTTACACACCCCATTGGTGAAATCAGATACACCTGGTTTGAATCTGTGTTCTGAACTTGTGTTTCTTCTTCTATGAGATGGAGATAATAACAGTCGGGTTGTTTTGAAGATCAGAGGGAGATACTGTGGGAAAGGTCCTGAACACAAGACCGTACACATAACGAATGCTCAATACGTGTTAGACACTGTAATTATTTGCCTATTAGTGGCATTTTTGATCTCCTACGAATTCTTTGACACCTTTTTAGTATATGCTCTCTGATGCTAGCTAACTGCTTGTTCTGAGCTTGGAAAGTGCCTATCAATCTAAAGTACTAATTAATATATATGTTACTGATGATCGTAGTGATAATGAAAGTATTTCTCTAAACTAAAATAATGTATTTTCACATGATTTATTCTCTTAAAATTGGAAACTTTCGTGGAAATGACAAATTCAAAGCTTTTATTAGTATGAGTTCCTTTCAACTTTTACTTGGAACTAAATTATTGATTTCTTTTCAAACTATCTGGGAAGTAAATTGTAAAGTAAATTAAGTAAAGTAAGTAAATTAAGAAGTAAATTGTCAACTTAAAAAACTTTAAAAATTTCTACATACTGCTTATGTTTACTTGTTATTTCACAAATACTAAATCACACACTAAATAGATCAGCTCAACTGATTTATTATAGTAAGCTTTTGTGTTCCAACAAACAAATATAACCATATCTTTTCAGTTTATTTAAATATAAGTATAAGCCCCTCCCTTTTATTTTTTAAAAATCCCAGTTGGGTTGTGAGAAAGAGATGATTGATGCACATTCATTATGTTTCAGCCATAATCCATGGCATTAAATTTTACTTTTTCAGCTCGGAGGGGATCTAGAAACTTACTCTGCAGAATCATTTCTTTGAATTTGGAACACACATTATTCCTGGGAAATTGCATCACCATAGTCAATATGCTGCTGTGACCAGAGACCCAGGAAAGGTTTGCCCTACATATAGTCTGTACACTGCAGGCTCATAGCTACTCAGAGTACTAGGGTTATTCCCAGCAGAGGACAGAGAATTGATATAAATAGCAGTTATTTTATGCCAACATAAAGATGAACTCCTGTAAGACTCTGAGAATACTGACCCTCAAAAACATACCTATTGTAGTGCCAAGTGAATGTCCAATGAAATACAATTTCTCCTGACCAGTTTTATTTACAATGAAGTCTATGACTCCTGGGAGATCATATTTGGCCATTTCATCAAAACTGCAAAATAAAACAGGGGCTTTTATAAATACTTGCAAGTTTAAGTTTAAAACTCAGAGCACTTGCTCACTTCTTTTTTACACACAGATTCTATACTGTTTACTTAGATTCAGTGTGTATTTCATTATTTATCCAATTATATGTAGGCTATTGTAGCTTTTTGTTTTTCTGCATATATACATTTTACTTCCTCATAAGAGGAACACTTTCAAGACTTGTGTATGATGTTTGAAGTTCAACCTTATGATTCCTCCTCTTCCTTCCCTTCTCTTGCTTTTCTTTGCCCTCCCTTTCCCCATCTGGCTTGCATGCTTCTACTTCTGACTCCCCCATGAGGCTTCACGATTCTTAGGGCCATTTAATACCCATATTTGGAAACAGGACTTTTGTAAATCACGATTCTACCATTTATGAGCTTTGCAACTCTTGAGAAGTTACTGAAATGCTCTGAGCCTATGTTTTCTCATTTGAGAAATAAACAGGGTAGTGCCTGGTTTACAGGGCTGCTAAAGGGGTTTAATGGTATGAAAGAAATGACTCTGGCTGCTAGTAAGCATTCATTAAGATGTTGTTAGTAGTATTCCTGTCCACATAGATACATATATATATGTGTGTATATATATATTTAATATATACCATATATTCCAATATTCCATAGTACCAGTATTTTGTTCTTCAGACAGGAGGAGCAAAAGGACCTATATAACATTTAGTCAAATCAGGTATTCCATAAGCCAGAAGCCTGTTTATTAAAAGGACATGTGAGGAAATCTATGGATTGGGACTTCCAAGAATAGGAGAATTGTTGTGACACCTCCTAAAGACTAGTGATACAATACTTCCTGATGCTTGCCCCTGCCCAAGAACTCTGACCATAACATTCTATTCTATTCCTCTACTCTTCTCAAACATTCAGTGGGTACTGAATGTTCTATTAATGTAATCGGAATACACACTCTGTTCTAGCAGCCGGTTTACAAACCAACAGGGAGCTTAGGCCTGAAGAAAGAAAGTCTATTGCAGGCATCAGCCTGTCCTCTAGTGACAGCAGAAAACTCTTCCATTAAAAGAAACAATTAAGATATCAAAAAGATTCTTCTTCATTGCCCATTAACAAGGTTTTAAAAACTTAATATTGGAGTTTTCGTGAAAATGGTACTATGTGCGATCTCAATCACAGTTTCTCTAAATCAGTACAGTCCTGGTCCGAATCATCTTTACACAGTTGATTGGTCATCCAGAAGAAATGCCTTGCAAAATTATCACTAAAATGAACATAAGCTTTGTGAGGTCAGAGAGTTGGTCTGCTCCCTGTTTGAGTGTTTGGGGCCTAGAACAGCGCATACAGTAGCCACTCAGTAAACATTGGCTGAATGAATGTGCACACTAGTCATGATAATTTCCTCAGCTGTCTCTTTGGACATACTTTTAATGTATAAAATTGACGGAATTGGATGAAAAAATGATCTTGTTGAAATGCCATACTTTGCCTGTGAAAAATCAAAGCTTCTTGCTGTTTCCCTCTGTTGAGATGTTAACAGAAACTACAAGGAGTTATATGACTTCAAGCGTCAAAGAGTATCATTAATAGCACCCGTGTTATTTTTTTAAAATTGCCTCCAATCTCCCCATTGAGTTTTCTTAGCTAATATTTACCTAAAGGCCCAGAATTTCTCATCTGTCTCTGAGAGTGTTTTGTGTCTTCTTGACCAAGTGTTTCCGCGACTGTTTCCCATCCATACATCATAACCTGCATCTGCTAGAAGGAATCCAAGGCTTCCATTGGCATAATTCTCAAGCCAGTAGGCATTGTCTGCAAACAGGGCATGCTGCATATACACAACTGGCCGGGGACCTAGGGGGAGAAAGGGTAAGATGAGAGAGGGAAGGAGAGAAACAGAGAGAGAGAGAGAGAGAGAGAGAAAGAGAGAAATTTATGGTAAATAGAGCATGTCAGAAACATTACAGAAATACACACACATGCACACATGGTAAAACAAAAACTGTTTTCACTTTTCCCTTGTCAATAGTATAGAGCATTATAATCAGGTAACTTCAGTTTCTTGAGCACATATTTTGTACCTGGTGCTGTGTTGACCTATTTATATGTATTAGCTTACTAAATTCTTACAACAACTCTATAAACTGCTATTTTGAGAACCCTCATTTTGTAGATGTGGAAACCAAACTTTATGTAGTTAAGTAACTTTCCCAGAGGGCCACCCAGATAAGAAGGCCAGAGCAGGGACTCAAACCCAGTTCTTTGTATGTCAAAGCCTGTACTGGTAACTACTCTGCTCTATGTATTCGTATATACAAATTTCCTGGTTGTGAAATTTATCATGCTTACTCAAGTCCTATAGCTCTTCCAGAGAGGAAGAAGAGGTGAGTGTAAATGGACACTGATTAGTTCCTCACCAAATTTCTATTCAAATCCCCATCCTCTGCCCAGTGGACAGCATTTAAAAACTACAATAGTATACTCAGCTCCATGTCCCTCTGCCAACTTCCAGATTCCCGAGGGAGACAGAGCATTCAGGGAGATGCAAAGAACCAGGGTGGAAGGTCAAGTAAGGCACTATAATTTCATGACTAAGAGCACAGGCTCTGGAGCCAGGATGCCTGGGCTTAAATTCTGGTCTGTCAGCTTGCTATTTGTGTGACTTTAGACTTCTTAACATAACCGGTTGTGCCTTAGTTTCATCATTTGTGAAATGGTGACTATTAGTGGTACCCATCTCATATTGTTGATGAGAGGTTTAACTGATTTAAATTATTTAGAATATTACATCTAATGAATGACCTTTAATTCTAATCTTTTCAAAATTATCTCTACTTAAGCAAAACCTTTCCCATAAAAGTTTTCTCCTTTTATATTTCACAGCTCCTTCACATCTGTGCCTGGGATTGCCAGATTTGGTAAAAAATAAAAACAAAAGTAAGCAAAATGATCCAGAACGCTCTACGAAATTTTTATAAATAGTGATAATAGTGAATAATGAATAGTGTATCTTAAAATGAGACTTATAAAAAATTATTTGTTGTTTACCTGATCTTCAAATTTAACTCGGTGTTTCATATTTTAACTAGTAAAGCTACTCATATCTCACCCTCATTTTTCATTCTGAAACTGGAGATATAAGAGGGAGAGAATGTCAAACATGACCTCAACTGGTACTTAGTATGTGTGGTGGGAGAAAAGATGCAGAATGAACATGGTAAGCAGCTGCCAATAAATTATTTGCTTTTGAACCATTGCAGATATTTTGCTTGTTTTATTTCTTCTTCAGAGGCTTTGCAGTTAAATTTTCCCTTTTAAGGAGTATCATTCCCCTGCTGTGGCATGGCTGGCCCCTCATTCTAGAATTCAAGCCTTACTGACACCATACTCTTTCACTCCATGAACCATCTATCTCTTAGACCAAATGTATGTGGATGTTAAGGTTTTCAGTCCTGGAAAACTTTTCAGAAATGCTGTTGTCATTTAACTAGATTGTTTTTTATCCTGCAGAGGGAGGCCCCTTGATTTTAGTGGGGGCAGGAGAGGCTCTTCTTGGGTGCCCCACAGTCAATTTCATACAACCCAGCAAATCTCCTTCTGACAACGAGGAGATCCATTTTCCTGGGACAAAGCAATTTTACACACGATAAATCAGTAATGAGGTGACAAAACGTAGGCTCCGCCTTCCTGTTTACACCCTAACAAGTACCTCTGGTTGCAGTTAGCAAGATCAGTCTTGCTGTCTGTATTTTTAGGTTCTTATCTGTCTTCAGACAATTATCGGGCAAAGAGTAAGCCTCCCTGTTGACTATTTAAAGTCTAATCCAATAATTCAAACCAATTTTGATAAACTCTGTTGATGCATATCTAGCACTAAATTCCTCCTGAGAAGGAGGAGGTCAATGCAGTCCCCTTTTCAGGAGAGACATATCTTGTACCTGTGCTCCTAATGTGTCTTCGCCCATAGGGAATTCTGTTGACAAGGAGTATGTACCCATCTTCAGTGGTGACTTCATACTCTTCACTGGGATAGCCATTATAGATGATGATTTCACTCTGCCCAGTAAAAATACAGTCGTTAGTGGAACTTCTCCAAAGGATATAAAAAGGAATTAAAACAAACCATCTATTGTGTGCTTATTAGGGTGAATTATCTGAAATTTATAACACCAGGCAACTGTAAAATTAATAAAGTCTTAATACAAAATAAGTAGAATGTTCAAAAATATCTACTATTGGCAAACATTTTGGAGGGTAGGGAAAATTCAGCATTGACCCATTCTTTCTGACAAAGCTATACCCTCAAGTCAGTTGTCTTCTGAGGCCCCTCTTGGTTTAAAAGTAATAGAACTATAGATCAATAGAAGACGATCATGTATATCAGCAAATAGCTTGATATTCTTAAAACATAAATTCAAAAGAGGAGTTCTATCTATAGAGAGATAGAGAGATAGATAGGTAGATGGATAGGTAGATAGATAGATGATAGATAGCACAATAGCACAATTTTGGTTTGCATTACTGGACAGTATTCGTTTTTCAGCCAAAGATCTAACTAACTTGACTCTTGCAGAGGTCAAAAACCATCTATATTTTATCTGTTTTATCAGAGATTTTATGTTATAACAGAACCTTTTGTAACCTCATAATCCATTAGTCCTGCTTTATTTGATGTTCTTCACAGTTTTCCATGACTTACAGTATTCATCCACACCTCAGGATTCACTTCATTTTCCAAATCAAGGAATCCACCAGCATTTAAAGTTCCACAGATCAAACAACTTGTTGTTAAAAGCAGCCACATCATAGAAATGCCTGGCATAAAACACTTAATATTCAAAGATTAATTATATCTATTAATGTTGATTAATGAAATAAAATGATTAATGAAATAATTAATTAATGAAAACTTGAATAACACTGAAAGCAGATAATGTATTAAAGGGACTAAATACAGTGAACTAACTTTGAGCACTATTAATCTATTTTTTCATATAGAAGTTGATTATAATCCAGTTCCTAAAATGAAATAAATTTAACCAAGTATGGAGGCATTTTTGGTCTGTAATTAAGACTGAATTGCTGGCCAGGCGCGGTGGCTCAAGCCTGTAATCCCAGCACTTTGGGAGGCCGAGACGGCGGATCACGAGGTCAGGAGATCGAGACCATCCTGGCTAACACGGTGAAACCCCGTCTCTACTAAAAAATACAAAAAACTAGCCGGGCGAGGTGGCGGGCGCCTGTAGTCCCAGCTACTTGGGAGGCTGAGGCAGGAGAATGGCGTAAACCCGGGAGGCGGAGCTTGCCGTGAGCTGAGATCCAGCCACTGCACTCCAGCCTGGGCGACAGAGCGAGACTCCGTCTCAAAAAAAAAAAAAAAAAAAGACTGAATTGCTTTAAGTCTTTGTTTGCCTACGATTTGCCAAAATATCTAAAGATTCAGAGGACAGGTTTTCATACCATGGCCAAGTGAAAAGTGGAGTTATCCCCTAGCTAAGCCCCATATCCCACAAAGTAAACAAGAAAAATGGATAAATAAAACTTTAACCAAACAAAAAAGCTTATGATTAGTTTCTAGTGATGTGACTATTTCTCATGTGGCACCCAAAGGCAAATTTTGCATATTTCAATGTGCAGTCTCACTTCTTTGCCATGGTTTAAAAGTATATCTGTTCAAAGGTAGACCAACACTATAACACTAAACAGTATGCTCATCATATAAGTGCTGCAGTCAAATGGTCTAAATTTGAAGTCCAGCCTCACCACAAAAGAACATGCCTAACCTCAGGCAAGTGTTTTAGTAGTTTTGTCTCTTGGTTTCCTTGTTAGTAAAATTGGGACGATAATATAACCTATCTCATAGGGTTATAGTGAGGATTAAGTCATATAACAGTGCAGTGTAAGTTCTTAATAAACGCTTTAACTATTTTTCTTATAAAAGTGAGTGAGAGATAAATATTAGAGAGAATTTACTATAACAAATTAAGATTTAACTTCTAGAAATGCAGAGTTTACCTCTGAAGCTACATAGCTTTGCATACATTAGCTATGTGGTTGAAGATCATCTTATATCTGCAAATGTTATGAAACTTTTCAAATTGTATGAAACTAATAATAACCAATAGCTTCTGAGTGTTCTTTTGGTAGGTCTTGCTCTAAATAGTTTACATGTTATTTAAGCTCTCAAAATCTCCATAATTTTGGTACTATTATTCTCATTTTATCAATGAAAAACAAACAAACAAACAAAGGCTTAGAGAGATTTAAGACCTGCTCAAGGTCACAGAGCCAACAGGTGACAGATCTAGGGTGGACACTCAGGCAGACTCACTGCAGAGCTCTTGCACCTGACTGCCAGTGCAACTGGCACCTTCCAACCTGCCTCCTGGTTGTGATAGATCTTCATCTTACCTAGTTAGATGAGCTTCACCTGCTCCCAAGGACTCCTTATTGATGAGGAACTTCTGAACTTTTGCTTTTGACATCAGGCTGAAGAGTAAGAGATGATTACAGTGACAGTTAGAAGCTGGAGAGATGAGAAACAGGAAGCTTGTGAAAAGGAGGAAGCTTTAGACTGAGACACACACCCAAGGCGTGTCCCTGACACACCAAATGCTGTGATGCACTTGTAGGTTGGGAAATAGTGGTCTACATGATGCCAAATAACCAGTTTGACGGAATCCTTCATGTTTCCACTGAGTGTCTGTCATTGTTGGGAGGACTTAGCAATATTTTCAAACCAGTGTGTCAAACAGGGAAGTAGAACAAACTCAAGATCTTAATGGGCTATTATCAGAGATAATAGTATCTCCCTTCCCCACTTGATCCTTCATGAGGGTCAAACAGAGTAACATGTTTAAGGAACTAGTGCCAACCATGCAGTGTGTAGGGATGTGTGTGACTGTAACTCGTTTGAGAAGATGAGGGAACCCTGACTCCGGGATCCTGAAACCAGAAGGAATTTGGAACTAGCAGTATGGCAGAGGAAACTAATTCACATGCCAAAGAGATTTAGCTTGTTGCCAACTTTGGCACAGTAACCTTTGTTTACACCAGTGGTTAAAGGCAGAAATGGAGGCCGAATAACAACAATTTAGCTCTAAGCCCCACATGAGATACCAGACAATGGAGGTACATGTGCCTCAGTTTTCTACTTCACTTAGTATGCCTATGGAGCTTAAGCAGTAACTGAATCTCTTTCATCTCCCAGCATGAAGAAGGGTAGGGAAAACTAGGTTGCTACCCAGCATCACATAGGAGTTTCAGTTCTATTAGTTTGGATTTATCCTCAAATCCTTAAATCTTTTTAAAAAAATGATATTTTGTATTGTCCAAATCGTAATATCTGTTTTAGTGAAGTGGGAAATTTCATGCCAATTAAACAAACGTGGAGTAAAAGGAAGCGTTCAGCTGGTCGGAACAGGGAAAAGTTATGTACCACTCCTTAATCATTTAGTCTTGATGAAAGACTCAAGCATGTTTTGCCCTGATTGATAGTATGATGGCATAGGTATGTGGATTTTCCTGGAATTTCTCGTGGTTTTTAACTTCAAAAACAATCCTTTCTAATAAAACTTTAATGGACTCTTTAGAAAGTTCTAGGAAGCACTATGTTATTATTATTAATATTGATTTGTTACCTTGACTTAATATGGAAATAGCACAAATATAGTTCAATTTCACAGATCTTTACAGATTGTAGATTAGCTCAAATCTTAAAAGAGTTTCTACATCATTGACTCATATTCTTTCCTCAACTTTGAGTTATTTGAATAATTGCGAAAATTCTTGTAATTCTTTTGTTTGTAAAGAAACAAAGTAATGTCAAAGAAATAAAGCTGAACTTTCTCCCAATGCTCCATCATTCTTCCCATATAAGCTTGCTATTTTAATATGTATTTATTACTGAATATTATATATTTTCTATATTATATATCATTCTACAATATTAATACTATATTCTATATTACACATTTTCTATATGATAAAAGTATATAAGAAATATATAATGTTATAATGTTTCTATTATATTTTTCAACACTCATACTGAAATTAATTTAAATGAATAAATTAAAACTTGTTCCTTGGCCCTGTGGGATACAAAATGTTAGCCCCTACTCTCTAGAAGCTCAAATTTTTCCATTTTTTTTTTTAAATAAAATTAGATGATAGTGGAGCTAGAAAGGGGTAACCTCTCAGAAGGCATGTGGTATTTTTGAAATCTTGGTCCAAGTATCATATTATGGCCTAAGCTAACTGCTTAATGACGGCTACTCATTCAGTTATGAAGATGGTGGAACATACATGGTTGAACATAGATCCTTGACTTTGGGATCTATCTGTAGAAGTGATTACTATTTTTCTTCCAATGTCCTATTCAAAACACATTTGCTATTACAGTGTGGTTATCTTTTTGCTTGTTGGATTGCTTCTTTCTCCTCAAAGGCTGCCTTTTGAAATTTTCTCTTGAAAATAACTCAAAATTAAAAAGGTTAGGCCATAACCAGCAAAATAGAAGCTAGTGAGAATTTTGAAAAAATAAATAATTTGAACCTCACACTTTTGAGACAAATTTCACCCTACAGTAAAAACTGTGCATGAACAAGAACCTGGATTTTGTCTCTTGCTCACTAGATTATTTATCTAATTTATTTTGCATCCTAAAATTCAAGCATTGCTCAACAGAACCATAAGTGTCCGTAAGTATATGTGTGTGTGTGTAAAATTATTAATTAGCACACTTTTGCTTAAGAGAAAATACATTATATTTTAAAATTTCATCTCATTACTCATAAAGCAAAGTTGGCAATGTTCATAATTTCTACAAGAAACAGTGTTGTTTTTGAGATTACGTATTAGAGTAGAACGTGCTTTCTTTTAGTGTCAGTGAAAATGAATCCCTGTTTCAGTGCCGTCTATAGTACATCCATCTTTAAAAACACTAATGGCTACGATAGAGAGAAGAGAGAAGTGACAAAAAGGCCTATCAATCATAGTTAACTAAAATATTAAAGATTTTTGAAGAGGCCATAATAAGCGTATTGAACATACATCCATCCCAACTCAAAGTGTTCAAAGGAAAGATGACTTACATTTAAAGAGAAATTATTGCCAAGAGTGCCGGCAGCTGTCCTTGATAACATCCATGTTCTGGAGTGGTAGGATCAGGACCATCCACGTTTGTGACAAAGGTCAAATCCTTGTGAGAATGAAGAGGAAGGGCCATACCATTGAATATGAGGAAAATTATATCATTTTCCTGCCCCAGGCAGATTTACCCTCCTCACTTCCTGCTTAATATACAGCATGTATGTATGGTATTCTCTAGAGCTCATTTTGTATTTGAATTTCTGTAGGAGGTATATTCAAATGTAGATTCTTAAAAAAAAAAAGAAAGACAGGACACTTAGCTAGACATTCAAGTTGGATCTAGTTTAATTTGTCTTATCCAACTTGCAAGAGTAAATAAATGGTGATTGGAATGTGCAAAGAGGTAACATTGTTGTTTTGATATATGCTCCTGTTTTCTTCCTGAGTTAATATTCTACTTTGAGTTACTATTAAATCACCTTCAAATCTCGCCAGCACCCCTGAAAGTAGATAAATGGTTTTTAGTGTTGGAGTTTCTTGATTTCATTCCTCCTCTAATCACCATCACCATCAAAAATTTTTGCTGAGTGAGTGAATGAGTGATTGAATAGATGATTCTGGAAGTCCAGAGAATGCAGCTTAGTTACTGAGGAATACTAATAATGTTATTATAAATAATAATAGTGAATTATTTATTATTTATTAAGTACTTAGTATGTGTCAGGTATTTTACTTTGATACGCTACCAACTTGGCTATAAATTCCACTGGCTTTCTTTGCTGTTACAAAGGAAATTTTTCTTAACATTACCTGCTAAATTTAATAGAAAATAGGAAATTCACAGGAAAAATTAAATCTTGTCCTGTTTTTTAACTAAATTGAAAGAGATACACTGCTATTTACAGATTGCAAAGCACACGAATACAATTTAAAACTGCTACCTGATAGTTTTTCTCTTCTTCAGCCTCCAAATTATTCTTAAACCTAGTAACCACTGTAGCACAATCTGATATCTTTTACACAGTCTGTATTCTTGCATTTTTCCATACATTTAAAAAAATCTTATAAATGCAGAGTTATTGCATTTTCCTAGAAATAACCACAATTTTTAGGGGATAGTTAACTTACTCTTTTCACTATCTTAGCATGGTCCAATAGAAATATAATGCGAATTAGGTATTTAATTTAAATTTTCTAATGCCCACATTTTTAAAAAGTATAAAAGGTGAAATAAAATTTAAAAATACATTTTATTTAAACCAATATGTTCAAAATATTATTTCCACATATAGTCAATATCATTATTAGTGAAATATTTTCTGATACGATTTGGCTGTGTCTCCACCCAAATCTCATCTCAAGGGAGAGACCTGGTATGAGGTTATTGGATCATGGGGGTGGTGTCGGTCATGCTGATCTCGTGATATTGAGTGAGTTCTTATGAGATCTGATGGTTCCATAAGTGTCTGGCGTTTCCCCTGCTTGCACTTCTCTCTTGTCTGTCACCATGTAAGACGTGTTTGTTTCCCCTTCCACCATGAGTGTAAGTTTCCTTAGGCCTCCCCAGCCTTGTAGAACTGTGAGTCAACTAACACCTTTCCTTTATAAATTACCCAGTCTCAGGAAGTTCTTTTTTCTTCACATCATAGCTATTATCATCATTTAAAATCACATATGTGGTCTTGTCTTTTAAGTATTCTTGAGAATAATACTTCAATGATTTTGTTTTCAAAATCCTCTGAGTGGCTAGGAGCGCCTAAAACCAGACTCTGCTTATCCCTTTGGGCTCATCTCACCCCATTCTCTCTTTGACTCCTTGGGCTTCTTTAATTTTCTTAATTTAGCCTAGCTCCTCGCCACCTGAGGTAGTCCCCTACCTGTATTATCTGGCAGATGTCATGGATATCAGCCAAAATTTCATGTCTTCAGAGAAGACTTCCCTGTCCACCCTGGTGAGGTGTAATTTTTGATGGATTCATCACACTTATTAAATTAAAATTAAAGGTTTAAGTATGTAAATTAGTATAGGTTGAACATTCCTAATCCAAAAATCTCAAATCTGAAATGCTCCAAAATCTAAGACTTTTTGAGCACTGTAATGCCACAAGTGAAAAATTCTACATCTGACCTCATATGATAGGCAACACTCAAAACACAGTCAAAACTTTGGTTTCATGCGTAAAATTATTTAAAATGCCCTACAAACTTACTTTCAGCCTATTTGTATAAAGCGTATATGGAACATAAGTGAATTTTATGTTTAGACTTGGATTCCATCCCTAACATATCTTATTACGATATGCAAATACTCCAAAATCCAAAATATATCTCGTCCCAAGCAAATTGGATATAGGATACTCAAACTATAGCTGTATAGTATCTGATATTTTTATTACTCTGAGTGCCACTTGGGCAGGAACAGTGTTTTCCTCATCATTCTTCTTGTTCTGAATGACTAGTTTATAATATATACTTATAAGATTAAAGCATAAAGGTTAAAAGTTTGGTTACCTAAAGTCAAGGTTTCAGAGTTCAGAGAACTAATATTTTAGAGCAAATTGCCCAGTATCTCTAAACTTCAGTTTCCTAATCTGTAAAGAAGAGATAAGAATGATACCATGTTATAAGGCTGTCATGAAGATTAAATGATACAATTCATGTAAAATGCTTACACTATTATTTCCCTATGAAAAAGGCTCAGCGAACTTGAATGATTGTGGAGGGGATGATTTTTGTCAAGCCATATGCTTCTTTTTTTCCATGTACACCAAGCAACAGTTTCATACTAGAATTTCCCATGTGTTTTATTACAGGAAAAGAAAACACTAGTCTGGCCAAATTACAGTTTTTGATAAAAATTATAAACATGTGTTTTGTTTTATGTTCTGCATCTCCTTGTACATTTCAGTTGCATGAATCAGCATGTGTAAGTGCATTCATTTCTGGGGCAATGACAAGATCAGTGTCAGGATATGCCAGTCTAATATGCCATAGTCACCAAAGAGGTGTCTCCCTGTGAAGCCTTTGGTGCCCTGCCAGCCAGCCTTCCCCTGCCAAGACTCAGATATCCTTTACTACCCTCCCCATCATGTCTACAGCCCCCTTATTTATGCCAGGAAATTCTTCATAAATGAGTCTTAGCCAAGTTTATATTAATTACATGTTGTAAAATACCCCAATTTCTTCAGGGCCCAATCAAGTGCTTCATAACACTTGACATTCCCAGTCACCAAACATATATTCATTGATCATTGACTCTGTGCCTGAGTGATTGTTTTCCAACCCTATATAAAGATATAAAAACAAATTCAGCAATCAGCAATGCAAAATTCAATGTCTGGCATTCAGTATAAAATTATTAAGCATGCAATAAGGCAGGACCCATAACCAGGAGAAAAATCAATCTATAGAAGAAATTCTCCAATGACAGAGGTGACTGAATTAGCAGAAAATATGTGAAAATATTTTTAAAAATATATTTACTCAAGAATTTAGATCTATCAAACTTTTAACCAAAGAGACAGAATAATAATTACCATCTTATATTAATATTATATATAATTTTATTATAACATATCATATGCAGTATTACATATTTATTATACATTGTTATCTAATCTTTAATACATCATAATTATATTTTAATATATTATATATAATATAATTATAAATTATATATCATGTTATATAATATAAATATATAATTAATGTAATTATTATACAATAATAACAAATAGTAGTAGTAGTTACTATTGCTGATAACAAATTACCACAAACTTAGCAGTTTAAAGTAATATACATTTATTATCTCACGTTTCTGTGGGTCAGTAGTCCAGACATGGTATAACTGGGTCCTCTGCTCAGGACCTCCCCAGGTTACCACCAAGGTGTTGACCAGGATGCTCGTGCAATGGAGGGTTACTAGGGAAGAATGGGCTTCCAAGTTTATTCAGGTTTGGGCAGAGTTGATTTTCTTGTGGTTATATGACTGAAGGCCATGGTGTTTTGCTGTTTTATCAGCTGGAGGCCACCCTCAGGTTCTAAAAGCTATGCTTAGTTCCTTGTAAGGCAGTTTTCTCAACATATCTGTTTATTTCAGCAAACTAACAAGGAGAATAATTTGCTCCAATCTGCTAAGATGATGTGCAGTGGCATGATCTTTGCTCACTGCAACCTCTGCCTCCTGGGTTTAAGTGATTTCCCTGCCTCAGCTTTACAAGAAGCTGGGATTACAGGTGTGTGCCACCATATCCAGCTAATTTTTGTATTATTAGTAGAGACAAGGTTTCACCACGTTGGCCAGGCTGGCCTGGAATTCCTGACCTCAAGTGCTCCTCTAGCCTCAGCCTCCCAAAGTCCTGGGATTACAGGCGTGAGCCACCAAGCCTGGCCGACTTCTTGTATAATGTAATCAGGATTGACATCTTATCACCTTTGCCATATGACATAACCTAATCAAGGGTGTGACATCTTACACCTTTGCCAGTTCTGTTGACTTGAACAAAGTCTCATATCCCATCCATGTTGAAGGGGAGGAGATTATACAAAGGCATAGATACTAGAAGATGGAAATCACTGGGGATCATTCTAGTGTCTGTTCATCTCATTATTATTATGAAAATCCACTTGCTTAGAGAAAGGAAAGTACATTTAATTTTGTAAATATGCCTCCATCAATCTAATTAGGTCTTGATAAATTTCCTGAGGTGCATCCTCTCCAAGGTAAAAATCCACATGATTGTAGTGTGGAATCAGCTTGTAATAAATAAGGTTGGCAATTTGAGGAAGTAAATTTTTGACATCCTTGGGATCAGCCACAATGTCCTGTCCACCATTCCATATTGCTGTTGGAACGTCCATCTTAGTAATGTTGTATAAAGGAGGTGTAAGCTAAATGCAATAAAAGAGAGAGAAAAAAGTTTTTACAGAAGATTACATTGTAGAAGTAACATTAACTATCAGCTGTTGAGCAAGTTGTTTAAATGCTACAAGTGTACAATTAGTTTACACTTAATGGTATATAAACATTAAAATGTTAAAAATACTTGAAGCCACTTTTGTGCACCAATATGAATTGTGAATTGAAAAAACAATGATTGTATTTCTGACTTGCACGTTTGGGAAAATAAGAAAAGATTCTAGAGGAAGAGGGTTCTTTTTTCCATGGGGGATCATCTTTCTAGTCAGCATTTGATCTCAGAATGTGACCTTTTCAAGCAAAATGTCGGATAGGATAAATATCCCTTCTCCTAGGCACAAATCTGGGCTCAGCGGCATTATTAATATTTGGGAATCAGCAGACTCTTCAGGGAGCATTGAGACCAATGCATGAAAGACATTTGAAGTATGATGTTAAAAAGGAGTCAGTCTGTTACAAATAACTAGTGACTATAGTACTCTATAAACTCTCAACAAATTTTCCCTTACTGCTTCTTTCTTGTATTGATTCAACACAATCTCCGGTCCAGGTAACCAGGTCTGGCCAGTTCGTCCTCCATTCTTCAGGCCACAGTGATTGTATGAGAGATAGGCATGTGACTAAAACTGGGCCAGAGGTGTCTCTAGAATGCTTTGCCATAGCCATTGAGAATATAGTATCTTTTGGTGGAGGTTGGGGTGAGGGGGCCGTTGGAAAAACTATGTGAACTAAGTACATCTAGTCACCACTGTTTCCTCACAAGAGACAACCATATTCTGAAATAGTGTGTGTGTGGCATATCCCCACCCCACCCCTGCTGCGTACATCTAACTATAGCAGCTGTGGAGAAAAGTCAGATGTTTCACAAGAGTTAGAATTGAGTTATACATTTTCATTGTTATAGTTGTTATAGTAGTTGTTATGGTTACATTAAAAATTCCCACATTAAAAATTTTTTGGCTGGGCATGGTGGCTCAAGCATGTAATCCCAGCACTTTGAGAGGCTGAAGCAAGAGAATCACTTGATCCCAGGAGTTCAAGATCAGCCTTTACAACATAGTGAGACCCTGACTTTATTTTTAAAGGTAAAAGAAAAAAGAAAGAAAAAAAAAAGAATTTTTTCCCCAAATTTCTACATCCTAGATTTGAAAAACCCAAGTATCACTGATGACTACTTTTTCAGTTTAAGCTCAGTCTATCGGCAAGAAGCCAAAATCATTATTGGATTTCCTCACACATTTGGCAATAAAATAACAATAACAACAATACACATTTCCCTTTGATATAAAACTTTCTCTAAAAGTTTTCATAGATCTGGTGACACACCAGATCGAAAGTAGTACTATTTGCTAGGGAATGGTGTGCCCTGGCAGATACTACTACTTCCTAAAAATGATACTTCTTACTTATATATTTAATGATCCAAATAATGGTATTTTTTAAGTGGCTAGTAAATGACATCCTAAAGAACTATTAGACAGTCTTAGTTATTAAACATAGATAAGAAGTCAGAGAATATACTTTAAAAACAAACATGTTTTTTGTTTGTTTGTTTTTTGTTTTTGTTTTTTTGAGAAGGAATAAGTGTAGTGGAGAAGACTAGACTTTAAATCCAGGAATCCGGGGTCATATTTTGGTTGATTTTTTCCCCCTTCCAACTTTTATTTTAGATTCAGGGGGTACATGTGCACGCTTGTTACATAAGTAAATTGTATATCATGGAGATTTGCTTACAAATGATTTTGTCATCCAGGTAATGAGCACAGTACCCAATAGGTAGTTTTTCAATCCTCACTCTCCTCCCAGCCTCCATCCTCAAGCACACCCCAGTATCTATTGTTCCCCTTTTTGTGTCCCTGTAAACTCAATGTTTAGCCTCTACTTATAAATGAGAGCATGTGATATTTGGTTTTCTGTTCCTGTGTTAATTTACTTAGGATAATGGCCTTCACCTGCATTCATATTGCTGCAAAGCACATTATTTCATTCTTTTCCATGGCTACGTAGTATTCCATGTTGTATATGTACCACATTTTCTTTATTCAGTTCACCTCTTATGGGCATCTAGATTCCATGTCTTTGCTATTGTGAATGGTGCCACAATGAAATACGGGTACATGTGTCTTTTTGATAGAACAATTTATATTCCTTTGAGTATATACCTAGTAATGGGATTCCTAAGTCAAATCACAGTTCTGTTTTAAGTTCTTTGAGAAATTGTCACATTGCTTTCCACAATGGCTGAATTAATTTACATTCCCACCAGCGGTGTATGTGCATTCTCTTTCTCTACAACCTCACTAACATCTGTTATTTTTTGACTTTTAAGTAATAGCCATTCTGACTGGTGGAAGATGGTATCTCATCATGGTTTTGATTTTCATTTCTCTAATGATTATTGATATTGACCATTTTTCATATGCTTATTGGATGTATGTATGCCTTCTTTTGAGAAGCATTTGTTCATGTACTTTGCTCACTTTTTAATGGCGTTGTTTGGTTTTTCCTTGTTTGCTTAAGTTTCTTGTAGATTTTGGAGATTAGATCTTTGTCAAATGCATAATTTGAAAATATTTTCTCTTATTCTTAGGTTGTCTGCTTACTCTAATAGTTTCTTTTGCTATTCAAAAGCTATTTAATTTAATTAGGTTCCACTTGTCAACTTTTTGTTGTTGTTGTTGTTGCAATTACTTTTGGCATCTTTATCATGAAATTTTTGCCAGGTCTTATGTCTAGAATGGTATTTCCTAGATTTTCTTTTAGGGTTTTTATAGTTGTAGGTTATACATTTAAGTCTTTAATCCATCTTGAGTTATTTTTTGTATACGGTAAAAAGAAGGAGTCCAGTTTCAATCTTCTGCATATGGCTAGCCAGTTATCTCAGCACCAATTATTGAATAGACAGTCCTTTCCCCATTGCTTGTTATTGTCAACTTTGTTGAAAATCAAATGATTGTAGGTATTCAACTTTATTTCTGGGTTCTCTAACCTGTTCCATTGGTCTACGTATCTGTTTTTGTACCAATACCATGCTGTTTTGGTTACTGTAACCTTGTAGTATAGTTTGAAGTCAAGTAATGCCTCCAGATTTGCTCTTTTTGTTTAGGATTGCCTTGACTATTCAGGCTTCTTTTTGGTTTCATATGAATTTTAAAATAGTTTTTCTAATTCTGTGTCAGTTGTCATTTGTAGTTTGATAGGAATAGCATTGAATCTGTAAATTGATTTGGACAGTATGGCCATTTTAATGATATTGATTCTTCCCATCCATAAACATGGAATGTTTTTCCATTTGTTTCATCTCTGATTTCTTTGAGCAGTGTTTTAAAGTTCTCATTGTAGAGATCTTTCATTTCCCTGATTAGCTGTATTCACATTTTACTCTTTTTGTGGCTATTGTGATTGGGATTATGTTCTTGACTTGGCTCCCAGCTTGGACATTGTTACTGATTTTGGTATGTTGATTTTGTATCCTAAAACATTACTGAAGTTATTTATCAGTGTAAGGAGCTTCTAGAATGAGACTATGGGGTTTTTTAGATATAGAATCACATCACCCATGAAAAGAAATAGTTTGACTTCCTCCCTTCCTTTTTGGATGCCATTTATTTCTTTCTCTTGTTTGATTGCTCTGGCTAGGACTTCCAGTACTATGTTCAATAGAAGTGGTGACAGTGGACATTCTTGTCTTGTTTCAGTTCTCAAGGGGAATGCTTCAAGCTTTTGCCCGTTCAGTATTATGTTGGCTGTGGGTTTGTTATAAATGGCACTTAATATTATTATTTTCTTTCTTTTCTTTTTTTTTTTTTTTTGAGACAGAGTCTTGCTCTGTTGCTTAGGCTGGAGTGCAACGGCGCAATTTCGGCTCACTGCAACCTCTGCCTCCTGGGTTTAAGCTATTCTGGTGCCTCAGCCTCCCAAGTAGCTGGAATTACAGGTGCCTGCCACTACACCCAGCTAATTTTTGTATTTTTAATAGAGATGGGGTTTCACCATGTTGGCCAGGCTAGTCTCAAACTTCTGACCTCAAGTGGTCCGCCTGCCTCAGATGGGATACAGGTACCGAATGTGCAGGTTTGTTACATAGGTGTACATGTGCCATGGTGGTTTGAAGCTCCTATTGACTCATCCTCTAAGTTCCCTTCCCTCACCATCCAACCCTCAATAGGCCCTGGTGTGTGTTGTTCCCCTCTCTGTGTCCATGTGTTCTCATTGTTCACCTCCCACTTATGAGTAAGAACATGCGGTATTTGATATTCTGTTCCTGTGTTAGTTTGCTGAGGGTGATGGCTTCCAGCTGCATCCGTGTCCCGGCAAAGGACATTATCTCATTGGCTGCATAGTACTATGACTGCATAGTATTCCATGGTGTATAGGTACCACATTTTCTTTATCCAGTCTATTATTGATTGGCGTTTGGGTTGGTTCCATGTCTTTGTTATTGTAAACGGTGCTGCAGTAAACATACATGTGCATGTATCTTTATAGTAGAATGATTTAGATTCCTTTGGGTATATACCCAGTAATGAGATTGTGGGGTCAAATGGTATTTTTGATTCTAGATCCTTGAGGAATAGCCATGCTGTCTTTCACAATGGTTGAATTAATTCACATTCCCACCAACAGTGTAAAAGTATTTCTATTTCTTCACAGCCTTGCCAGCATCTATTGTTTCCTGACTTTTTAATAATCGCCATTCTGACCAGCATGAGATGGTATCTCATTGTGGTTTTGATTTGCATTTCTCTGATGATCAGTGATGTTGAGCTTTTTTTCATATGTTTGTTGGGATGGCTCTTATTATTTTGAGGTAAGTTTCTTTGGTGCTTAGTTTGTTGAGGGTTTTTAACATGAAGGGATGTTGAATTTTCTTAAGAGTCTTTGCTGTGTCTATTGAGATAATCTTGTGGTTTTTGTTTTTATTTCTGTTTATGTGATGCCTCAAACGTATTGATTTGCATATTTTGGACCAACTTTGCAACCCAGGAATAAAGCCTACTTGATTGTTGTGGACTAGCTTTTTGATGTGTTGCTGTATTAGGTTCACTAGTATTTCATTGAGAATTTTTGCATATATGTTTATCAGGGATATTGGCCTGAAGTTTTCTTTATTTGTTGTGTTTCTGCCAGATTTTGGCATCAGAATGATGGATGCTGGCTTCAAAAAATGAGTTATAGAAGAGCCCCTCCTCCTCGATTTTTTGGAATTATTTCAGTAAGATTGGCACCAGCTCTTCTTACATGTATAGTAAAATTCGACTGTAATTCATTCTGGTCCAGGGCTTTTTCTGGTTGGCAGTGTTTTAGTACCGATTCAATTTTTGGAACTTGTTATTGATCTGTTTATGGTTTCAATTGCTTCCTGATTTAATCTTTGGAGGTGTTATGCTTCCCAAAATTTATGCATTTCTTCTAGATTTTCCAGTTTGTGTGTGTAGAGGTGATAATGATAGTCTCTGAGGAATTATTGTGTATCTGTGGGGTGGTGGTAATGTCCCCATTGTCATTTCTGACTGTGTTTATTTGAATCTTCTCTCTTTATTAGTCTAGCTAGCAGTCTATCAGTTGTATTTATTCTGTCAAGGAACCAACTTGTGATTTTGTTGATCTTTTGTATGTTTCTTTGAACCTCAATTTCATTCAGTTAAGCCGTGATTTTGGTTATTTTTTCTTCTGCTAGCTCTGGAGTTGGTTTGCTCTTGTTTTTCTAGTTTCTCTAGGTGTGATGTTAGGTTGTTAATTTGAGATATTTCTAACTTTTTGACGTGGGTGTTTAGCACTATAAGCTTTCCTCTTAACACTCCTTTAGCTGTGTCCCAGAGATTCTGGCATATTGTATCTCTGTTTTCATTAGTTTCAAAGAATTTCTTTATTTCTGCCTGTATTTCATTATTTACCTAAAAGTCATTCAGGAGAAGGTTGTTTACTTTCCTTATAATTGCATGGTTTTGATGGATCGTCTTGGTATTGGTTTCTACTTTTATTGTACTGTGATTCATGAGTGTACATGGTATAATTTCAGTTTTTGTTTAATTTGTTGAGAATTGCTTTATGGTTGAGTGTGTGGTCGATTTTAGAGTATGTGCCACGTGCACATGAGAAGAGTATGTATTCTGCTGTTGTTGGGTAAAGTGTTCTCTAGATGTCTGCTCAGTCTATTTGGTTAGGTATCAAGTTTAGGTCGCAAATATCTTTGTTAGTTTTCTGCATTCAAAGATCCGTCTAGTACTGTTAGTGGGGTGTTGAAGGCTCTCACTATTGTCGTGTGGTTATCTAAGTCTCTTTGTAAGTCTCTAAGGGCTTGTTTTATGAATCTAGGTGCTCCTGTATTGGGTGCATATATATTTAGGATAGTTGTCTTTTTGTTAAATTCAACCCTTTATCATTATTTAATGCCCTTCTCTGTTCTTTTTGATAATTGTTTATTTAAATTCTGTTTTGTCTAAAGCAAGATTAGCAACCCCTGGTCTTTTTCCTTTTCCATTTGTTTGATAGATATTTCTCCCTCCCTTTTCTTTGAGCCTACAAGTGTCATTGCATGCAAGATGGGTCTCATGTAGGTAGCATACAGTTAGGTCTTGCTTCTTTATGCAATTTGTAATTCTTTGCATTTTAAGTGAGGCATTTAGCCTGTTTGCATTCAAGGTTAATACCAATATATGTAGATTTGATCCTGTCATTGTGTTGTTAGCTGGTTGTTATGTAGGCTTGATTGTGTAGCTGCTTTCTAGTGTCAATGGTCTGTGTATTTAAGTGTGCTTTTGTAGTATCTGGTAACAGTCTTTCATTTCCATGTTTAGCATTTCATTCAGGACCTCTTGGAAGGCAGGTCTGGTGGTAATAAATTCTCTTAGCAATTTTGCCTGAAAAATATTTTATATCTTCTTCACTTATAAAGCTTAGTTTTTCTGTATGTGAAATCCTTGGTTGGAATTTCTTTTCTTTAAGGATGTTGAATACAAGCCCGTAATCTCTTCTGGCTTGTAGGGTTTCTGCTGAAAGGTCCACAGTTAGCCTGATGAGGTTCCCTTTGTAACTGCCCTTTCTCTCTAGCTGCCTTTAATATTTTTTCTTTCACATAGACTTTGGAGAATCTGATGACTGTGTGTCTTGGGGGATGTTTGTCTTATATACTATCTTGCAGGGGTTCTCTGAATTTCCCAAATTTAAATGTTGACCTCTCTAGTGAGGTTAGGGAAATTTTCATGGACAATATCATCAAATATGTTTTCCAAGTTACTTGCTCTCTCTCCCTCTCTTTCAGGAATGCCAGAGAGCTGTAGGTTTAGTGTCTTTACATAATCCCATATTTTCTGCAGATTTTTTTCATTTTTTAAATTCTTTTTCTTTATTTTTGTCTGACTGGGTTCACTGAAATAACCAGTCTTCAATCTCTGAGATTTTTTCCTGAAATTCTGCCATACTATTCTGCCATTAATACTTCTGATTATATTATGAAATTCCTATAGTGAGTTTCCCAGCTCTATCATATCAATTTGGTTATTTCTTAAAATGGCTATTTCATCTTTCAGCTGCTAAATTATTTTATGGGATTCCTTAGATTCCTTGGACTGAGTTTCAACTTTCTCCTGAATTTCAATGATCTCTGTTGCTATCCGGATTCTGAACTGTGTATCTGTCATTTCAGTCATTTCCATTTGGTTAAGAACCATTGCTGGAAAAGTAGTGTGGTCATTTAGAGGTCATTCGCCTTTTCAAATTTCCAGAGTTCTTGCACTGATTCCTTCTCAACTGTTTTGGCTGATATTCCTTCAATCTTTGAAGTTGCTGTCCTTTGGATGAGGCTTTTTGCTTTTATATTCTTTGAAGCCCTTGATATAAGTTGTGTTTAGTTGACTGGCTTCATTTCTGAATAACTTCAGGGTACCAGGGCTCAGCTCAGCACTCCTGGGCTGTATGCTATAACCTTGGTAGGTGGGACCATGTGCAAAGCTTTGTTCTCTGACCACTACTGTACTGGAGAGGCTGAGATGTTCTTCATATGCTGGCAACAACACTCTGATGGGAGGTGGGGCAAAAGCACTTCATCGCAGCAGTGGTGGTGGTAAGGTTTACACACATGCATGCTTGCAAAGCAGTCATGGGAGACTGCAAGTATGTTCACACTGGTAGGGGCCCATCTGCAAAAGCTCTCCTATGGCTAGGCAGAATCTGCCGGTGAAGGAGGTATGGCAGTGACCAGTGGGGAAGCACCCTGGTTGGGCATGTGAGGCTGTGCTGCAAGCAGGTGCAGCCAGGCAGGAAACCTGAGAGAGGCCAGCAGACAGGGATGTGTTGAGATCACACTGGCCCCATCCCATGGGTAAGATAGCCCTGTTCTGTTTAGGTTCAACAGTCAACAAAGGCCAATGCCACCTAGAGGAGCTTGGCAAGCCTTGGGGAATGGATGTCCCTGGCCGTATTTCACTGCAATTCTTCCTGCACCAAACTCTCTTGGCTTTGCACAGGTGAGAGTCCTGTCCCTGCCAACTCTCCAAGCAGCTCTGCCTACTAGCTCAAATGTCTATGGGGGTTGTGGGGTGTCCTGCAGCTATGTCCATAGTAAGAGTGGGCCATTGCACTCCTATTTAACTCACCTCTTCCCCAGGAGCTACTCAGGGCCTGGAATGAGTCCTGGTGCTCAGCAACCCTGGGCAGGCTTCCCAGAATCCTCCCTCTAGCCCAGGCTCAGCATCCTACCTCCATTCACTCTCAATGCCTTTCTTCTGAAGATCTGCTCAGAGTGTTCCAATCTTCTTGATGGTCTTGTCTCTTAATGGGAGAAGCTCTTCCTGGCTGTGTCTAGTTGCCCATCTTGAGCCCCTCTCTCTGGTTGTTTACTAGCTGAATAACTCTGGTAATTTACCTACCCTCTCTGAACCTCTGAAAAAAATAGGGATAATAATATTTACTTTGCAATGTCCTTGTAAGAATTAGAAATAATGATGTGGCACATGGCAAGAACCCAATAAGCAGCTTGTGAGAACAGCAATAAGCAATATCCAGTGTGGTAAATGGAAGTGGCAGGTGCTTAATGAGTGGATACTATTTTTGTTAGTTCATTTGCAGCATGGAACTGATTATGAGGATTATTTTTGTACCTGGTGAAAGTGCATCATGTTCTGATCAGAGTTTCCCCAATCAAAAGCTTGGAGCCGACCAGAATTAACAGCCTAAAATAAAATAAACACATTAAAATAATATAAGAAAATAGTGTACATTTAAAGACAGTACAGAAGAAATTTACAAAGAAGATTAACATTATGCCCCACTCTTTAGAAACGTAAGCTAAATTTCAATAAAGATTAAGAAAATAAGTAATAAAAAATGATAACTCTTACTGTAATTCACAGAATTGGTACAATCTTTTACTCATTCCTGTATCTTTCCAATGAAAATCATCAGATTTTTTTCATTTAAATCCAATGCCTTTAAATATTATCGTGCTACACACAGAAATACTTTTTAAAGATGCAAAATTGAATGATTCTTGAATATCTTTGCTTCAGGAATTTTAATAATTTTTTTAAAGGCATTAACTATACATTTCTTACATTTAAAAATTACTGCTATTGTTATTATACAACTTTGTACCTTATCCTCATGATGTGGTCTAAGCTGTTATGATTATATTCCCTATCCTTAAACATTGTTTTCACTATTAAAAGAAATATTCACCCACTGAGCTTTCCCAGTTCTGTGTGAGGTACATGGCTGCTGTCTGCCTCCCATATGCCAGGGCAAGCCACCTGCTGTGATGTGCATAACGTAGCCATGGGCTGACTGAGACATGTGCATGACTACTTTTGCATTTTGGTACTGAAACTTCAAATATTAGAATATAAGGACATTCATACATACAGCATTTCATTTTTCTGTTATTTGCCACCCATGAAGGATTGATGAGGCAGATAACTTTGACGTTTATGTCAAGCACTTCATTAAATTATTCTCAGACTCTTCTGTGTTTTTCTTTCTTAGCTTGAATCTCAGATATTTTTCCCACTTACTAATTTAGTCCTGATTTTTAGTTTAAAATTATTCCCATCATGATTTATATTCAGAGAGGCAGCAGTCTGCTGCTGTTGAAATTCTGCAAGCTTTTAGAAATGGGAGGCAATAGGATGTAGTACTTAGGAACTTGGGCTCTAGGATCTAATCTGGTGATTTGGTTTGGCTCTGTGTCCCCACCCAAATCTCATCTCTAATTGTAACCCCCACGTGTCAGGGGAGGGGCCTAGTGGGAGGTGACCGAATCATGGGGGCGGGATTCTCCTTTGTTGTTCTCGTGATAGTGAGGGAGATCTCACAAGATCTGGTTGTTTGAAAGTGTGTGGCACCTCCTGCTTTGTGCTGTCCGTCTCCTGCACTGCCATGGTAAGATGTGCTTGCTTCCCCTTCGCTTTCTGTGGTGATAGTAAGTTTCCTGAGGCCTCCTAGCCATGCTTCCTGTACAACCTGTGGAGCTGTGAGTCTATCAAACCTCTTGTCTTCATAAATTACCCAGTCTCAGGTAGTTCTTTATAGTAGTGTAAAAGACCCCGATACACCTTGTTTGTATCCAGGCTTAATAGACTACTGAATCTGTGATTCAAAGCAAGATATTTGTGAAATGAGAATGACAGTAACACTATTTCTTAGGATTGTGAAGATTATAGTAACATCTATAAAGCATGTAGCACCTAGTAATACCCAACAAACAGCTTTTTTTCACTAGGATTACTACCATCATCATGATCATCACTTTTGCCTTAGCTGCCTATGTAACTTATAACTAAATATTTACCATGCCCCCACCATCCCCACTTATTTCTATCCTGAAGAGGACTTTCTGTCAAAGGGGAAAAGTTTTTCTTAAGTGAAGTCAATTATAAAATGTATAAGGAATAGGCAGCCATACGCAGTGCTCACGCCTATAATCCCAGCACTCTGGGAGGCTGAGGTGGGAGGACTGCTTGAGTCCAGCAGTCCAAGACCAGCCTAAGCAACAAAACAAGACCTCATCTTTGTACAAAGAATCAAAAGTTATCTGGGCATGGTGGTGCATGCCTATGGTGCCAGCTACTCAGGAAGCTGAGATAGGAGGATTGCTTAAACCCAGCATGTCAAGGCTATAGTGAGCCATGATTGTACCACTGTACTCCAGCCTGGGTAAAATGATAGTACCACTGCATGCTTTTTTTGAGACCCTGTCTCAAAAAATAAATAAATAACATGCTATGACATTTGTAGAGTGGGGGGATATCAGTGCCTTTACTAAAAAGTTGTCATAATAATTCAGTGAGACTGAATAAAATCACATGTATGAGCAGCAAGAAGAACATATATTAAGTGCTCAATAACTGTGAAATTAAACGTGTACTACCTGGAAGGCCATGCTCATAAGAGGACTTATCTGTCTCCTCATCAGTAGGAAGCCCTATATCCTGAACATCGTTCTTAGAGGAACTTGAAGCCTTATATCCTGGGGGTCAAACTCTTCCAAGTATTTCAGAAATCCTCACCTAGTATTTCAGGCTATCTATAGTAGTGATTGTCTAAAACAGGGAGCAAATTTGTTAGGGTATATATTAAAATGCAAATTCCTGGGGGGGGGTCTCAGATATATTAAACCTTTAAGAAGACACCAGCCCTCTCCCCATCATAGAATTATTTATATTTTGTTCACTTTTCAAAAGGTGTTGTGACTGAGCCATCAGCCAAGAATATAGGCAAATATTACATAATAAACAAATGAATGTGCGTGCACATGTGTGTGCATGCACACACAAAGACACACACACACAAGGCTCAGAAAGTCAAACCAATTGAATTAGACTTATCTCTGAGCTTTCTGTATATTGAGTAATAAAATAAAACAAATAAAACTTTAAATGAGGGTAAAAACATAAGCCATAAATCCATTTTAATTCTTCCCTAGCTTTCAATTTGCTCTGAATAAAGCATCGTTTCCACATTCTGAAATGCCCCATATATTGATTGGAGGATGAACAGCTCTTTCTGGAATAAGATGCATCATTTTATATAAAGTTCTATTAGAGCTGATGACTTTCTGAAAGAGGAAATAAAAGCCTTCCCTTGAAATGCAGTTTGGAATAATCTAAGGATCAGAACTCAGTCAGAATATCTGAGAACCATGCTCAAAACCCAGACACTGAGGACAAGAAGAAATGGGAATGAAGTAAATAAAAATGAAGAGTTGATGCTGATTCCAAAAACATCAATGTGACGGTGGCGGGTGCCTGCAGAACCCTGCAGTGAGCTTTCTGAGAGCACTCCTTGAGGGTCTTGCAGAGGTATGTGTGCATCAAGCAGGAATAAGAAGCACGTACCTGGGCCCAGTGCAGCATATTCTGAACAGATGTTCCCGCAGGATTGTGTGACAAGTAAACATCCAAGCGACTCTGCAAAGAGATTACTTCTCATTTAGAGGCTAATCATATCATCACACCACAAGTAAACATTTGAGAGAAATTTAAAAAGTTTCTTCTTTTCCTCTTTTCCCTTTCTTTATTTCTTTTTTAATTTTAATTTTTATTTTTGAGATGGAGTCTCGCTCTGTTGCCCAGGCTAGAGTGCAGTGGTGCGATCTTGGCTCGCTGCAGGCTCCACCTCCTGGGTTCCATCTCCTGCCTCAACCTCCTGAGTAGCTGGGACTACAGGTGTGCACCACCATGCCCAGCTAATTTTGTTTTTGTATTTTCAGTAGAGACGGGGTTTCACCATGTCAGCCAGGATAGTCTTGATCTCCTGACCTCGTGAACCACCTGCCTTGGCCTCCCCAAAGTGCTGAGATTACAGGCGTGAGCCACCGCGCCCAGCCTCTTTTCCCTTTCTTTAAGGAAAAAACATATACCACATAATCTGAAGACATATTAACCAAAGAAGCCCATCTTAGAAGAACTTTTTCCTCCACTGACTCTGTCCTGTCCTCAAACCTACAGGGGGCATCCCACTGGGCAAAGACAAAAGGAAATCTTTTTCCAGACTCAACTCCCATAGGTTCAAGGGTATAGGAGATTAAAGGATAAAAACCCCAGTGATCTTCTCCTTCACCCCATGTTAAGTCCCAAAGGACATTCAAAGAGAGCTGTTGACCCTAAGGCGCTAATAATAGATCTGAATGTTACCTTTTGTTTTCTGAATTTTAAAATGTGGTAAATATTCTACAGGACTCTGAAGATTTGTGGGGCAGAATTAATTCAGTCAGTTTATTTAGGTATCTTATGGATAAACAACCACACACACACACACAGGAACAAAAACAAAACATGCACATAAACTCTTGATTCTCTCATATTTTCAACTGCACTTTTTAAAATAAAAAGAGTTATTTTCAACCAAAGTAAGCATCGGAAACATCTTAGGGCTTTAGAAATATTTTAACCTACTTATTAAGCTATCCAAATGTACTGAATACAAATCAAAATCTCAAAGGTTGAGTTCTGGACATGTGTATTTTTCCAAAGTTCCACCAATATTATTATGCATCCCTGGTTATGGTTCTTTGAAACAAATGTCCGTGAAGGTGCTGTAATATTCTGTAAGCCTTGCTTTTTGGCAGAAAGACAAAAGGTGTTCTGAAAAAAGGTGTCCATATGGACAGCAAGGGCCAATTAATAGTCAAGAGTGTTATTTTGTGATGTCTTTCTTTAGCAAACTTTTAGGATATGCTGAGAGGGTGCTTTTAAAATACACTCTTTTGTGTTTGTTTCAAGGTCTTTTTACTCAGCTCTATCTACATGATATGCTTTCACCTATATATATCCTTGCATCTAAGTGATAGGCAAGCATAGTTTCCACTGTACATTGAGAAAGTGAGAGAGGAATGTAGAAAGGCAGTGGCTAAGACATGTTTTGCATAAGAAGTCTTTTATAAATCTTTCTTGAAAGCAAGAAAAATTTTAAGCAGTGCTTTCCACTGACTGGAAGAGTAGGCTCTGGGCAGAAGTCTGTGAGAGAGGCAGAGACCAACTTCAGCTTGATCGTACCTCTGGTTTCAAACACATCTCCTCTCTTTCCCTCCTCCCTCCCCCAACTCCTTGAGTCATCATGGAAAATATCTCAGTTAAGTTAGACATTACTTGACAAGAACCCTGACACTGATCCCTCTCAGTACCCCTTGAACAATAAATTTGTAGCTGTTGTTCAAGAACCATCCCTCCTTTTATCCCTTTGGGTTAAGGAAGTAAGTGGTTCATAAAATAACTTTCCAAATCAACTGTGAAAGTGGAAAATTGGTAAAAATAAAAATACAAATGTCTGGACTTTCCCCTGATATTCTACTTCAGTGAGTATGACATAAGGCGCAAGCACAGCAAGATAAATATGAAAACCATAGCTTTTATCTAAGTGAAGGACGTTTCAGGTAAGAAGAGACGAGGATTGTTGGCAGAAAAGCTTTCTTCTCAAATCCTCCTGTGAAAGCAAGTGGACTCTCAACCCTCACTGGAAGCCATGAATGTACTGATTACATTCCAAAAGCAAAAAGGAAGCCTCGAATTGCAGTTGCCATATGCTCCAGAATGAACTTTCATCACCTCTGTGCAACAAAACAAATGTTTTCCCAGACCCAGTTACTTACACTTACCATATTTAAGTTTTGCGGATCAAATCCACTCAGAGTAAATAGGAAGTTGCTGCAAATACGATGGAACAGCTTCCGACTGCAGACTTTGGTGGCAATGAATTGGTCAAACAATGTGTGAGGGTGGAACATTTTGTCACCAAACAACACCTACAAGATAATTTAAAACCATCAAATCTTATAGATGTGGATATCAAAAGTGGAGAAAGAGGTAGTTCAAAGAAGGACTGCACAGTATTAGGTGACATCTGCTCAGTGTTGGTCCTTAGTGAAATCGTGAGGCTTGTTATTAGGTTTGTAATCCTTCCAATGCACCTCTTAATGGCTTTTCCCAAAAACCTTTAATTGGGGTGTTTTTTAGAATGCCCCTTGAGAAACTAGTTCCCACAGGAAATTTGTAAGGCTTTGGAGTGAGGCATACATGTGTTTCATTCTGGATTCAAACACATTCTATACCTTGGGAGAGTTTTAAATTTCTATTAATATAAATTTTCTCATCTATAAAATGGAAAAATGTTCTAATAGGCAGGGCTGTTGTAAAGTTAGTAGGTCATGTTTAAAAGACAATTAGTGCAGTTCCTAGCATCTAGTACACATGAAAATATTATTTAAAGTATAACTTAATGTAATTATTATTACTGTCATAATTAGTGACTCACACAGACTTGAGCCATTCCTTCCGGAATCCTTTAATGAATTCTTTCTATAGACAAAAGCTTAAACCACATAAATGAAGCTTTACTAGTGGAATTTCAGGCAGTGTTGCCAGAGAGTTCCTTTGCTTCACAGCTACTAGTTTTATAATCTTAGCATAATAAACTAGATATAAAGTTAAAAATATATTTTTTAGTTCTTAAAACTTTGGAAACACCCATTTACAGTAAAAATAAACACACATTTCTTCTGGAATTCTTTGCTAACCAGATATTACAACTAAAGAACAGTAATAACTAGCATTTATTCACTTAAAATCTAATTCACTTTAGGATCTTATACTATATCTAGAAAACTAGATCATGTAAATTCCTACTGATCATAGCTTATTAAATTCTGAGTTTAAAACTGATTATCTTATAGAGGCAGATACATTCTTTATTTAATGGAATATTTGATATTCCATGGAATATTAATGGAATATATGAAGTACCAAGATTTCATACTCTGTTTCATGCCCAAGAGAGAAAGAGAGGGATAGAGGCAGGGAAAGAGGAAGGGAAGGAGGGAGAGGGAGAGAAGATGGAGGAGGAAGAAGAAGAGGAGGAAGAAGAAAAAGGCAAGGGAAAGGAAGGACAACAATATGTTAAACTAGTTCAAACCACACTTCTCAATTCTTTAGGTCTGGAAAGTAATAATAAGCCTTATACATATTATCTAATTGATTCCAGACTCTTATTCATTTTATCACAATCACTAGGACACTTAGATAATACCCTAGATAATTAATTCAACTTGCCAAATTGTAATTCTTCCTGCGTAAATGTCCCCATAATAATTTAATAATAGTAGCAGCATACACTCATAAAATGAGCATGTCTTTTAAAATAATGTTGACATTTACTTCATGTTTTCAAGTGTGACAATTTAAATAGATTGTCAAATGAATAAATAAAGTAAAAGGCAGCATCTGACTTTAACCAGTAAACAAATTTATTTTATTTTATCAATAACTTAGTCATCCATGCTTGGCAAAACAAATCCATGTGAAAGAAAATAGCCAGTTCATAAAAGTAATCAACAATGAAAATGCAGTGTTAAGAAACAGGTGACATCTACTGTAATGGATTCTTGGTTCCCTGTTCTGAAACCTGGAGTTGGCTTTCCCAAATATGGAGTAAATTAGCAGGACATTCTCTGACTCCACTCTACCTCAATATCCCGTGACTCAGCAAAATTACTATGCATTTACCCAAAGGTGAATAATTTCTCCTTTACCCTAACCTAAAAGAGAAGATATTCATGAGGCCAACCAGTAGGAGAGCACCTGTGTACAGAGTAGCAAACATGCCAACTTGTAGATGTAATTTCAAGTTGGCTCTGGAGGAGGCATGTTTGTCACGTAACAGCAGGGAGCCAGTCTCCTTCTAGTAGCTCTTTTGGTATGTGTGAGAATTAGAAAAGGCACCTCTCTTTATTGCAACATGGCCCCATGCCAGGGCACATGGCTTGCTAAGCAGAACATGGGCTGGATTCAGCCCTCAACAGCCCACTGAACTGGTCACCCTTGTTCACTAGCTTCTTCAGGTTGGCATTGAAAAAGTGGAAAAACCACCACATACAAAAAAGACCATTGGTTGGGTTGCCTGGTCATATCTGGGTTCAAATTCTGGCTCTGCCATCCATTAGCTGGGTGACTTGGGAGAGGCTGCTTAGCCCCTCTGAGCCTTAAGTTCTTCTTTTAAGAAATGGAGACAGTACTAACAATCTTTAATGTTGTAGAGACGTGTCAAAAGCAAAGGATCAAAGCAATCTATAAGTCAGAAAGAAAGTAGAATGGCAAGAACACAAAGGCATAAATGTCCAGGGGCAAAATGGGATGTGAGGAAGGGGAAATGGATGAATTAATTTCTCAACTTGACAAACTCTACTCATTCTATCAATGTGAAAATTGAGGCTTGTCCAAGGTTACAATTGGCAGGAGGCGGAGGCAGAATGTGAACCCAGTTTTGTCTGACTTAAATCTTTATCCTCTATACTCAATTCAATTCAACTCTCATGAATTGAGTTAAACGTAATAGAAACAGAGCAACTGAAAATACTGGCAGCATCAATGAAAAAGGAAGTGCTAATCAGAGAGAGAAAAAAGGTTGTCTCAGTCCAGAAACTCCCATAAAAAAGGAACCCTTTCACCAAGCATGCCTGCAAGCATCTGGCTGATGGGAGAGGAGAGGAGAAAGTCTCTTCCTCAAAAAGTCAAAAACATACCTAAACGTTGTCTATCATTTCATTGTCATATCTTATAGATTATTTTTTGTTGCACAACTCTTGTTCCAATCCCCAGTATCTATCAACTGATGTGTTAACAATAACTCCATCATTACTCTCCTTATTTTTCACCCTTCTTGATGTCCTTTACCCGCATCTGCTTACATTTGGTTCCCAGGGGAATCTTTCTAAAAAGGGGCATTATGCATGTCATTCCTCTGTGCAAATATTTCCATGCTCCCCAATTACCTATAGAATACATTCCAAACTCATTAATTTGGCACTCAAATCCCTTTATAATCTGCTTCTACATTTCCAACATGATTTCTCATACTCTCCTTTACTAATACTAATATAAAACTCCAGTAAAGTGAGTTATGTGTGGTTTTCCATGGCCTGAGCATCACCATTTCAATGTTGCTCATGTTTCCCTCTTGTTTTGGAAAGCCTTTCTATACCACACTCTATATTGAAATGTTATCTTTAAGTGCAAACTAAAATGCCATCTTATCCAAAAAGTCTGTTGTGATTCCAACAGCTAGAAGTATTCTTGCTTTTCTCTGAGTTTACCTAGCAAAGTTTTTGCTCTATCATTATAATACTGGAGTTTCTACTAGGAATTAGTAGGTCATATGAGGCAGTTCTTCTGTTGGTACTATAGTTACTCTATTGGAGTTATAATTTAGAAATGGCTGAGAATGACGTTTTCCAGCTGCATCCATGTCCCTACAGAAAACCAAACACCGCATGTTCTCACTCATAGGTGGGAATTGAACAATGAGAACACTTGGACAGAGGAAGGGGAACATCACACACCGGGGCCTGTTGTGGGGTTTGGGGAGCGGGGAGGGATAGCATTAGGAGACATACTTAATGTAAATGATGAGTTATTGGGTGCAGCACACCAACATGGCACATGTATACATATGTAACAAACCTGCACGTTGTGCACATGTACCCTAGAACTTAAAGTGTAATAAAAAATAAATAAAATAATAATTTAGAAAGGGCAATCTTTCTACAATTACAAATTTGATCAAGCCACTTTTCTATTCAATATTCTTCAATGGCCTCCCATCATTAACAGAACAAAGTCTAAACTCCTAGACATGACACTGCTTCCTTCCATTGTCTCCTAATACCTCCTTAGTTGAATCCCATTCTACTCTCACACACACCCTAGTTTTTACTCATATCAATGAGCTGAAAAGTTTCCTTGTAGACATAGCCGTTTCCTAATGCCAGGGCCTTGAAATAGGAGCTCCTAGATATCTTTTGGCTGAATTAACTTGTATACCACATCCTACACACGTCAGGGAATGCAGAAGTTTGAAGACAGCTGTGCAAATGAAGAGGAATGGAAAGATCCCACTGTCCTAAAATATCTCTTAATTGTGTGGGAATACTGAAATAATTTAGCAAACAGTCTGACATTGTTTACTTAATAGCAGGAGCAGGCCAGAGTGAAGTCTCAATGGTATAGGAGGCCCAGGTACCAACAGGCAATGTAAGCATGTTTTGTTATTTTCAGGTGGTTTTTCTGTTACCCGTCTTTCTGGGATGTATAGATAGGCACTTCAATCACCACAGACTAATTTGCTTAACTCTCAACAGGAATCTTCTGTAAATCTTTGGGCTTCTATCAGAATTGTTTCACTTTCATCTGCTTTCATTGAAATCACTGAACTGTACAATCACCACCATGGGAGTTATTACCATGGGAGAAGCCCATGTTAAAATACAAGAAGAAAGCACACCAACCTATGCAATGCAATTCACCTGGACTAGATAAATGATCAGATTAGTTAGCTGTCAACTAGAGGAGATCAGGGGGCCCAGAGTTTTGCCTGGGTTTTTGGAATTGTCAAAATGACAGCCTGTAAAGTGTCAGGAAATGCAACAAGGTTGGGCATTTAGTGATGGAGGAGGGTACGTTCTATAAAACTAATGATAGCCAAAACAATTGTTAACATTTATTAAAGGTTTACAGTATGCAAGACATTGTTTTAAAGGATATGCTGTATTAATTCACATTGTCCTCATGGTAGTCCTATGAGTGAGAAGCTTTATTATCCCCACATTACAGATGAAGAGCATTTAAGGTCTTGACCAGATTTACTCAGCTCACAAATCATACAAATGAGATTCAAACCCACACCATCTGATTCCATGCTGTGAACTCAACTGCTACTGTCCCTAAAAAATTAGGGATCACCAGAAAAATTTAATCTGCTAAATTCAACAAACCAATCAATCAAATAAGCTCTCTCTATCTGTGGTTGAGGAATGATACAGGAGACACATTTCTAGACATAGTTGAAGAAAGTAGGGTAGATTAGCAACAGGGGGAGTTCCCTGAACTCTGCTAATAAGATTGCGTACATCATCAGTGAACTTACATGGATTATCTTGAATACCTATTATTTTCTCAGAAGTTTGTAAAATGTCATTGGTTTTCTGTTGAAATCAGTGGAAATAAAGCTACTTTTAGTTATTTCAGATTAAAACTTGGGAAGTCACATACCTTGACTACTTGCCTGGAAAGAGATGTTAGTTTTTTCATAGGACTTCGGGTGTATTTCAGTGTGACAACTGGAGCCAGTGCAAAAAAGATCTTAATCCTTTTAGCCAGTTCTGGGTTTGTAGAAAATGCTATAAAAGCTGAAATGGAAGAAGACACTAGTTCATAGTTTTCACGTAATTATTTGTTCATTGTAAGTTGTAGTAAATGTAGCCATATTAAAAACAAAACAAAAAACAACATAGAATTATTACCATTTGTAGAGAAGAATTTCTCAATTTCTCAAGGGTGGAATTGGCTAATTCAGAATAAAGTGTTTCCTGTCCCTGGGGAGCGCAAGGAGAGAGGGTTCAAATATCTACTGTGGGGCATGTCTAGGTAAACTCCAAAGCCCATTCCAGCTTGACGATAGTCCTGGTATCAGACAAAACGGGGCTGTAAATTTGGCTTCCTATTTACTTCCTATTTCCTACTTCCTATTTACTCCCCTGTGTGAGTCTCGGTTTTCTCAGTCTGTAAGTGTGAATGGTAAAATCCTTATAGGATGATTTTTATAAAAGTCAAATGTATGTAAGTTATATGCATTTGACCCTTTATAACCTTTGTGTCTGTAATCTTTATTAAATATATGAAGTGTAAGATGTTACTTGGGAATATCACCATTAGAACAGATTCCTCAATTCAACCATTTATGGAGCATGGATGATAGTGGTTTCAGATGTTTGCAGTTTCCGATGAGAGGATGTATGTAAGATGTGTGATACAGTACAAGTATGTGCAGACCTGCTTTACACCAGAATCCTGATTATAATTAAAATATAGAAAACAGACGGATGGAAATCCTGTTGGTAGTGTTAAGGCCTCTAGCCAAAGTGAGAACAGTAAGGGGACAAATGGGCCTCATAACACTGCCAACATAGCCCTACCCACATCTGGCCTACTCCAACGCCTCCCTGGCAACTACAAGTCATACTGATTGTAGCATATGATCGCTGAGTTTTGTAATCTCTGCTTTCTTTTTAGTGTCCCTCACTAGACTGTGAGATCTTCAAGGAAAGAATGAATACTCTATTTATCTCTGCTTCCTCAGCGTATAACAGTGTCTGACAAATGTTTGTTGGTCACACAAACGAATATATGAATAATTCTCCCTCTTTCAGGCTTATCTCTCAACCTCCAAATTTAGTATTGGGGGAAAATTCCCTATTGTCATTCTTATTTTATTTACTCTTCAGAAATTAGCCAGAGGAAATGGTTTCCCAAGCCAAGCCCCCAAGCTAGAGATTGCACAGACAGAAGAAATACTGACCCCCTTCCATGAACATGCAAGAAGAGCCCCTGACATTCTCTGATCACATCTGCCCCAAACACACCTATGGTGGTGCCTTGTGAGTGACCCACGTAGTAGAGTCGCTTCTGTCCTGTTTTCTCTATGATAAAACTGATTGTGGCTGGAAGGTCATATTTAGCCATCTCATCCAAACTATCAAAAAGAAAGAATAACGAATTAGAAAAGTCATCTCATTGTTAGGCCTAGAACATTTAAACACATTCAGTGAAAACATAAATACTTTGATTTTGTTAAATATAAGACTGGTGTCAATATATGATATTAGGCATCTATGCAACTTTAAGGGGTGCAACACCTTGATTGCAAGTCAACGTTTTTAAGAAACTGAAATCAGAAAAATTTGATTTGTCAAGGCCTACTCATGCTTTTCTTGCAAGGCTAGTCATATTCACTTAATTCTATAACAGATTTACCAAGCTCCTCTGAAAAGACCAGTTACCTAGAATGCTTATCTAAAAGAATAATAAAGCAAACAGATTTGCAGACCTCAGCCAACTGACTGAATCAGAATTTCCTGGGAAGAGACCCAGTAATCCGCATATTTAACAGTGACCTCAGTTACTTCTGATCCTGTGTATAGTTTAATAAATACTTACCTAGGAAATTTTCTAGTCATTTGCAAGGGTGCAATGGATTATGGTATAGAATTAGGAAATGCCAGTGCTTTCCAGAAAGAAGGCTGGCAATGAAGCCAAGGAACACAGGGTTTTCATGACCTCCAAGGCATGGTTCTTAGCTCCTATGCCAGTGCATGGGTTTGCTCCTGTAACCAGGTAGGCATAGCTTCTGAAGCAGACAGCAACCCCTGGCACTGCTGCTGACAACACTGTTGCTTAGCCATTCTGTAATCAGGCTTTCTTCTTACTTCCCCCAGAACATACATATACACACTCACCCACACACATACCAGGAAGGAGGCAGCAATTCTAAAACAGTCATGCAATAATAATGACAGTTCTTTAGAGCCTGTGAAGAAAGTCTGGGTAGAGAGAGAAAGGTTTGTTTCCTTCTTGTGGATTCCACTGGGTGCATTTGGACACAAAAAGGGCAAAAATCACTAGGTGTTCATACATATACATGAGCAAAGTACACACTGTATTCGTTAATAGGTTTCTCCTTACCTGAAGGCCCAGTATTCTGGTGATTCGGGTGACAATTTAAGGTGTTTTCTGGACCAAGTGTTTCCTCGGCTGTTCCCCAACCACACATCATAGCCACTATCTGCCAGAAGGAAAGCCAGGCTGTTGTTGGGCAGGTTGCAAATCCAGTTACTGGCAGATGCAATTAAGCCATGCTGCAAATACACAGCAGGCTTTGGAGCTGCAAAACACAGGCAACAAGAATTTCACGTCTGAACTTCCTCAGTGTCTACAAGAAAAATCTCATTCCTGAATTTCTGTAGTATAGAAGAAAGGGTAAGAGGTAAAATTTGATGCCAGGCAAACCTGGGATCTAGTCCCTTCTGAGCTACTTACTTGGGTAAGTTATTTAAGTTCTCTCTGTCTTATTTTCTTATTTGTAAAGGGTTATATATACTGTATTGTATTATTTACGTGTGGAAGTTAGATTGCCCTAGTTCAAAATCCCTTCTGATATGCATGAACTCCTTTGTGCCTCAGTTAACCTATCTGTATAATGGGAAATAATAACAAATGCTATCTCCTAGTGTATTTATAAGAATTCAGTGAGAACTTAAACATACAAAAGGCCATCTGGCACAGTAAATATTAGCTCTATTACTGTTATTTATATTAATAGCATTATATTTTTCAAGACATCTGAATCTGATTAAAAATTTAATTTTTGGCTGGGCGCGGTGGCTCAAGCCTGTAATCCCAGCACTTTGGGAGGCTGAGATGGGCGGATCACGAGGTCAGGAGATCGAGACCATCCTGGCTAACACGGTGAAACCCCGTCTCTACTAAAAAATACAAAAAACTAGCCGGGCGAGGTGGCGGGCGCCCGTAGTCCCAGCTACTTGGGAGGCTGAGGCAGGAGAATGGCATAAACCCGGGAGGCAGAGCTTGCAGTGAGCTGAGATCCGGCCACAGCACTCCAGCCTGGGTGACAGAGCGAGACTCCGTCTCAAAAAAAAAAAAAAAAAAAAATTTAATTTTTTTTCAAAATAATAAAAAGTAATTAAAATGCCATTTGTTGACTGAATGTCAAGCACTATGGTAAGTTTTATAGGCACTGCTTCATTTCATCTGAATTGTTAGAAAGCAAAAAACAAGGATATAAGTAGAACTTTATAGTTTAAAATTGTTAATATGATACAAAAATCCTATTCCCAATGTCAGATAGGGACATTTTAACTAAGAAAGAGAAAGGAAAAAGAAGGAAGTGAGAAAGTGTTGAAAAAGAGAGAAGAAAGGAAAGAAGTGACTAGGGTTTTCCTCTGCTTTATAAATGATTTGTGATGCTGTGTTGGTATCTCAGGACCCTACCTCAGGTCACTTTTGGAGCTAGAGTGGCTTCCTGAGAGTAAGTTGTACTCTCAGAGAGCCTTCAGCCACCAGGACCAAGGAACTAAGAGTCTATGTCCATTTTTCCACCTTTTGGAATAGAGGGAAAGAAGAGGTGTTACTGACTTTGCCAAAGTTAAGTACCATTAAATAGTT
>NW_012115933.1:4037211-4055176 GCF_000951035.1 Colobus angolensis palliatus
AGAGAGAGAAGAAAACAAAAGCAAATAGTTTCTGGAGAATGAAATGCTCACTTTTTTCACCTATGGATAGCCACCTGCATTGTAGGGAGCTAGAATTGACCCTTTAATGAAGTTTAAGCACAGAACTGATAGGAATGAATAGGGTCTTTTTTGCAGAGATTCCTGAGGATACCTGAGGCTCTATTTTAGAAAAAAACAACAGAAAAATAGAACTGATTTTTTAATTGGAGGCAAGGGCAAGTGGTGTACTATAGGCAGTAAACTATCCCTCTAGGCTGAGAGCTAGAGCTGAGCGTCAGGTGGGTCACCAGTTGCCCATGCTCCCCTGCACAGCTGCCTCCCCAGCAGGATGTGGGGCAGCCACAGGAAGGGTAAGCTGAGAAGTGCTGCCGTGGACATTCACTTGGGCAGGACATCAGAGGACTCAGATACCAGCTTCCCATTACAGGTCTCAGTCTTCTTCACAACTATGGCCCTGCAGGAGCTGGTGCGGCTGAAAGAACCAGAGCCCCCGCCAGAGCCAAAGCTGGACTGAAAGGAGTCCAGGCCATAGCTGAGGCCAGAGCTTGTGAGGCCGAGCCCAGTCCACCTGGGTAGCCGCTGCTGGTACTCCTATGGATACACCTGCTCTGTGTCCCAGACGCCAGCGGGCTCTCCTTGCCCTCCAGCAGCTTCCTGTAGGTGGCGCTCTAGATGCCCAAGGCCAGCTTGATATTCATTAGCTCCAGGTTCCGGTGAAGCTACAACGCCCCGTCCTGTTTGATCCGCTGCAGAGCGGCCTCCAGCTCTGCAGGCTCAGCGTTGAGTCCTTAAGTGCAAACTCCCCACGCTGCTCCGCATTCTCTGGCCTTTGAGGACTTCAGTCTCATCCTGGAATTGGCTGATGTTTCGGTTCATCTGAAAGATCCTCTTCCTGCGATACAGCTCATTCTCAGCCTTCCCAGCCAGGGCCTGCAGTTCCTCATACTCAATCTGGTGGTGCATGCTGTCAGACTTGGCCCAGCTGCGGCTGGCGATCTCCTGGTACTGGGTGGAGACCTCGAGATGATGCCGTCCATGTCCAGGACTCGGCTATTGTCCATGGACAGGCCCACAGATGTGACCGAGATCTGGGACTGCAGCTCACGGATCTTCTGTTCTCCTGGGGCAGCCCTTCTAGGAGAGACTACTTGCTCTGCGTTGTTCATGTAAGCTTTATCTACATCCTTCTTGATGAGGAAAATTCATTCTCCATCTCTGTAGGCTTGTTGATCTCATCCTGGTACTTTTGAAGCCCTCCACCAGTCCCTGCATGTTGCCAAGCTCCACGTCCAGCTTCAGCTTCTGGTCCCATGTGTCCAGCTGCCACAGAAAGTGGTTGATGCAGCTCTCCATGTTGTCCACGTTGCTCCCAGCTGTCTTCTGCTGCTGCAGGCTCCACATGGTCTCCAGCATCTTGATCTGCTGCTCCAGGAACCACACTTTGTCAATGAAGGAGGCAAAGTTGTTCAGGGTCTTGATCTGCTTCTTCTCCTGGGTGTTCACAGCATGGATGTTGGGATCCACCACCAGCTTTAGGGAACTTAGCAGACTCCGGGTCACAGTGATAACTGTGATGCCTACCATACCACCAGCCCCAGCATAGACCTCACCCAGACCCATACTGGTGCCCAGGCCACCCAGAAAGCTGCTGCCCACCTGAAAGAAGCTTGAGGAACTGATGCAAGCACTGGGTATGCTCCTGTACCAACAGCTGCTGAAGGCGGACTTCTAGGTCACCCTGATGGACATGGTGGAGGCTGGAATGAAGGCAGGTAGGCTCAACTAGATGGTGATTTGACAAGCTGAGAAGCTGTTGCTAGGTGGGAGCTACTAGGGTAATATTTACTTTAAACCATGAAATCACACAGACTTGGGTCCAGAACTGACTACAAATAGTTTAATACCAGTGAGAAGGCATCGTAGTAGTTGAAGACATTATATCCAAACCTGGGTTTGAATGATTATTGAAGCTAAAAGTTTTCAGACTAGTGAGAAATTTAGAAGGCAAAATTGATAGATGGCAATGTCAGGTTGCAAGTAGAAGGTGAGGGAGAAGGTGGTATCAAGAATAATCCCTAGGTTTCTGATTTTCAGAACGGGACAGTGGTATCACTAGGGTAAGAACATGATGTATTTTGGTGTTTGCTTGGTAGGAAGACAAAGTCATGAAGAAAAGGAGTGACCAAATAAACAGTGTATATAAAAGTGACTTAAAACTTCAAAGTTACACTAATTAAACAGAGAGGTGGAGGGTGATGATTTTTCTCCTCTAATGGAAAGGACAGCTAAGGATTTCAGAACAGAAACTGCTTGGCTTCTCCCAGGACATTTAAGTACCTCTACTTTAAGTATTTTTCCTTTCATAACAAAATAAATAATACCTGTCCTCCCTGGGCATCCTCTTCCATCTGGAATCCTATAAATTCCAAGGATATAACCATCTTTTGTTGTAACATCATACTCTTCATAAGGATAACCCCAGTAAGAAATAATCTGGCTCTAAAAAGAGGAAAGGAAATATATACCTTCATTTTATAATTTCTTAATTTTTACACATGCATTACAATATAGTACTTTGTTTGTTTGTTTGAGACGGGTCTCACTCTGTTCCCCAGGCTGGAGTGCAGTGGTGTGATCTTGGCTTACTGCAGCCTTCGCCTCCTGGGCTCAAGTGATACTCCCACCTCAGTCTTCCAAGTACCTGGAAGTACAGGCACCTGCCCCAATGCCCAGCTAAATTTTTTGTATGTTTTTGTAGAGATGGGGTTTCACCATGTTGCCCAGGCTGGTCTTGAACTCCTAAGTTCAAGGCATTCATTCCCCTGCCTTGGCCTCCCAAAGTGCTAGGATTATAGGTGTGAGCCTCCATGCCTGGCCACAATGTAGTACTTTAAATTGCACCTACTGCTTATCACTCTATGTGCTCTGACGGCATGTAATATTCCTATGAGTATAATTTAAAAGGGATTTCTAGGAGTTACATAAAGAGGCATAGGTAAGTCTGGGTGGGGTGACCTTACATTCTTGTTTGCTCAGGACACTTTCTGGTTTTGCCTGTTGGCCTGGTATTATTAAAGCACCCTAGTTTGTTTTGATGAAAAATTATATGGTCATCTAATGAGGGAAACCACAGGGAATTGTGGAGTACCCTGTGGCTAGTAACAAGTGAACTATTACCAAACAGACTTAAAAGAAGAGGGGAGGAAGCAGTTACCGGAAGCCAAAAGGAGAAAGTCAAGCTGAGATAATCAAATTAAGGAAGACAGCTTGTCTAAGTTGACTTCACAGGGAGGAAGCCAGGGCAATAAAAAATCAAACCTTACTGGCCTATTTCTTTCCATCTTCTGCTCACAATGTGCATTGGCTGAATTGAACTGAAAACCAAAAGACAAGGTTGCTTGTTGACCTGTCCTTACAGTTCAGCCTCTTGGCAGAGAGAAAGGTGTTAAAGAACAAAGAGTGAGCCTAGAGGGGTCAGAGAAGATACCCCACCCACAGATACACAAAGAAGAGGAGAAGTAGTGATTATTAGTTATCTTCTGCTTAGAGGTTTACATTCCTTGTCTCATTAACTTTATAAGAGGCCTTTGAGATAGAATTGTACCATTTACAGTTGAGAAAACTGACATTCAGGTAGATTAACAATTTGTCCAAGATTATATACTAGGAAGAGATAAAAATAAGATTAATGCTAAAGTAAGTTTAACTCCAAAGCTTATGCCTTTATCAAAGGATTATGCATTTTCCCAAGTCAGAAACAGAGATGCATGTATAAATTATGGGCTACATAGCACAGCGGGGAAGAGCCCAGGCTCTGGAGACAGACTGTGACATTGTGAGGATTATATGTAATATGTGTAGAACAATGCCTAACATAAGTGCTTTATAGAAGATTGTTCTTATTATCATTACAGAAGGATTAAAAGCCAAAAATCACTTATACTAGAGAGAGAAGAATTATGTGAGTTCAACAGTGTGGTAGGAGATCAACAGTACTTGCTGGACACTTTGGAGAGAGAAACAAGAAGAGATACTAATGAAAAAAAACTTTGGCAGTTTCATTATTTTTATGGTTCTAATACAACTTGGGTATGGTACAGGAAAGCAATTGTGCACTGTTTATATAGGAAAATGGAGTATATTATCAGAATGAATTCTGTAGTAGATATTTGTCATTTGGCCTTTTTTTCTTTGCCTAACACTATTCCATTCCACTTCTGATATGAATTCCTGAATGTTAAAACACTTTGGTAATAAACAAAAGAAACTAACACTGGCTTATTAAACCAAAAAAGTGCATTGGGATAGTTCACAAAATCAAAGAAACTTCTCTATGAAAAACCTCAAGGAAAACTCAAAGATACTCTATAGAGATCATCCGTATTAAGTCATGAACCTTCTCTTTAGGAAGCCACCACTGGATGGTAGTTAAAACTAGGAGATGGAATATTACTGCCCCAACTTGGGTCAGATCTTTTAATTCTTAGATTAGTTAGCCATATAAAGAAACAGGAGAGGAAACACAGATTTAGTCACTGGAGGAATTGTTGAAAACTGAGAAGGCACCTCAGTTGTATTTCAAATGCTGAAATATGAATAATTCCTCATTTTAGCATTTTTTCTTAATAAATGACTTACAATATTCATATTAGCTTCAGGGTTTGCATTGTTTCCTTTCTTATCACAACCATACATAGATCCAAGAGGAAGCATCCAGCATGCTGCTACTAAAAGCTGCCACATTTGGGATCTGCCTGGGAAAGGAAATTTAATACATTTGTCATCAAAGATAAATTCAATGAAGTGAAATTTGGTGTAATCTTTTTATAACACCGCTGTGAGAGAGAGCAGAAACATACTTCTAGGCTGTGCTTTAACCAGTAGAATACTGAATTATACAACATTCATTCTGTGAAAAATCTAAAATGACTTTTTAGTAAGAAAAGAAAAGATGGAAGGAAAGAAGAAAGGAGGGAATGAATGGAAAGGAACAGAGAAAACAATCAATCAAGTTTCCAGTAGATAACTGGACAAAAGGGGGAATAGATAATTTGTAGAAAAGAAATATAATGGCCAATAAATTAATCAAAGCACATTTAGTATCTCTAGTTATTAGATAGATTGGTACTTTTTTCTGATGGTGGAGTTAGTCATTGGCAAAACCTTTATGAAAAAAATTTGTTAACATGTCTTATAAATTTAAAAGTATTCATAACCTTCACTCAGTAATTTTGTTTTCAGGAATCTATCTAAAAGAAAAATGATGTATATATAAACACTCGGTATAAAATTGTTTCTTATTGTATATATTAAGCCAGTAAAATTTCCCGAAGTAAGAGACTGGTGACCTAAATTATGGGTGAGAAAAATGGAATTATTCAGTCATTAATATTATGCTTATGTGTGATATGTGAAAATTCCTGCTACATAATACATACGGAAAAACAGAATTCAAATTGTGCATATATTTTGAGTTCAATGATGACACGAACCATAATAGAAAAAAAAGCCTAAACATCAAATTTTAATTATAGTTAGATGATTATTTTCTCGTTTTTAAAGTGTTTTTCACACTTTCTAAATTTTCTATATCCAGTATTACTTTATCATAAGACAGACATTATTATTTAAACTTTTTTAAAAATTGTGAACATTGTAGAGAGAAAAAGATTATGAGTATTTCTTATTTGTCTTTGAAACTACTTAAATTTAAAGCAAAAACAACTTTGCAAAAACAACCAAGGGGAACATTATTCAGGAGGGCTTCCTTTTACAGTTACTTATAAAATACAGATCTTCAAATTATTTTAGAAAATACACCCTCCCTGCTAATCTGTTTTGTTACTGTATAGTAATATAATATATTGACATCTAAATTAATACAGATTAATATAGCTTAATTCTGGTGCAACTCTATGGCAGCAATAATAATATCACCTTCAGAAGCAATAATTATTGCCATTACAACTATGTATTGAGCACCTATTCTGTACCAAATAATGTGCCAGACATACATTGTTTCATTTTATTCTCAAAATAATTCTAAACGATAGGAAATATTGGACTGGGCATGGTGGCTCATGGCTGTAATCCCAGCACTTTGGAAGGCTGAGGCAGGCTGATCACTTCAGTCCAGGAGTATGAGACCAGCCTGGGCAATATGGAAAACCCTGTTTCTAAAAAAAATACAAAAAATTAGCCAGGTATGGTGACATGCACCTGTAGTCCCAGCTACTCATGGGGCTGAGGTAAGAGGATCACCTGGGCCCAGGAGGTTGAGGCTCCAGTGAGCTGTGATAGCACCACCACTGCATGCCAGCCTGGGCGACAGAGTGAAACCCTGTCAGAAAGAAAGGAAGAGAGAAAGAGAAAAAGAGAAAGAAAAGAAAAGAAAGAAGAAAAGAGAGAGATTGAGAAAGAAAGAAAGAAGGAAAGAAAGAAAGAAGAAAGAAAGAAAGAAAGAAAGAAAGAAAGAAAGAAAGAAAGAAAGAAAGAAAGAAAGAAAGAAAAAGAAAAAGAAAGAGAAGAAGGAAAAGGATGGGAAATATTGTCCCCATTTTATTTAAAATAAAACTGGGTCTTACAGAAGTCAAGTAATTTGCCCAACATCAAACAGATGGTCATGGAGGCAGAATCTGAACTCAGGGTGCCTGACTCTCGGAAATGCACACGAAGACTATGCTCTTAACCACTCAGTCCATTCAGGCTGGTTTTATGGGGGCCCTCCGGCTTCTGTCTGTCTAATTAGTGTTTTTCTAAGTATGGCCCATAGACCACAGGCATCATAATCACCATGAAAAACACTAAAGACTCTTAGACCTCACACTGAAAACTCTTAGACCTCACCACTGCCCAGCTGAAGAAGAATCTATTGTGGGGTGCGTGGCCCAGGAATCTGCATTTTAAACCATCATTACGAGTGGTTCATACACATTCTAAAGTTTAAAAAACAGCCAGACTGGTTGGATTCTTTCAAAAGAGAAACTTTCTCATTTTCATTTCTGTTTCTCTGAGACCTAGCATGGAGGTTTTTATAAATGCCAGTAAAATGGATGGATGAAGGAGTAAATGAATACGTTATTTAATTTTTTTTTTTTTTTCCCCTGAGACTGAGTTTCACTCTTGTTGCCCAGACTGGAGTATAATGGCGCGACCTTGACTCACTGCAACATCCGCCTCCTGGGTTCAAGGGATTCTCCTGCCCCAGTCTCCGGAATAGCTGGGGTTACAGGCGCGAGCCGCCACACCTAATTTTTTGTATTTTTGGTAGAGACGGGGTTTCACCATTTTAGTCAGGCTGGTCTCGCACTCCTTATTCCTGGTGATCCACCCGCCTCGGCTTCCCAAAGCGCTGGGATTACAGGAGTGAGCCACCGCGCCTGGCCATGTTATTTAATCTTAATGACTACGCCAAATTGACTCACTATTTTATATTACATATTGCTTCACCGGTTTGATTTTATTCCACTTCATCATTCCTCACTGAGAGTAAGCTGTGAATGTTGATCAGGTCCTTACCTCGGGATTGTATTTTATGGCAAAGTAGTAGCGAAATGTGTAAAATTTGGTCTTCTCTCTCAAGGCTTTGACAGTTTACGTGCTCTCATTTCTGCTGAGTGGTTGGCATTTTGAGACCTCAGAATCACAATCACCGCTAAATAAACCTGGGGCCCTTGTGCTGGAGCAGATCCAGCTCTCTTCTGAAATGGTTAAACCTGTGGGTGTCCTAATGTTGCAGGGGAAGAGGGCTGTGAGCTAGCACAATGTGCTCCTTATAGAAAGAGCTGGGATCCAACCCCCAGGGATGGCACAAGGATATACTAGCCATGACAGATTGCCTTTTGTAACCATGACATACAGCTCATCCGCTGCCTTTGTTTCACTCCCCTGCGTTATATGGATCTGGATATAGAAGGATGACACACCCCAGCAAGAGGAGTCTCTACGTGTTCCATTTAGGAAGGAGTGTCAAGTCCAATCTAAACAGCCTGTCTTCCAGCACCTCTTATGAGGGGTGTTCTTACCTGCTTTGCCTATCCAAGCCTTATAGTAGTAACTATAATTGTTGGGTAAGGGTGCTTGATTCAGGAACCTCTCCTAATAATACTCTGAGTTTTTTAATTTATTTGACCTGTTTCTGTGACAGCTCCCTGATGAATATTGCCTTCTCATGTGTCCCACATCGGCATTCTGCTGGTTCATATATCCTTACATTCTATATAATATCATATATCCTTATATCCTGGTTCACATATCCTTATATGCATTAGCATACTAGACTAAGAAATATAAAGATATTAGACTAAGAAATATAAGGATATTAGACTAAGGATATGCTAATGCATATAAGGATTTTAGACTAAGAAAAAAGCAGACATGGTAAATTCCAGGGGCTTCTCAGTTTGTAAAGATGAGACCCTTGGTTGCAAGTACTCAGATTAAATCACAATAGATTATATTTATTGTATATTTTATTATAAATATAATCTATAATAGATTATATTGATTTATCACTCTAAATCCACTTTTCACATTGCTGTCTTACAAAACATGACTCCCATAAAATGCTATCTGTATAAAGAGGCCATGGGTAAATATATGTTAAACTATATATGTGTGTGTACATATTATATATATGACTTCCTTGGAGACTCATAGACTCTGTGTGTGTGTGTGTGCGCGCGCATAAAACTTGCTTGGATATTCAGACTACACACACACATACATGCACATGTATGTGGATAGACTTATATAAATGCTATAAACAATAAACATCACTTATTTGGAGAGCCTTAGTTTATAATTAAGGTTCGCTATAGTTCTGCAATCAAGACTCTATTTAACTTTATTTAACCTACTTTTCTGCAGTCTTTTTTTAAACTTTTATTTTGGATTCAGGGATAGACGTGCAGGTTTGTTGTATACATAAACTTGTGTCATGGAGGTTTTTGCACAGATTATTTCATCACCCAGGTCCAAAGCCTAGTACCAAATAGTTATTTTTTCTGATCCTCTTCCTCCTCCCACCCTCCACCCTCAAGTAGGCCCCAAGGTCTGTTGTTCCTCTCTTTGTGTCCATGAGTTATTAAATGCTGATTTAATATTTCTTTCTTTATTTACTATACCAAAAAAATCTATATAATGAAGGAAAGGCTAAAATAAGTGAGCAAAAATGGGAAATTTCTCTTTCAAAAGTTTCTTCAGGCAGATGCTCTACATGACTGTGGAGACAGCTGCTAGTTTTACTCAAATTTGGTTGGAAAAAGGTACATTACTTGCAAGACCCCCTTCCCATGCTCAAAAATCTCGCTTCTCCAATAGTTGCTTTTTGTCCGCTCCCCACCCCCAACCCCTCTGGCTACTGCAGTCAGTAGGAAATATGAGACTTTCAAGAGAATGTTGCCTTGACGCATGTTTGATTTTATATTGGGTTCATATATTGTACATCAAATGCATGTTGATTATATGTAGGCAGTTCTCATAAGTAATGCATTTTGCACTGACAAATACCTTGATGGTGAAATCAAGTATAGCAATTTCTCAACAAAAGAATATCAGAAGTAATAGAGACCTTAATTCCATTTTTCTTATTGCCCTGTAATAGGAACTATCAGGCTCATCAAGCAAACACTTAACAACAACTTATGGCAATGGTTGGAGAGCATTCTTAACCAGTCCCCACCCTAATTCTTCACTCTATTCGTAAATGGAGGTGAGAATTGGCCAGAGTGTTCAGGCACAAAGACCCCACAGAAAACTCTAAGCTCTAAGTTTGGAAAACTCTTAAGTTTAGAAAATGCAAAGAGGTCAGTTTCTACAGATGAATTTCAGTTTGATCAATGGTAAAATAAAGCTAATGATGAATCCCTGAAAGCTTTGTGGAGAATTCTGAGTTAAAATTCTAACTCTCTCCTTCAGAAGATATGGCAGCCATGAGAATGCAGCTATCAGAGCTTCAACTGTGGGGAGCAAAACTGGCTATGAGCCACAGCTCCTGTGTCTCAACTCCATCACTAGCTTCCCAATGAAGCCACACATTGTAGACATTTCCTAACCCTTGGCTATCACTGTTTTATTATTAGTTGTGTGATTGCTAGGCAATTAAACTTCTCCGAAACTTAATTTTCTTATCTGTATAGTGAGGATAACAACACCTACAAGTAGGGTTGGCTTAAGATGATAAAGATGTGATAAATAAGATGATAAATAATGTCTATAAAACATCTAACAATGCTTGACTCTTAGTAAATGGTAGCTATTGTTATAACATGTCTTCTATTTCTGTGATTATTTCAGTAGTATGTGTTGGTTCTCCAACTAGTTCATAAGCTTCTTATGGGCAAGAACCACATATTATACTTTATGTTATAAATACAAATGCTTCATATTTATAACTTTTTAAATCTTTTGTGTCTCTAGTTTTGCTCATACTGAATATGGCACAATTATTTCAATTGACTTACGAAAAATAACAACATATTTTGTACCAACACTTCTCAAGTAGAATAAGAGCAGTCAAGAATTTCTGTTTACTTGTTAATTCTACTAATAATTTTCATTCTTGACTGTATAGAGTACTTTGCCTATTTAATCTATAATTTATATACCATGGACTGAGCATCTATATGCTTAATCATTATAATCATTATTTTTCCACCACTAGCAAATGTAAATGTCAGTTTGGAATTTGAGCAATATCTGTTTTACTCAATTTCTTTTCACTGAGCCTTACTCCCCTTATGAAAATATTTTCAAAGTATTAATAGAGGTTAGAAAGTTTGGGAACAGTGTAACTCACTGGAAGATTACAAGAGAGGAACAATTTTGTCTTAACAAATTTGAGTGACAAAGTAAAAAATAGGATAGGGCCCAGAAAAGTGAAAATAGAAAATATCTTGTATATGCAGGTTACCTGATAAACAAATAAAAGACACAAAACAAAGCTGATGTCAACATGCACAATAAAATGTAAGCAAAATGTGTGACATCCTCACAGCCCAAGGAAGATGCGACAAATGGGATTAAAATTTACATATATATATAATTTTCTAAAGTGTATGTATATATAAAATTTTCATCCTGTATTATATTTGGCTTGCCTCTCTATATACACATATATATACATCTATATATATATAATTTTCTAAATAATATGTATGTATATGTATAGAAGGAAACCAAGAATAATATTAGTGAAAGACATGAAACCATATCTTGCCTGTCATCAGTTATGGCATACATTTTTTATTTCATCTTTTCTTGATTAATGAGCTTAGAAAGATATGGAAAAGAAATGTGGGAATGGAGAATGTATGGGAGGAAGAAAATGATTATATAATAGATCATTATTTGGACAAAAGAATAAAAGGTCCATATTTACAATGAATCAATATTATGATCTTAAGCAGGCTAAACAAAAAACTGAAAGAGCCAAGTTCAGTTCTTTGAAACTGAAGGATCTTTTTCTTCAGGAGAGGGATTTTTCTGTACAAGATCCCTCTCCTGAAGATACAAATTAAAAACATGTTTTCAATTACAAGAGGATTTTAAAATAAACTATGATGTATTAATTTAATCTTGTAGATAAATCCATTAAATTATTTTTAAAGACTATATAATAACATGGAAACATACTCATAACATGATTTTAAATTAAGGAAAAAGTTGTTGGGCAAAAGAATTATATATACCAATAGTCTATAAAGTATACAATAATTTTCAAGAAATACATAGGCACATATGTAGTTTTAAAAGAATGAAATTCTAGACCTTTGACTCTCATCTATACTCTTTTGTAATACTAATTTGGCCTGAGAATTTCTGGTTTGAAGCAGGTTCTCCTTTTCTAACTTTGCAAAGGAAAAGCCCAACCCTCTCCTTTCCTGAATCTTACAATGTGAAGTGTTCCAGACTGAGACTCCCTAACAAGGGAATAATTCACAATATTGACATTAGTATTGGGAAAGGAACTGACTTTAATAAAATAGCAATCCCTTTCCAAGGGCATTTAACCTCTGCAAGTCAGTTTCCAATACTTTGCTTTGAAAACAAAAAAGTAGAAAAAGGATGCACTTGAGTGGTTAGTAGATAGATCATAAAAAATAATTTTTGTGTCTTGGCTGGAAACCATAATTCTCAGCAGACTAACACAGGAACCAAAAGCCAAACACTGCATGTTCTCAGTCATAGGTGAGAGTTGAACAATGAGAACACAGGGAGGGGAACATCACACACGGGGGCCTGTCGGGGGCTGGGGGATAAGGAGAGGGATAGCATTAGGAGAAATATCTAATGTAGATGACGGGTTGATGGATGCAGCAAACCACCATGGCTCATGTATACCTATGTAACAAACCTGCACGTTCTGCACATGTGTCCCAGAACTTAAAGTACAATAAAAATAATAATAATTTGTGTTGATGCATCACTATGTGATTTGTGACACAGAGCTTCATAAAGAGCTCAAAAAATTGTGGCATTATGTAAACATGGTTTCTCAGCACTACTCACATCTATTCAAAAAATGAAAAAGAATTAATGATGAATTTTGTTTCATTCTGTCAATAAATAATAATCACCAATGGATGCAGAAGTTAAAAGGAAAAGATATATTTGTGTCATTAAGAAAAGCATTGCCGGCCGGGCGCGGTGGCTCAAGCCTGTAATCCCAGCACTTTGGGAGGCCGAGACGGGCGGATCACGAGGTCAGGAGATCGAGACCATCCTGGCTAACACAGTGAAACCCCGTCTCTACTAAAAAATACAAAAAACTAGCCGGGCGAGGTGGCGGGCGCCTGTAGTCCCAGCTACTCGGGAGGCTGAGGCAGGAGAATGGCGTAAACCCGGGAGGCGGAGCTTAAAAGCATTACTCCTAATGCTTAATCACTTTTCATTAAACTTTTAATGTGTTATGATCCTTTGGACAATTATATACAAATACAAATTAAAACAACACATCATTAAAAACTTTTTAAAAACCGCAACCTTATGGTCACAGGAAATGAAAACAATTTAAGTTTTAATGTATATGGGCCTTTTAGTTGCAGAGAATAATCTACTGATCAATAAAAGAAATAATAACACAAATATGTTATATTAAAATATATTTGTAAGAGTATGTAAAGCATCTGTAAAAATGACTGGAATGAGAATATGAATAGAAGGAGAAAAACAAAGGATGTAAAATTTCAAATTCATTAAATAAGGGATTTTTTAAACAGATGATATTAGGCATCAAATCATTATTCTATTGGATGTGTTTTGAAAATTGTGTAACAATTTAATTTTAAACTATTAATATTTACAATGTGCCATAAAGTGCATCCTTAGCAACAATTTAAAAATATGACACAAATTTTATATGCCAACCTAAAAATTTGCAGTCACTTACAGAGTTTTGCAAACTTTGGGGCTATAGAAGCAAAAATAATATTTAAGAAACTGTTATATATTTTTAAATTTTTATTGCTTTTAAACTTCTAAAACAAATTTTTAAAAATGGTCTTCAAAAGACTAGAAAAATTACCCCAAAATGAAAATGCTTATATTTGGTCACTGGGAATAAACATTTTCCCTCTTCCACTAATTTGCTTATAGGTTATATATTTTCCTTGATGAATTTATTAGCTTGAATTATCCTTATAATAATAACAAAAGTTATGACATTTATAAATAATTAGGTATAAATTTAAACTCAATGACCTCTGAGTAAATGTCCTAGATGTATTCTTAGGGGCAAAGTTCAGAAGTTTTAGTACTTCCATCTTGTAATAATCATTTCAGCAGTATCCCATAGTTTTTGTTTATTAAAAGATTCTTGGCAGCCATACAAATGACCCGGTTTGCCAGAAGACTGTTGTTTATCAATTAGAATGTTTTGTCATCTGCCACATTTTTCTGTTTTATCTAACATTTTAAATCTAAAAACCCAATGGGCGTTGACAATGATTTAGGATTTGTCTTGCTCCTACCTCAGCGTCCTTCAGAAAGCTCTAATACTTTTAACCTCTTACCAAAACACAGTAACTCACAACTATTAGTGGTCAGGTTTGTCAGAAACTAGATTTAAATTGCTTCCCTGTTTTCCCCCACCCACAGGGTGAAAGACAATGAATCAGGAAGAGTAAGGAGACTATTAACAAGTGAATGAAAGGAAATCTTTACACAACAGGATATCCAGTCCTAAAAATTGTAGATTTGAGAATTAAACACCTAGCACATTTGAATCAGGAAAAAGGACTAGGCAACTTTGATGGAATTTTCAAATAGGTTAAGACGCCAGTAGCTCCGTGCTCTAAGCCTAGAGGCAAGCAGAAAAGAACAAGAGTCTTAGGACGAATGGGAAATAAAATGCCAAGGCAGAAAAAAATGAATAACAAACATATTTAAAGAGCATTTTATTTCACATATCTTCTATAATATGAAGGACAAAGCACTTGTCCTGCCTGGCAAAATAGGCTCTGAACGATTGTTGCTTCAAATTGAAGGTAACAATTAAACAAAATAAACCACAAAGGAAGAGCAGTGAAGGAAATAATTTTTCCCTCAATGTTCTTACAAAATAAAGGAGAGACAGGATAGGCCAGCGAAGGAATATGAAATCAAGTCATGTTAGAGTAAAATGGCACTTTAATTTCACATTGTTATTCCAAAATTCAGCTCCATACTCTCATATTTACAGTCTGAAGTGCTAAGCGTGCCAAGGTGCTATATATTTGAGTTGGTTTCTGTTTTCAGACATGAAGAAAGCCTGGTAAAACCTGCTTTCTTATTTCTAGAAAAAGAAAATAAAGGATAACTATTTTGTAAAAACAAAAAATAATAACAGTTTGGCTTTGACACATAGAATTAAAGACTAATGATTTAATCTCTCTATGTCTAGAGGGGATATTAGTCCATCCAATTGACTCCTCTTCATCTTTTTAGCTTCCAATCAGGTCTGCAATTAAGAGGGTGACAGGAGCATGTTACTCTTAAATATCGTCTTCATTAACGTGAACCACATTTTCACTCCTAACCCAGTAAAGCTGTTTATTACAAAGCAGCAGAAAAACAGAATGGTGTGTCCTCCACAAATGATTAATTTCATAAGCAGTAGTGTCAGTCTTGACAGTCACTTTGCTTCATATTCCCCTGCAGATGACCATGATCATAAAAAAGAATATTCATACTCAAGGCCATTGGAATGAGAACATTAAGAGCTTTCTAAAAAATGATAAATGGTTTTGAAAACATTGTCCAAACATTATTTCCCAACCCCCTAGAGGCAAGACTCAAAAGAGAGGTTCAGAAAAAGTATCTATTGTTAGATTTTTCCAGGTGTAGGCTTGTGATACCTCCTCTCACTGAGATTCAAATATGATGATGTCTGCTTTCTAAATGCCACAGCTTTCTGAAAGGGAAAACTTGTCATAACATGCCTAGAAGACTTTCCATCTGAAGTTGTCACATTACACTCTTGCTGTGTCTTGCTTAACCTGATAGAATCAAAATCCAATATTCATCATCAACATGTAAAGTTCTGTCCCTCTGAAGGGTTCCCGTGTCTCACTAATGTACTATGATCCAGGCTCTGCAAATAGATGAAAAGCCATTACCTGATCCAAGTCTTTGGAGGTCTGTCTTCAAGTCCTGGGAGCTTCAGGTGCATTCCAGATTCTTCCAGAGGCAACTGTCAGTGGAACATGCTGTGTTCTAAACAGCTCAGAAGATGTCGCAACTAGAAATTTCTCAACTGGAAGCAGATTAATCATGGTTTCAAATATGACAGATGCTACTAAGTTAACCTTGTCAGGTGAATTCTTAGCCAGTGATGAAAAAGAGTGTGATTGAGACTAAAATTCTCACTCCTGCCAAGCCAATCCTCGTGTTCCATGCCTCAAGGGTCAGATGAATTGGAAGATTCTCAGCAGAATCTGAGACTCTCTACTTAGAAAATAATAGACTGTCTACTTAGACTCTCTACTTAGAAAATATAGAAAATAATAGACTGTCTACTTAGACTCTCTACTTAGAAAATAATTTCCACCAAGGGTGGATGAAGTGACCCCAGTCATATGAGCATCTCTATAAAATGCCACATCCTCCTGCCTCATCCAGCTGCAACACTTCTAATGCCAGCACATTCCCAATTATTGCTTTGGCTTTTCTAAATTTATTTTACCTTGGTATGTAAATTGGGCATTAGAATTGGCAGGAAATAGTATATCCAATTCTTTCAAGATCTCTAGCTAGCTAAAGGCAAATAAACACAAACAAAACAGGCTTTTATTTTTTTTTTCTACTCTCAAACCAGTCTCTTTCTTGCCATGTAAGCAGTCTTGTGTCTGCACTCCATGAAAGTTTGAAATCAGATAATCTAGAATTTCAGAACTGCATACAGTTCTATTTTCAGTAGAGGGCCTTCATATTATGGAAAATTACAAGGGTAATTACAAGTCCAGTTTGGGTAAATTACAACAACCAAATTTCTAAAATGATCTCAAAACTAATATTTTACATGCTTCAAAGTCATGTAAAATATGACTTTGAAGAGTAAGAGTATTCCTGAATTAGTTCCTGAATGTTCATCATTGGTTCAGACATGTCTATGTACACTCAGAGCATAGGAAAGAATTGCAAACACACTTGTATAAGAACATGAATTTTAGTCAGGCAGGACTTAGTGGCATGAGGTTAGTTTAAATACCTCCAAGTTTCTTTGTATTGTTGTCAGTTGCTAATTAGATTCCATTAGAGTCAGTTTGATTGGAAATTGTAGTTGGAGTTGGCTTTGCTTCCGTTACTATAATAGTTTCAACCACTTAATTAAAATTATTTACAGATTTACTTGATTTATTAGAAAAGTTTGATATTCCTGTATTTTTAATGTATAATTCCACTTACAATGTAGTGCATTCTACTGGCATGCCATTTGTGTCTCTGAAATAAAACGTAACAACTGGAAAGATAGTTCATGTGTTGGCAATATACAGACTGCTGGAATCTAGTCTATGCTAGCAAATACAGACATTTCCATACTAGAAAACACAGATATTCTTGGGGAAAAAAAAAGAAAAAAAGATGGAATTTTCAACTATTACATAATTGATCTTGAACTATTTTGCCAAACGTTTTCTGCAATGCATTCCTACCCACAAGAAATCCAAATCATTATAGTTAGGGGCACTTTTACACTGAATGGATTATTCATCCATATAAGGGCCCTTTATTGCTTTGTTTACTCTTATTTTATTTAATTTATTTTGACCTTTGTCCCTGATCCCACTTTCATTCAATCTCCAGTTTATCCTAAAGAATGACAATATTATTGTAAAGTATATAGCATATATGAGATTTTCATATATTATTTTATTATAAACCTCATTGTTTCCTACTTTTCTTACTGTACACTATGCCTGTGAACTGGATTGGCTGCATAATTTGTGGGGCCCAGTGCAAAATTGTAAATATGGGACTTCTGATTAATAATAATTTAAAGATGGTGACAGCAAAGTGGCTAAGTGTGAGGGCCTTCTAACCACACCTTCTAACCCTCTGGAGTTGCATATTTCACACATCTATAAAGCAGGCTCGACTTGTGAGAATACAGCATGTTGCATTAAGCATATGTTGTTTGTTACTTCTTACTGTAAAACCTCCTCCTTTAAACTATCCTATTCCCCAATGACCGATAATTTTATTTGCTTAAATTCTACACCATTAAAAATGTCAGCATTTATATGCTCCATGATGGAATAGTGTGCATGCCATACATCTAGGAATGAAAATTTTTTGGTCATAGGTCATATAGTTGCTCAGTTTTACTATATATTTCCAGATCATTCCAGAAATAGGCTATGCACTTCCATCAACAGAGCTGAGTATTCATTTCCCACTCAGCTTGCTAGTCTATTTCTGTCAATCTGTTATTTCTCTTTTGTTTTTCCTTTTTTTTTTTTTTTTT
>NW_012115933.1:4056686-4086259 GCF_000951035.1 Colobus angolensis palliatus
ACCAACATGGCACAAGTATACATATGTAACAAACCTGCATGTTATGCACATGTACCCTAGAACTTAAAGTATAATAATAAAAAAATTAAAAAAAAAAGAAAGAGAATGCATCCTTTAGAGTGGAGCTGAGCTGCCCATACCACCTGAGCTCTACACACATTTTAAAATCTGTGCCTTTAGGTCTGAAACAGGAATTTATTGTTTTCTTAAGGAGATTAAATTCCTTGATATTTGCATAACAACTACTCTTGTTTTGGTTAATTACTTTGGAGTACCATCCCCTGAGGTTTGCATTTTGTGAGCCTGTTGGTAGGAACCTAGGCTATCACTGTCTGAGGTTTAAAATCTCGAATTTAGGGTATGTGATTCTTCAGTGGTGTACAATGAGGACCTTTTGTAAGTTCACATATGTATGCAAACCTGGTATTTTGAATGGCTGGAGTATACTAGAGCTTATGAGTCAGAGGGAAACAAGGCCCACAGACAAGACAAACATCAAAACTTACTCCCTTTGCTAATGACCATAGCAATTCATTAAGGCATGTGGATTTTCCTAGGAAGGGGGTGGTAAATTGGAAAACGACTGAGGAAGGTATTACAGTATGTTATTACCCTAAGATGTCCTCATTTGTAAAATGTACCATTGTATTACATACTCCTAGACAAGAAAAATGATGCCAGTTATATTTTTAAGATGTCATCAATTTTAAAGAATACTCTGAGTAGAGATACAAAAAAAAAACAGAAGTAAAAAAAAAATGCACTTTGAAATCAATGAAAGGTATAGTTTATTCTAATCCAAGCACGGTTAACTCTTTGTAATGATTTATTTTATGATTCGGATCAGTTAAAACACTCACATGCTTTGGCTTATAAAGTGAAATCACTTAGGATTTTGCAAGGCCCAAAGATCTCTTCTTCAAATTTTGTAGGGGCTTTAAGAGGCCACAGCTACTGGGAAAAGGGTCTTGAGACAGGTTATCTGTTAACTCTAATTGTTACCCACACTTTGCACAGTAGGTACATAATCTCCATTTTCCAGATGTGGAAACTGAAATTCACAGAAGTTATAGCATGCTTAGAGAAGCCACAGATGAAGACTAAATAATATAACATAGAGCCCTTCACTGAGACCTTGAATCCATAAAGCACCAAATGCCTGGTTGCCCTACTATGTAGATACTTGAGATTTGTTATAGGTCTCATAGTCCAAATGACTACCTGTACATGTTTTGGAATGTAGATATTATATTCCCTTTCTTATATAATAAGAAATACGATTTATAACTTAGTCCAAATGAGGTTTCTAAGTCAATATTATTTATGTTCATGTTATTATCCAATAAGCTACATGTGTAAACAGGGTATAAATCTGTTCCTCCTACAAAATGGAAGGAGGCAAAATAAAATTCCTCCTCCTCTCAAAATATTTTCTCCACAGACTGGTTATGTATAATGCCTGTCTTTATAGACAACTTAAGAATTCATATTTTTAAAGGAAAAAAATACGTAGGAAAATAGAAGAATTAATACTTATGTTCAAGAGGCAATTCTTTGGATAAATGTTAACAGTTATACAAAATAAACAGAAAAAGTAATGTACAAGATTCAGACTAGGAAAAGGAATTTAATTCTTTGTGCAGAGACAATTTGAAAACAAATTTAAGGGAATGCTTTAAGACAATGTGTTAGCATTTTTCAAAGTGTATAACTTAGAGAAATATTTGTACAAAAGAATGAGTTAAACAGCAACATGTTCTTGGACAAAAAAAGTTTAAAAAAACTACTTTGTGCTTTTAGAGATTCTTAATGCATATCAGCTTTACAAATGCTTCTGGATGAAATGGAAAACTTTATTGGGAAATAATAAGTGATCAACATCAACTCCAGAGGTCATAAAAAACCTGAAGAAATCATTGAGAAGTTTAAAAGACAATAAAACATCTCTTCATGAAAAATTCATCATACTTAACGGGGTTATAGATTATAGTTCTATCAAGTCATCAAAGAACAGACAATTCTTATGCTATCTAAACTATTACAGAGGATTTAAAAATGAAATTTTCTAATGCACCTGACAGGCTAGAATAATCCCGATATTAAAAAATTTAAAAGGTCAGAAACAACTACAGACCATGCCTACTTATAAATTGTGATACATTATTGCTAAATAAAATATTAGCAAATATAATCCACCAAGTAGGGCTCATTCTACCTGTGCAAAGGTAGAATAGTATAATGAAATCTTCCAATATAAAAATGCATTTTAATGCTAAGACTTTAGAACACAATAAAGGTTTGTTTAAGATTTGTGGGTAGGCTGGGTGTGGTGGCTCATGCCTGTAGTCCCAGCACTTTGGGAGGCCAAAATGGGAGAATTGCTTCAGTCCACAAGTTCAAGATTAGCCTGGGCAATATAGCAAGACCTCCATTTCTACCAAAAAAAAAAAAAAAAAAAAAGAAAATTAGCTAGGCATGGAGTGGTGGTGCATGGCATGGTCATGCATGCCTGTAGCCTCAGCTATTCAAGAGGCTAAAGTGGGAGGATTGCTTAAACCCAGGAGTTGGAGGCTACAGTGAGCTACGATGGTGCCACTGCATTACAGGATAGGTAATAGAGTGAGGTCTGTCTCTGGCTTTTTTTTTTTTTTTTAATTTGGGGAATTGATAACTAAAAATTAGAGTCTTTATTAGCATTCAAACTGTGGCTACAATGAAGTATGGAATAGTCTTAAACAAATTCTAAGTCCCTGAAATGCCATGTTATACTTTTTCTGTTATCTATGTATCATTTATTTATTTGCAAAGCAAAATACTAGCATAGTCCTGAATATTTGTCTTCCTTAACAGTAGCCATGGAGGTGGTGCCACCAGCCATGACTGGTGTTGCTATTTTTACCTTTTTCCTCCTCCTCTTCTCCTTCTGTTTCTCCTCTTTTTTCTTCTAACTCTTCTTTTTCCTCCTCCTCCTCTTCTCTCCAACTCCCCTCCTTCCTTCTTCTTAATTTTTTTTACTATAATAAAATACACATAACATAAAATAAATCATTTTAACCACTTTTAAGTGTGCACTTAATGTGTCATTAAGTACATTCATGTGGCTGTGCAAACTATCCCTGGTAATTTATTAATGTCCCATCCTGGAACCCCTAAACTCAGGCTGGGGCTAGCATAATCATTGCTAATGTGCTTGAAAAGTGGAGAGTTGCAGACCTCTGAAATGCAGCTTGGTCTTGCTGGGCAAACCCTTCTGGAAGCTGTCCTAGTGCCGCTCAGCCATCACCTCCATGGACTCTTGCTATGCCAGAGCTCTCCTGCCACCACTGTCCCAGCTGCATAGTCATTACTGTGTAAGTGAAATAAGACTTGAGCGACTCTTTTCTTATAACCAGTTGAATAATTCTCCATTTCCTTCAAAATATTTTTCTTTCTGAATAGAGAGTGCTCCCTCATCAATCCTGCATCCCTATACTAGCAGTCCTGAAGCTTTTCCTAAGTGCTCAACTGCCTGTTGAGGCATTGCACATTTTCAAACGCATTGCTGTTTATTGATACAATTATACATTCTTTTCTGGATCTACATTTTCTGTGAGCTTTCCAGCTTGCTCCACCACTTCTGAGGTTGCTGGGTCAGGGGTGCCGTTTTCTAGATACATCAGGCAGACTGGTTGTTTCTGCATCTCCTTCAACATTGTGCCAGCTTGCTTGGAAGCCCTGCTTTTCCACATTCAGAAAGGCACCATCACAATCTGGCTTCCATTTTGAGAAGCTAGTTTGCAAGTATTTATCTGCTTTGCCAAGGGACTCCAGCCCCTTATTTCTCTTTTGCACTACCATGTCCACATGGGCTTGCATGGTGGATGAGAAAGCCTTTTTCTTTTTCTTTTGGCCCCTGACCAGCTGACCAGAAAGAGTTCTGGTCAGCTATTCATAGGCTTTTCATTTCAGACATCATCAGTTTACTTACTCATGGTCTCTCTCCCTTATTTGAATATAATCTCTATGTTGACTTTTCAATCACTGTGTCCCATGCCTGGCACATCACATGAAGATAAAGAGGTATGCAGGGAGAAGGGGTACAGAGGTTCCAAGCCCTTCCTTGTGCCCCAGTCTCTAGGAACCTCCAGATATTCAGCTATATAGATGTTTCAAGATCCTGTCTCTTAAAAATTTTTTTTTAAATGAAAGATTTATGGGTAAAGGATGAATTATTTTTTGGATAACATTAGAAAATTGACTAAATATTTGGAACAAAATAAAGCTAAATACCCCATTTGAAATACCAAAGAAATTCCAAGAAGGATTTAAATATCAAACAGAACAATATCAAAACCCAAAGAATATGTAGGTACATATTTATATATTAGAATGAGGAAGGGCTTTCTAAATATGATACCTAAGGCAGAATTCATGACAATAAATCATTAATAGATTAAACTATATAAAACTTTCAATAGTTTTACATTTCCATAAGTGTCATAAGAACACTTCAAAAGCAATGAATTCAGTTGATAATTATATTAAATTTTCACTTATTCTCTTTGCCTGTATCTCTTCAGTTGCTTCATGAAATTTCCTCACAGAATTGTGGAATTTTAGAGCTCCTGGGGTCCTTAGAGATTATGTATTCATGTTGCTTTATTTAAAGGAAGCCTACACTTTTAAGAAATTAAGATTGAAGGTTTGTGGCAGAACTAAGGTTAGAATTGATATCCTGCCCAGTATTAATTTTACTACATTACTGTGTTCTTTAACCAAAAGTCATAAAGAACTTTGTATTTGTATAGGTACACACCTATATATAACTGTGAACACATACACACTCAAATACGCAGATTATTCTTGAGTATTATTATACTCAAATATGCAAATTCTGAAGATTACAAAGTGAATATATATTTGAGGGGGTAGCATTTTTCTTTTCCAGCCAACTACAAGCACATAGATAGATGCTATAGAATTGGTAATCTTTTCTTCTCATGTTGGGTGTGCATTTAGGACATTCAATTTATATTTTACAACTTAAATATGCTCCCTATATTCTTTTGAATATTTCAAATATCACACCACAACAATTTTTTAAATTTTTAAAAAGAAATTTACCCAAGAAGTACACAAAGGGTAATTAGTTTAGTGGTAGGTGTTTCAAATGTATGCAAAGAACTATAACAAAGTTCACAAAGTGACTTTTTGTTAGGTTACGGTAAGTGCTATAGTAGCTCAATGAAAAGGAATTCATAAAAACGTTTTGGCCCATTTATAATGAAATTTCAACTTTTGAGTCAGAGATTCCTTCAGTGAATATTGGAGATAAATTAATTGTATTATTTAAATTTGGGCATTTTCATGACTAATGTTTTCATTGAAAAGTGATTGTGATGTGCAAGCTTTAAGAACTTCATCAGTAGACAAGTTGAATGTTGGTAACAGGACCCAAGCGTTCTGAAAAGGGTGTCAGGGACATAGGAGTGTGCTGACAATTCTAGGCTCTTGAGTCTATGACATTAATTTGCACAAGGGCAGCGAGAATGGCCAGATCTTTCCTTCTCTCTGCTAGTATTTGGGGTAAACAAAATGAGGAGCACCATCTTATCTGGACCTTGATTGATAAGGAATTATATTTATAAAACAGTGCTTCGTTAAGTTTCAGTGTTACAGATATTTCTAAAATACACCTTCTGTTTTTGCCTTAGATTTATGTATTCAACAGATATTTACTGAGCTTCTACAATATGTCAGGTACTTTTCCAGGGAGTGGAGATCCAGCTATAAGCAAACAAATAAAAGTCCCCTTCCTGGTTAGACTTACGTTTTGGACATACTGGACATGTGGCTAATTTTCACTCTCCATTTAACCAAGTATAACACTACCAAAAATGTAAATAAAAAAAACAAGTACCATAGAGTTGTGCTTCTTGAATTTTAATGTACAAACAAACTACCTGGGTATGTTATTGCAATGCAGATTCCGATTTAGTCGATTTTGCTTAAATGCAGATTCTGATTCAGTGAGTCTAGAGTCTGAGATTCTCCATTTCTAGGAAGCTCTTTGGTGATATAAAAGTACTACTGGAAATTGGATAAGACTTTGAGTAGCAAGGTTAGGATGGAGGCATTGGAGTTTGGAAAAAAGCACCTAGATTTGAATTTTGACTCTGTTGCTTACGAAGTATTTGAGTTTTTGCGAGCTTCTCTGGCAATTTTTGAAATAAAAACAATTATGGTAATTGTAATGATGCAGCTACCATTTATTGAACATCAGCTATGGGCCGGGCACTGAGCTAAGGGTTTGACCTGTATATTTTAATCCTTAGTACAAGCCTACAAAATATGAATAGTTGCCCTCACTTACAAATGAAGACTCTGTGCTTGGAGAGATTAAACACTTCATTTAAAGTCACTCCTCCGGGTCAGGGTGGAAACTGTGCTCTTGCTGTTTCCACAGTAGGTTTTCATTTGTAAAATGTAGACAAAATGTGAATGTGATGATGTATGCAATGTACTTAACACAGTGCGTGATGTTTAGTAGATGTTAAATAAATGTCAATCCCCTTTCCTCTTTAGGCAGGATTTAGGTTATATATTTAACTATGGTAGGAAAAGATGATATGCTGAGTTGACAAGAAATGGAAGAGGGGCACTCTGGAAAGGTAATATCCTGAAATACTGTATTTCTCCTTCCTTTTAGATTCACTTCACTTGTCTGGGGGTTCGTTGTGATTGGTGACCACATTCTCTCACTGTTAGAGTCCCATGGAACTTGTAGTCACCAAAAGAAGTCCTAATCCCAGAGTCTTTCCTCTCCTACCTAATCCTTCAGTAAGGCAGCTAGTGATGCCTCCTCCACATAGTACATATTTCTTAAACTTCTTCCATTGCCAAAATCTTTTTTTCCTACTCGGCCCCAGTAGCCTTCACTATCAGGGTCTTTGCTGCCTCTCTTGATAGCTGACTGAAGTCTTGTGAAGTGGAGGAGATACTTCATGTGATGGTGTAGGAGTGGGTGTTTTCATTGGGGATTATGACTGAGACTGCAGTTGGAAAGGATATATGTTCCTGGAATTTTCTATTGTAGTTCTAGTGCAGATTTAGATTCCACTAATATGATATAGTAATATATGATGACTTAAATAGACTTAGGCAAGCTGATGTAGGAATTCAGCCATTGTATAGAGCAGTGCTACTCAAATTGTGGTCTGTGGACAGCACCAGCAGCAGCAGGAGCTTGTTAAAATGCGATTTCCTTGGGTTGCACTACCAATACACTGAATCAGGGTCTCTGGACTTGGGTCTCTATGTTTTACCAAGATTTTCAGGAGATTTCTGAGCATGGTAAAGTCTGAGAAGCTCTGACCTACAGCACCATTTTCATAGCAAAATGTGTTGCAAGTTTCAGAGTAGCAATTTAGAAATTAACATTTATAGACAACCCATTATTAAGTACAGGCATGGCTGACTTTATGAAAATGAGTAGAGGGCTATTGACACTGTCTCCAAGGAGTACATCAGATAGTAAAACCTCTCTTTCCAGTGTCTTCCACCCTTAAGACCATGATTCATTTGTACATCTTTGGCCAACATAAGGTTTCCACACACACCTGATTTGTGATAACAGAAAAAGGCACAGGTATGCAGAAAAGCTGACATTTGGCTGAAACTTTTAGAATTTAGGTTTATTCCTGCCCCAACACCCTACCTCAGCAATCGTATTTTCACTTACATGTTGCCTGTATTCAGAAGGACAGACTGTTGACAAGGTTAATAAAAATACACATTCTTATGTATGTTGTGCTCTATTTTCAGCTTAGCTCAATTAACCAACTATCAAGTGCCACTTCCTACCCAACTCTGACTGACCAAAGGCAAAGTTCAGATTTACAGGATCGCATATTCCAAAAGCCTTTGGCACGGTTTTTTGCACATAGTAGATTGAGTGCTAATTGATTAATAGAGGCGATTCTTTTTTTCCTTTTCAAGGAAATGCTTGAGTTTTGTTTTAGAAAACAAATAGTTCCATATTTTTTTTAAAAAAAACTCCTAGAGGTAATAAAAATATTAAATTGATTCTATGAAAAAAAATTGAACCCAGTAGCCTTCTTTTGCTTCAGTGCAACTTAACATTGCTTTTCTCTCCAATCCTGAGGGTGATATATTATCAGTAAGGGGGGGTACAGCTCTGATATGGTTTGGTTCTGTGTCCACACCCAAACCTCATGTCGAATTGTAAGCCCATGTGTTGGAGGAGAGACTAGCCTGGTGGGAGGTTATTTAATCACGGGGGCAGACTTTCCCCTGGCTGTTCTCATGATAGTGAGTGAGTTCTCATGAGATCTGGTTGTTTGAAAGTGTGTAGCACTTCCCCCTTTGCTCTCTGTCTCTCTCCTGCTTCTGTGAGAAGATATGCCCTGCTTCCCTTTCACCTTCTGCCATGACTGTAAGTTTCCTGAGGCCTCCCCAGTCATGTGGAACTGTGAGCCCATTAAACCTTTTCCTCACAAATTACCCAGTCTCAGGTATTCTTTATAGCAGTGTGAGAACTAATACAGGCTCTCTTCTAGAAGATGTATCAGAATCTCTGAGGGTGATATGAATACAGTTTGAATAAACTCACTGATAATTTTGAAACTCCTCTGTTGATAGTCACAGTTAAAAACAAGCAATAACTAGCTGGGATATATGCTTTAAAAAATCTAATTTATGTTAGCAATGATATTACAAAATCCTTAGAAATACCTTGAATAAAAAATGAGGGTGACCTATATGTAGGAAACAGCACAGTTTTACTGAGGGACATAGATAAAAAAAAAAAGGTAAGTCATTCAGTGTTTTGAAGGAGTATGACCTTTGAAAAATGTTCAACTCTTAAATTATTAAAAAGGCTTAATGCAATTTCAATTAAAATTCTGGTGAACTTTTTCAAACTTGTTGAAAACATAATTTTATCAAGAAAAGAAGGGCAAAAATATTTAAGAATATTGACTTAGGCAGAATAACAAGATAGGAGTTACCCAAGTACACACACACACACACACACACACACACATTTACTATATATATACACACCCAACTATCAATCTATTTACTTGCCCTATGTATATATATTCTCTCTATATATACCCTATATATATTATACATACATATATAAGTAGATATATAGAGATATACAGATACCACATATATATGGTAAGTAGATACATATATCTACTTACTATAGATTTATATATATAGGGTAAATATATATACTTACTATATATAGGGTAAGTAGATAAATAGATAAGGTAAGTAGATAAATACACTTACTATACTATATATATATGTATACACACACATATACATACACCCACATGCTTACCCAACTATTTTTTATATATATATATATGGTAAGTAGATAGATATAAAATATATATGTGTGTATATATAGTAAGTGTATTTATCTATCTACTTACCCTACATATAATATATTTTAAATATTAATATTAAATATTATATATTTTAAAATATTTTAATGATCAGGATTCTTTTATGATTTCAAATCTTTGCTGTGCTAATAGGATTTTCAATTTTTTTCATCCCAATTATTTCAGACTGACAGTGCAATTACCTGGATTAATTGCTCAGTAATCTGACTAAATTATATATGTATATAATATATAATATATATATTTATATTTTTTACGATAGAGACAGGGTTTTACTATGTTACCCAGACTGATCTCAAATCCTGACCTCAAGTGATCCTCCTGATTTAGCCTCCCAAAGTGCTGGGATTAGAGGCTTGAGCCACTATGCCTTGTGGCAATAACGTTTTAAAATGAATTTTAAAGCTAAACATTTTAAAAGTATATCAGAGAGCAAGAATTGGCCACAGATCTACAAAAGTGAAAAAGAAAAGTCGCAAACAATTAAAAAATAGCAAAATATAGTATATTGCATACAATATAATAAAGAGTATATACATCAGCCAAAGAGAAAATATTAATGTTAAAGATAAATGTTAAATTGGAAAATAAATTGGATAGGTTTTTGTGGTCTTAGAGCAAATATGTTGCACCTGGGAGGAAGGAATAAATATAAAACATTTTCAGATTTTGAGATGATAAAAAACCTTTTCAAAAATTGACACCATTAGTTATAAATTGCAACCTGGATTCAGACTGAGCTCTATTTAAAGCCTGTGTTCCACTGCTCTGTATTGGAATACAGGAGGAAAAAAAGATAAGGAATAAGCAGTGGGGGGTGGGAGGTGTCTTTTATTCAGCCTATATTTATATCTTCTATATAAACTAAGACTTTAAGATCAAGTATTTTAAAATATTTTAATGATCAGGATTTTTTATGATTTCAAAACTTTGCTGTGCTAATAGGATGTTCAATTTTTTTTCTTTCATCTCAATTACTTCAGACTGACAGTGCAGTTACCTGAATTAATTGCTCAGTAATCAGACTAAATAAATTCCCTAACTGTGCTATGTATTGACTTTGGGTTCCTAATACAGGGAAAGCTACATTTTGAGCCATTTGCAGTGAGGTTCCAAAACATACTTTTGAATAAAGAGATTTACCTTAACATCTTGGGAACAAATAAGAATGACTGTGCTGGTGGTTCTCAAGCAACCGCCTTACTCTGTCCTTGTTGATCAGAGCTCCTCTGGACCCAAATGTTTTTATGATTCCACCATGCTGTTCATTAACAGGATATAATAGAGATTTCAGAAAGAGCTTTTAGTTGTTAATGAGTAAGCAAACAAGTCTGGGAAGAAAAACCTCCTCATCACATACTAATTATTCTTGAAGGCAAACTTTGATATTTTGATAGGAGAGTGGAAATCCAGGAAATGATAACACCTTCTTAAAAATATAAGGATATTTATAATCATATAGACCTATCATATCATGACTGAAAAAGACCATTTAAGAGAAACTCAGAAATAAACTTGATGTTAATTTAGGAATTAAGCCCTCTCTTGGTTAAATCAAAAGCTACAAATGTGAGAGACTCTCTGTTGGATTTGACGAGTAGAGACAGCACGACAACACTAAGGCTTAAACATTCCAGCTCTCATATATGAAGTTGAGGATGGGAGCCTTATAGTTTTGATGTTATATGGGAGGAGATGATGGAAGGAGGGAGTAAAATTTTATTGGGGATGTAAGTATTTGCATAGACTGAATTTAAAACGGGCCCTTTTGGGAAAAAAATGTTAAATGTTAAAAGCTAAAATGGAAATATAAGTTAGATAGAGCTGATTGTCTTAGAGCAAAAGAATAGCCCTTGGCAAAAATAAATTTGAATAAAGTATTCTCAAAGATGGATCATATTATCAGTACTGAGGAATAGCATAAATAAATAAATGGTGAAAAAGAAAACCAGGAGGAAAGAGCTAGTATAGAGTGAGTCTTATGATACCTATAAATCAAATATGATGCCTGACACTATTTACATCCTTATTTGGACAAACTCGTTTATAAAAAACACACATTTATGAGATAATCATGGAAATTTGAATAATTGCCTGCATATTTGATATTATTTAAAAAGTTTTGATCTGCTTGGTTTTAGGCATGTTGTTTGTTTACTGTGATTATCTTTAAACTCTCCTATGTTTTAAAATTACATTATAAAATATTTTCAAAGGAAATGATATGTGTCTGGAAGTTTGCTTTAAAATATTTTATTGCCAGCTGTATTAGGGTATAGATAAAATGAAATTGACCATATGCTAATAATTATTAAATCTGGAAAATGGGTGCTTCGGGTTATACTATTTTCTTAATTCTTGTGTGTTTGAAAATCTTCATAATATAAATTTATAAAATAAATAACAATGACGATGATAAAGTAAATCAAACTCAGAGAACTAAAAGTTTTGTATTAAGTTTGGGAATACTTTTTAATTTTGTGGGTATGTAGGCGTATATATGGGGTACATGAGATATTTTGATACAAGCATATAATGAGTAATAATTATATTAGGGTAAATGAAGTATCTATCCCCTCAAGCACTGATCCTTTGTGTTACAAGCAATTCAACTATACACTTTTAGCTATTTTAAAATGTACATTAATTTATTGACTATAGTCATTCTGTTGTTCTGTCAGATACTATATCTTATTTATTCCATATTTTGTGCCCAGTAACCACCCCACTTCACTCCCCTCCCCCTCTACACACAAAACTCTTCCCAAACTCTGGTAACCAACATTCTAGTCTCGATATCTCCATGAATTCAGTTGTTTTAATTTTTAGCTCCGACAAACAAGTGAGAACATGAGAAATTTATCTTTCTGTGTCTGGCTTATGTCACTTATTACATGACATCCAGTTCTATCCAGGTTGTTGCAAATGACAAGATTAGCTACTCTCTGTCTTTTGATTGGAGAGTCTAGTCCATTTACATTCAATGTTATTACTGATAAGTGAGGACTTACTCCTGCCATTTTATTATTTGTTTTCTGGTTGTTTTGTAGTCTTCTCTTGCTTCTTTCCTTCCTTCCTGTCTTCCTTTTAATGATTTTCTCTGGTGGTGTGTATTAATCTATTGTTTTTTTTTTGAGATGGAGTCTCACTCTGTCACCCAGGCTGGAGTGGTGCAGTGGTACCATCTCAACTCACTGGAACCTGCAACCTCCACCTCCCAGGTTCAACTGATTCTCCTGCCTTAACCTCCCAAGTAGCTGGGATTATAGGCACTCACCACCACACCTGGCTAATTTTTGCATTTTTAGTAGAGATAGGATTTCACCATTTTGGCCAGGCTAATCTCTAACTTCTGACCTCAAGTAATCCTCCTGCCTCAGCCTCCTAAAGTGCTGGGATTATTGAGCCATCACACCCAGCCGATTTATTGCTTTTTTATTGTTTGTGTAACTGTTGTATTTTTTTTATTTGAGGTTTCTACAAGGCTTGCAAATAACATAACCCATTATTTTCAACTGATGACAACTTAACACTGATTATATAAACAAGCAAAGAGAAAACGAGTAAAAATTCTACACTTTAACTTCATCCCCTGCTTTTAAACTTTTAGTTGTTTCTATTTATATCTTATTGTACTGTATATTTCTTGAAAATTAGTTGTAGTTATTATTTTTGATTGGTTCTTTCAGCCTTTCTACTTGTAGTTTAAACACCACAATTACAGTGTTATAATCTTCTCTTTTTCTGTGTGCTTACTATTACCCATGAGTTTTGTACCTTCAGATTTCTTATTGCTCATTAATGTCCTTTTCTTTCAAATTAAAGAATTCTCTGTAGTGTTTCTTATAGGTTAGGTCTGCTGTTGATGAAATGTCTCAGCTTTTGTTTGTCTGGGGAAGTCATTATTTCTCCTACATGTTTGAAGGATATTTTCACCAGATACACTATTCTAGGGTAAGAAGTTTTTTTTGTTTTTTTTTTCCTTCAGCACTTTAAATACCTCATGCCACTTTCTCCTGGCCTGAAAGGTTTCCACTGAAAAGTCTTCTGCCAGACATACTGGAGCTCCTTTGTGTGTTCTCTCTCTTTCTCTCTCTCTCTCTCTCTCTCTCTCACTGCTTTTAGGATCCTTTCTTTATCCTAGACCTTTGGGAGTTTGATTATTAAGTCTTCTTTGGGATAAGTCTGCTTGGTATTCTATAGGCTTCTTGTACATGAACACTGATAAGTGTCTCTAGCTTTGGAAAGTTCTCTTATATCCCTTTGAATAAACTTTCTACCCCTATCTCTCTCTCTACCTCCTTTTTATAGTCAATGACTCTTAGATTTGTGCTTTTGAAGCTATTTTCTAGATTTTATACTCATGCTTTTGTGCTTTGTTCTTTTTCATTCTTTTTTCCCTGACTGTATTTTTTTTTTTTTTTGAGACAGAGTCTCACTCTGTTGCCCAGGTTGGAGTACAATGGCATGATCTCAGCTCATTGCAACCTCCGCCTCCCAGGTTCAAGCGATTCTCCTGCCTCTGCCTCCCAAGTAGCTGGGATTACAGGAGCCCACCACTATGCTCGGCTAATTTTTTTGTATTTCTTTTAGTAGAGATGGGGTTTCACCATGTAAGTCAGGCAAAGTGCTTAGATTACAGGTGTGAGCCACCACGCCCCACCCTCTGGCTGTATTTTCAAATAGTCTATCTTCAAGCTTACTAATTCTTTCTTCTGCTTGTTCAATTCTGCTAAGAGATTCTCATACGTTCTTCAGTATGTCAACTGCATTTTTCAATTCCAGAATTTCTGCTTGATTTTTTGTAATTATTTCAATCTCTTTGTTAAATTTATCTGATAGAATTCTGAATTCCTTCTCTGTGTTTTCTTGAATTTCTGTGAGTTTCCTCAAAACAGCTATTTTGAAGTTTATATCTGAAAGGTCACATTTCTCTGTCTCTCTGGGGTTGGTCCCTGGTGGCTTATTTAGTTTATTTGGTAAGATCATATTTTCCTAGATGGTCTTGATGTTTGCAGATGTTCATCAGTGTCTGGGTATTTAAGAGTTATGTATTTGTTGTAGTCTTCACAGTCTGGACTTGTTTGTACCCATCCTTATTGGAAGGCTTTCTAGGTATTCAAAGGGACTTGAGTGCTGCGATCTAAGTTTTTGGTCACTGCAGTCATATCTGCATTAGGAGGCACCCTTAGCCCAGTAATGCTCTAGCTCTTGCAGACTTATAGAGGTACCACTTTGGTGGTTTTGGATAAGATCCAGAAGAATTCTCTGGATTACCAGGCAGAGTATCTTGTTCTTTTCCCATACTTTCCCCCAAATGAATGGAGGGTCTGTCTCTGTGCTGAGCTTCCTGAAGTTGAGGGGTGGGTAACACAAGCACTACCCTGTAGCCACTGCCACTGGGACTGTGCTGGGTCAGACCTGAAGCCAGCACAGCACTGGATCTTGCCAAAGGCCTGCTCTAACCACTACCTGGCTACTGCCTATGTTTATTCATGGCCATAGGGCTCTACAATTAGCAGATGATGAAGCCAGCTAGGCTTGTGTCCTTCCTTTCAAGGTGGTGAGTTACCCTCAGCCCCAAGCGGGTCCAGAGATGTCATCCAGGAGTCAAAGCCTGGAGTTGGATATCTTAGAAATCTACCTGGTGCCTTATTCTACTGCAGCTGAGCTGGCACCCAAACCACAACTCAAAATCCTTCCCACTCTCCCTTCCCCCTTCCATAAACAGAGGAGTCTTTCCTCATGGCCACCACCACCCCAGGCTTGTGGTGTGTATTGCCAGGCTACCTCCAGTACTCACTCAAAGCCCAATGACTCTTCAGCCAGCTTGTGGTGAGTGCTTCCAGCCCTGGGACTCACCTTTCAGGACAGTGGGCTCTCCTCTGGTCCAGCACAGATCCAGAAATGCCATCCAAGAGTCAAGGCCTGGAATTGGGTACCCAAGTGCCTGTTTGGTACTCTACCCCACTGTGGTCAAGTTGGCACCTAAGCTGATTTTTGCGTCTTCTGAAGGTGCTTGTTTGTGTAGATAGTCATCAAATTTGGTGTTCTGGTGGGGAGGATGGCCGGTAGGGGCTTCTATTTGTTCTTTTGCTTTGACAATCAGTAGAGGCATCTATTTGCTCTGGCTTTCCATCTTGCTCTGCCTCCCTAGAACCGTGGATCTGGGACTACATTTTGTAATGATTAAGCCAATCTCTCTCAAGTGTGTTTGCTACTTAAATATAATTTAAAAAATAATCTGACACATTAAAGAACAAAACAGATTATCAACAGGGAGAAAAACAATTTGTTGTTAAATTGTTTGTTCATAAGGCATTTATCATATAGGCACATAATAATAAGCTTCAATAATTAAAGAAGAGCTCCCATGTGGATAGTTGCCATGCAGCAGAGGACATATCATGAGGTGCAACATGGGTTACCTGAATTTACCGAGTTCAGAAATCTAGAAGCAAGGATAAAAACACATCACACATACGCCAACTATAGAAAACAAAGAAGTAAGATTGATGACAAAGGTAACAAATGTACTGTTTAGCAGGGGATCATGTGAGAGTTTATTTATATTAGGGCTTGATTTGATCTGTTAATGAGGTATATTGGACAAATTTGGGTTTTTGAGTCAGGAAGATCTGAATTCATAGCCTGGTTTCACTATTTTCCATGAGAATTTGCACATATAATTCATTCTACATCTCCTTACCTTACATGCTCTAATACAAAATTGGCACACTATGCCAATATTATATATTTATATTATGTATATATTTGTATAATTAACATAAAATTGGCATAATATTAACTTTATAGTACTTTTGTGGCTATTAAGTGTTATTCCATATATAAAGTGCTTAGCAGAGTGTTAGCTTTTCCTATCTTCCATCTGGGAACTTCTCTAAAATTTAATTCCTGATTGGGTTTTACTTATTCAGAAACTCTTTTCTTTTTCACAATTTTTAATAAAGGGGCTGACATGCTAAGTAAAATGAGTACAGACACCATCTATTGACTAAATAGAGTAAATGCCCCCAGATTAAGAGGAAAAACAGAAGCAGCCTCCAAATCTAACCTACCCTCTAATGGCAAATCTGGATAACTGCAATTTCATCGAATTCTGTGAAAATAGATTGTGAATGTAAAAATATTATTTTAAATAACAGTAAGTGGTTTTTTTTAAAAATATAGTTATTAGCTGCATGTCCTTGTTGGGTCACTTACGGAACTAATTTCAAAAAGCAGATAAATTTTAGAGCTGTGGAAACAAAACACTGCTAGATTTGCAGCAATTCTGATATAATCACAAAGCGTAATTTCCTTATTAATGGCATAGATTTCTGGACCTGTGTGTAATTTGAGAAATCTAAATACTATTTGGTTATTTAAACTCAATTTTGACTTCAAACGCTTTTTAAAGATGAAGAAACTGAGTATGTTATAGGGATAGAAAATAATGAGAGAGAAAAAAGAAAATTATCAACACTCTTTAAATGATACACATCATCTGTGCTTCAGTCGGTGCATTTTGTAGCTATAGACCAGAATGTCATCAATACTAACATTAGATACAAGGTTAATATTACAATTATTATGATACCCTCAGAAGGAGGATTTTTTCTCTATTATTTCAGTTGTTTCCTTTGTTTCATATCTGGATAATCTGAAGTTGATACTAACAAAGGTTTGTCTGGGGAAGAAATACGTATGTCAATAAGCTCAACCACAATGTAAGATATGAGAGTTGTCTCTAATAAGAGATATGTTATTCACTATATTTAATGAAATCAAAGATAATAATAGGCCTAAGTAATCTAGAATTGTGAGTTGCTGATTATAAAGTACAGCCAAATGAAAGCAAATCAACAATAGTGCCACAAAATGTGATCCGTTTAATAGACTCAAAACACTAATTCTCAAAGTAGAAATTCCTGACCAGTGGCATCAGAATTGGCTGGGAACTTGTATGAAATTCAAATTCTTAGACAGGGCCTAGACCTAAAGCAGGAACACTGGAGATGGGCAAACTCCAGGTGATTCTGGTGTATGCTAAATGTTGATGTTAGGAGATTATTCTCTAGGGCATTTCTTCATATCTCAGATCAGTTTTTGTCCCAGACTATCTTTTCAATGATGTGCATTTAGTGAAAAGCCTTGACAGAAGACCATCTCCCTCCAGTGTAGAAGGTAGATTTGTTCCTAACTAGTATAGTAAAGATGTCTTCATATGGGGCAAAGATTGGACAGTTTTGCTGGCAGCCCCTTTGTAAGATTGGAAGGTTCTTAAACTTGGAATTCTTCACTGTGACATAGGTTTATTGTATGTGCAACATCCACCTGGGTCCACTTCTGCATCTTCTCTATGGACTTGTGAAACAAGGAGAACGTGAAGGTGATGAGGTCCACTGTGATACAAGTCCTTTATCTTTGACCCAAGAGTTTCCTGTCTCCTGCCAGCACCTGTGAAATTGTGGCAGGCTACTTTGTTAGCCTGTAAGACTCTTTGTGGTCCTTTGTGGTCCTTTGCAGAACTACGGGACCAGAACGTTCAATTAAAATGGATCTTTCTCACTTTAGTCACTTCTCTGCTCAGGTGTCATTTCCCAGGGGAACTTTTCCTGCCCACTCTATTTAAAATAGTATCTTGCACAGAAGAATGGATTTCTCACATTTTCACTTATATGTAGGAGCTAAAAATGAAAAATATTGAACTCATGGAGATGGAGGGAGTACAATGATGGTTACCAGAGGCTGTGAAGGGTAGTGGGGAGGTGGGGATAAATTGGAAATGGTCATGGACACAAAAATACAGCTCGGTAGAATGAATAAGATCTAATACTCTGTAGCACAATAGGGTGATATAGTTAACAAAAATCTATTGTCTATTTAAAATAACTTTACAATTAGAACTGGAATGTTACTAACACAAAGAAGTGATCAATGCTTGGGTGACAGATACTCTAATCACCCTGATTTGTACACATTTTCTGCCGGTATGAAAACATCACATGTACTCCATAAATATACACGATTATTATGTACCCATAATCATTCAAAAAAGAAAAAACAAATAGTGTCTTGTGTCATTCATTTCTACTCCACAACCTAGTGTATTTTATCAGCAATTATTCTTACCTAATATAATAATATATCTGATTATAATTATCAACTTCCACCACTAAAATGTTAAGCTCTGTCAGGACAAGGGGTTTGTCTTTTATTCCTAGAACAAAAAGAACAATTTTTTTTTGATAAACATTCATTAGACATAAATATTAAACAAATATCAATGTAATATATATGATTTAAATTTATCAAATGAATGTATCTTTTCCAAGAAGTGCAGATTTAATAGGCCAAGAAGCTTTTTTTTTTTAATTCAATCAGATCAATTTTTGGTCTGTTTTGTTAATAAGTTCAGTCACATTTTTGTATCATTGCCTTGACGTGCGTCTGGCAGAAGGCATATTAAATAGCCCCAGGATATATAATTTCCAATGCCTTCTTGGCTCATTTTTGGTTTGAACTCACTTTAGAGCCCAACTGTTTGCAGATCTTCTAATCTTTTAACCTCCTTTGCTGATTTGACCTGTTTTGAATTCAAATATCTTTTGGAATTCTAAAGAATAGTAAGTATTTGCTGTGAGGTGCTGCAAAATGCACGCATGAAGCACAGAATTCTAAATTCACTAGAATGCACATTTATGAAGCTCTCAGAAAAGGAATATTAAAGCTTAGATGATTGAAATTATTTGCCAGAATATTTATTGAAAGAAATGTAATTCTTTTTCTGACTGTGTGCCTATATCTGTATAAACACATTCTCAGTAAAAGTATATTTATTTGTAAATGTATATTTACAAATATATAGTGTATACACACACATGTATATACACTCACATACGAGCGTAGGTTCTTTATCTTCAGTGTCTTATAACCTTATCTAAAATATTTGAGATAAGGATTCACAAAGCAGAGCCACTCAACTCCCAGTAAATATTATTGGATCATACCTTTCCAATTAGTAGGTACTGACTGAACAGTAAGATAGTAAGTCAGGTAATCTACTGGCACACATGAATTGGGTTTATTCCAATAAAGAACAACAGATTCTTAGCACTTATAGGAAGACTTTTAATTGAGGAAATTTAGAAAAGCGTAGATGTTTTTCTTAAATATTGAACTCACAGATATGGCAATTCATATCATCCAGCTGGCTCTCCAGATCAACCATATCTGTGAGTTCAATATTTAACTCACACATATTAACCGGATGATATAAACAGATGAGAAGAGAGCCTGGGCAGAATGAGCAGGGAAACCAAATGAATACAGGCATACAAAAATTTTCACATACCCTCGGTCTTGACAACAAACCTTGAAGTAAGTACACAAGAAGGTTAAAATTCAGAGAAATATAATTTACTAAGTGCCAAAATGTAAATATTAAAATAAAATTATTAAATGGAAGCTGGCTGGCTTCTCAGATTTGGCCTTACTTGGTTCAATAATTGTATGTAAGCTTTGGCTTTGCACACTTATGAATATGCTTTTATTAGGTTACTGAAAGGTAATCAGGCTTCTAGGAATTGATTTATATGAGCCAAAACCACAAAGAAGACCTGATAAGCCAGAGTATCAATGTTTTATGTGAGCCAAGAAATTATCCATTGTTCTGTAATCAGATACTTACATAGGCTGTTCTAACAATTTCCCACTTAGGAGATGAGTCTAACTTGACTCACCTACTATAAGTTATAGTAACTTATAATAGCCTTTAAGTTATTATAAGAAGATTGTTTAATATGTAAGAGCAAAGGAATAATAATCCTAATAAGTAATACCTTGCAGTTATAAAACCAATAATGGTAGGTAATATTAATTAAGCAATACCATGGATCATGCACTAATTATATTAAAATGCTCAATATAAAGAAGTCATTCAATAGATATTTGTTCAAGAAATAAACACAAAAATCCTCACAACTCTGGGAGTTAAACGCTCACTGTTCACTGAAGGAAATTAAAGCTCATGAAGTTAATAACTTTCTCCATTTATTAAATGGCTGGCCAGGAACTCGAATCCAGGTCACTCTGACTCTCTGTGTTCATAACAATTTTGTTAAATGGGTTGCTTGAAAATGTATGTATTCTTCTCTACCTTCACACTGGCTAGAATACTCTCAGTTTTAGGCTTTCATTTATCCATACCTACTATAGATTTTATTATGAGATTACCTCGTTATGATACTTTGCATTGTTTGTTTATTTTAGTGATAATTTAAAATCCTTAAGGAAATTTTGGACTCACGGTTATCATCAGCAACCCACTTGTAAACTACTTTGTAGGGTAGGTTATTTCAGCAAATAGTTAATCTCATCTGTTTGTTTGTTTATTTATTTATTTTGAGACAGAGTCTCTATTGCCCAGGCTGGAGTGCTGTGGCACTATCTTGGCTCACTGCAACCTCTGCCTCCTGGGTTCAAGTGATTCTCACGCCTCAGCCTCCCAAGTAGCTGGGATTACAGGCGTGTGCCACCACACCCTACTAATTTTTGTATTTTCAGTAGAGATAGGGTTTCACCATGTTGACCAGGCTGATCTCAAACTCCTGATCTCAGGTGATCCACCTACCTCAGCCTCCCAAAGTTCTGGGATTACAAGCGTAAGCCAGCACACCTGGCCCCATCTGTATTTTTATTTGTTCTTCAGAATGTTACTTTCAAAAGAAAATTCTAGAGTGGCATCTTCCTTGTATGCTTTAAATACTTTTTCTGGTTTGGTTTAGATTATATATAGCTTTTAGAATTTTTCCAGTAGGGCTAGGATAATGGTCAACTGAGATATGCAGGTAATATTTGCACCTGGAAGCTCAAATTCCTTTCTGTGTCTTCTAATATCTTCCTTTACTTCCTTCTTGCCTCCATTCCTCCTTTTTCCTTCTAATATCTAACTGCTACTTCTCACTTTTTCTCACACTTTCAGAGAAAGCTGACATTCAACTGGCATTTTTCTTTTACCAGATTTCTGTGTACACTCTAGAAGCTGAGATACTCAGTATTACCCTGAATAATATTTGCTAAAACCATTAGCAACCCCCCTTCCATTTTCTCCCTCAGACAACTCTAGTATTATTTGACACTGTAACAGAGCCATTCATATCAGCCTTGTGCAGCAAAAGCAGAAGAATACTTGGATTAGGAGATGTTGATTCCATCTCTAACACTGCCAGCTGTATGACCTTTATCAAGGTGCTGAACTTCTATGAACTTTAATATCCTCACTTGGAAAATAATAGGATTAGACTAGATAATTGCTTAGATCTCTTCAAATTCTAAAATGCCGTGATTTTTAAAAATATAAGTCATGTTATTTCTAGTGGGTTTTAGATTGCAACACAGTTCTCGGTTCATATATATTGATTTTCATGTGAGTTATGCACAAAAGGATAGAAAACTACCTGCAGCCCCAAGACAAGTTACACGGAGTTTTGGAGGGAAATGTGAACAACAATATGATGACACAAGTTTAGAGGTGTATTTGAGGCATAATAAAGAGAAAACTTGACTGGAAGGGAGACTACTAGTTAAGGTAGTTGGAAAAGAGATAGTATATGTAAGTAACCAGCTTCATGAGGATTTTACAGGGTAGGTTGAACAATTTGAACTTAGGTGGAACAATGAAGAGGATTTTAGGAATCAATTTGGAATGTTAAGCAGAGACAAGAGAAAGGTAGACCATTTAAAATGCTACTTTAACAGTTCAAGCATTGTGTGTTGACAGCTATCATGATGGAGAAGGAGATGAAGAGCTGATGTATTTTTTATCTGACAAACAAATAAATATGAAGTACTGATAAATCTTATCTCAAAAAAAATTCATAAGTCTCTGCGTTGAAAAGTCCTACAAATAATGACCTAATAACAATGATCATCCTCACTTATAGAATATGATCTTGTAAAATTCCACATTAAAAAGGAATTGGGACCTCTTAAGGAAATAATTGAGCAGAAGCAGCAAACATATTCAGGATGACAGCTTTGGTAGAAGAACTTTGGAGCCAACTTATAGAAGCTCTCACAAGTAACATAGGGTATAATTTTCATTATACCATTAGGATTATTATCCTTACTGATTTGAAACATCAAACATGCATAGAACCATATATTTATTATAATGCTAAACAAAGAAAAATCAATTTTGGAAATTCGTAAAGGGAGAGAATCATGCATTTTGGATAACTAAAAGATGCATGAGAACAATTCCTCTTAATAAATGAAGAAATGATCAAATTGGAATGCCACCATTTTTAATCTCCTAATTAACTCTTGGGTTTGTGTATTGAAAAGCAGTAGTCTCTGACATTCTGAAAAAGAGAAACAGCTGTGCATTATCAGCCTCATTATGGAAGAACACCATACGGTCTATAAAATAAAATTTTAAAAACATCTTAATCTGATTAAGGTTATAATTTACAATACTGGTTCTTAACTGAGTAGGGTGGGCATTTTGCCACCAAGGTGATATTTGGCCATGTCAGGAGACATAGTTGACTGTTACAACTTGGGATGTGTGTGCTGCCGGGATCTAGCTAGAGATATTGCTAAACATCCTCCAATACTCAGGACAACTCCAACAATAAAAAAAATTACCTTGAAGGCTGAAAAATCACCTACTGGGTACAACGTTCACTATTTGGGTGATGGGTGCACTAAAAGCTCAGACTTCACTGCTACGTAATATATCCATGTAAGAGAATTGCACTTGTACTCCCTGAATCTGTAAAAATAATAAAAAAGGATATTCAATAAGGGAAAAAATGACCTTACCAACAATATCAATAGTGTTGAGGTTAAGAATGCTTGAGTTACAGGAAATATGAAAGGCGAGGAACGTGGAATATAATCAGCAAAATTCCAATGGTATGAAACAACAACACAAACTACAGCTTCTTCAACAACAAAAACAACAACAAGGCCAGGTGTAGTAACTCATGCCTGTAATCCTAGCACTTTGAGAGGCTGAGGTGGGTGGATCACGAAGTCAGGAGTTCGAGACCAGCCTGGCCAACATGATGAAACCACATCTCTACTAAAAATACAAAATTAGCTGGGCGTCGTGTTATGCGCCTGTAATCCCAGCTACTGGGGAGGCTGAGGCAGGAGATTCATTTGAACCCAAGAGGCGGAGGTTGCAGTGAGCTGAGATCATGCCACTGCACTCCAACCTGGGTGATAGAGCAAGACTCCATCTCAAAAATAAAAATAAAATAAAATAAAATAAAATAAAATAAAATAAAAAGGGCAAAGGGATCTATATATGTAAAGAAACACAAGAAAACATCAAGTAATAAAAGATAAAGGCCTTACTTGAATTTCAATTTAAACAAACTATAAAACATTTTGACATTTATGAGATAATTAGAAATTTGAGCACTGGCCAGATATTTTTAAAATTTTAGATGTAATAACAGTATTATGTTAAAAAAGAGACTATCTTTTAGCAGTTCATCCTGAAATCCTCATGGATGAAATATGTGATGCTTGAGATTTGCTTCAAATTAAGATGAGAGGACAGAAGTGGCTAGAGATACAGATAAAACCAGATTATGAAATAAGGCTATGTATTGAAAATAGTTGAAACTGAGTAATGGATATAAAGGGGATTATTAAACTGTTCTGTCTAAAATTATATATGTTAAACAGTTTCTATTTTACAAAGGGAAAGGATAACTAAAGGAGAGGCAGTAATCGAAGCTGATTCCAGAGTCTCACTCCCTGGTTACTCGGAGAACTTCATTAATTTGACACTTATTTGGCTCAGAGATGTGGGGATGATGAATTTGAGTTTGAAATGATTGAGTGTGACATGGCAGGAGGTTGCCCAAAGAGTGATTACAGCAGGCAGATAGAAATAAACTCTTAAAAATTAGCTGATATATTGACAGTTCAAATTAACAAATGAGAGATAGCAAAGCTGCTGTGGGAGCAATAAGACAGTATTTAATTGTGTTCAAAATCCAAACCAAAACTGCATGTAGATGCTGAGTACTGACTAAAAGAAAGGCAGTTAGCTGAAAAGCATAAGAGACTGCAAGAATCTAATGATTGTTCTTTTCTCGAGGAAGTGGAGTTGATAAAACATCTGAGTCCTTAACTGTTTCCACCACTATGAACATTTGTAACTAGTCACCAACATGTTCATGTCAGCTTAGTAAAGTCTGCCAACAAAGTTCACTGAAATATTGAATAAAGGCTCCCAAGTTATCTTCTTTTTGTTTAGCAATTTCTTGCTTAAAACAAATAAGTTTGGGGCTTCCTAACAAAGGTTGAGGGATGTGACAATATAATAAACATTGTTAACAAGTTTTTGTGAGTACTCACTATGTTCTATACACTATGCTGGGTACAAGATATTCCTTATCTCATTTATATTTTATATATCAAACCCTAACATAGCATAATAGGTGTGATCTGAATAACCTAATTCCATAAAATGAGGTCACAAATTTGTGGGGTTAATAAAATTTCCAAGGTAAGGCTGTGTGTGTGTGTTTTTCGAAATTTTGAAAGTTTGGGTGAGTTTTTTTTTTTTTTTTTTGGTACGGATGGCAGTTGTACATCCTAACTTATATATCAACGGGAATGTTTCTGGATTCTGTGGTTTCCAGCACTGTGGCAGAGATTTCAAAAATAATTTGGTTAGTTGGTGCCTATTTGGTGGTTAAGACCCAAAAACATGAGGGCAGAACAATAATTATAATAATAGAGTGTACCCTTTTCATCTCAAATTCCTGAATCAGGGTTGACATCATCTGTTGCTTCCCAAACTACCCTTGCTCTCCACTCCCTGGGAAGTGAAAGTGAGTTGATCCAGTTTACATCCCAATTGACCTTTTCATGGGATTAAATTTGCAAAATAGCAAGTGATAGGCCCCACTACACAGATGGAAAGACTCGGCTTCATCAACAATAGAAAGCAATATACTCAGCATCAAGCGTACATAAGCAGAGTGAATATGAAGCCAACACTGTCCTTTGGTAACACTTATGGCTCACAGCTCATATATAAGTGAGTTCAGAAGAGAAACTGAATAGGAAAATGAGAAGTTTCACCTCCCCAGAAATATGTTCTCTCAAGTATTTCTAGATAAATTTCCAGGTGAAAATCAAATTTCTTTAAATTAAAAAAATTCAAAATGACAAATGGAAGTTTGTTGATGCCAATATATTTCTAAAGTCAGAATTACAGAAACAAGCACTGCATGTCACACATTACGAGAATACTATGTATGAGACAATAAAGTATTTTGGAAAAACAAATGGATAATTCTTTAAATCCAGAACTACTTTTTATCTTCTGATATCATAGAAACAATTTCATTGTAAACTTCTTGAGGGGCGTCCATTGCCCAGATAAAATCCAAGTGATTGTAAAAAGGAATCTCCTTGTGGTAAGTAAGATTGGGGAGTTTTGGAAGCAAAAGGCCAACGTCTTGGGGATCAGCCAATAGGTCCTTGCCACCACTCCACACTGCAATTGGTACAGTCATGGCTGTCACATTGTAGTAGGGAGGTTGGGACTAGAAAAGACAAGAGAAAGAACCAGAGTTTAGGTAACCACACTTTAAACCCAGTACTTATTCTTCAAGTAGAGTGTATAACACTAACTGACAGTTTTATAAGTGAATTCTAGCAATGATTGCACAGAAAAAACCACCTTTATCCACAGAGCAAAGTGAATGCAATATGTTTTAGATCAGTGCTTCTCAAATTCTAATGGGTCTGTGAATCACCTGAGGATCTTGTTGAAGTAAAGATTCTGATTCAGTAGATCTGGGGAAGAGCCTGAGATTCTGCATTCATAGGTGATTCTGATGCCATTGGCTCCAAACCATGCTCTGAATAGCAAGGCTTCAGATAGTAAGTCTTACAAACTAAGAACATAGATTGCAACTCAAGCTAAAGGAAATGGATTTGATTAGATTCTAATTGTTAATAGGTTGTTTCTACCCAAACACTCTAAAATATGATCTTAAAATGTCCCGAGTCATTTATTTTAGCTCTGTATTGACTTCCCAGTATGGTCAGGGGATAGGTCAGTTGCTTCAGTTATGGAACTGTAATTGTCGAATACTTACCTGAGTATTTACAAAATGTTGCTTCAAATTCTGAGAAAGGGTATTATCATCCCCATGTCCTATTTCTCGAAAATCACAATTCACACATATATTTTAAAGAGTTTTACAAAGCAGAAAAGGGAATAAGAGAATTATCTCGAATTTTCTTGCTGCCCAGAGAGAATTTTGTTAGAATTTTTTTAGATCATAGTTTCAAGAATAGTAATCCAATATACTCAGAGTTTATGTATTCTCACCTTCTGTGTAATAGCCAATTTACCATAGCAAAATATTTTATGATATGTAATTTTCCCTAATATTTTCATGATTTCTATTATATTTCCTAAATATTAGAGAAAAGGGAGTAGTATAGAGAATATTCATAATTATAAACCCAGTTTATTTTACTTATATCCTATTATTCAAAGAGTTTTCTAGATGCTGGCCCTGGCTCTTAAATTAGTGTCACTGCTTCAGGTAGTTAAGGACCAACTTGGTATATTATTGGTTTGGTTGGAAGAAGGGTGGACTTGGGGACTGGGTTTCTTGTTCCTCTAAGATGTAGTCCTCTGATTATGAGTATTAGAGCCCAGTAGAAAGAGAGACTCAAAGCAAGCCTGTGTTTTGGAGATTTGAGGAGGTGATGGTGGAGGAAAAAAATGTTTTCAACAGAAGTTTTATCTCATACTATTCTGAAAATTTTAAAGACATCAAAAATGCAAAATCAAGGTTGGGGGATGCCTTCTCTACACATAGGACATTGTTGTTAAAACATATCAATCCCTTCTAAATTTTGAGTCATGGAAACAGATGAAAATTAGTAGAGTTGTTCAGCTACTACTTGGATGGAAAAATTGGATGTGGTGAAAAGGAAGAAGAGAAGGTTACAAAATACTATAGGGTACTTCCCTTATTCAAAAATAGTCAGTGATAACCCGAGAGCTTACACTGAGCCAAGAGCTTATAGATATTATAGCACCAAATCCTGTCAACAACTTCCTGAGCCTAGGTGAAGAGATGAAGAAATGATTGCCTAAACTCATATTGACTGAAGACAAGATAAACTCCTAAGTCTGGATTCTTAGTACAACAAGTGCGAGGACTGCTTAATATGTCTGCCTATGCCAAAGGCCTCTGCCTATTGTAAAATATTTCCAGCCTTGACTGGCAAGCACAGCATCTTTTTCTTTTGTTTGGGAATATATTCCAGTGAAATCACTCCTCTGGCTGTCAACAAAGGGAAGGATAATGTTTAAGAAGACCAGAAATTCCAACTCTATCTCATGAACAGTTAGAATTATTAGCTTATTATATCAGGTATTTGTACTTTAGAAAGGAGAGGACAGTTTGCTGGGGATCTGGGATATGGGACAGGTCTGTGTAATGGCAATGGGTAGTGGTAAGTCCTGGGAAGTCTCTCACACATGGGGATGTAGTACTTTGAGGGCAGCTTTAAATGAGTCTAGCCACCAGAGAATGAATGCGTAGTCATGTGGGAGAATGGGAGACAGCACATCAACATTCCTTTGGAAAATAGTTGCACAGTTAACATAATTTCTTCTTTAACATTTAAATAGTTAGTGTTGTTCAAAATGTGAATAATTCCAACTTTAAGAAGCTTACCTGATTATAGTGCATCCTATTCTGAACTGGGCTTCCCCAATCATAAGCTTGGAATTCCCCAGACTTAACAGCCTAACATAGAGAAATTAAAAACAAACAAATAAAAATTATTATATTGTGAAAAATAAAATTCAAACATTTCCAAGCAGTTTATTTTCAATTTAAACAATTATTAAGAAACACTTTTCTTATTCCAAAAGATGATTAATAATCTAAGACAAGGTATTTATGTAAGTTTAAATGCAGCTTCACTCAAAATAATTTTTCTTGCATGCTAAGTCATAAAAAGCATTTGCTTCTTTGAAATAAATTCATAGTTACTTTTGTATGGTAATCAGTGCCAGAAAAATTACCTTCTAGGTGTACTCAGCAGGATATTTTAAGAATGTGTTTAGGTAAAGTGAAAAGGGTTGAGACCCACAAAATAAGTTTTAACAGCATTTGGAAAAGGATACCTGGGTCCAATGCAACATGTTTTGAACAGAAGTTCCTGCTGGATTATGTGATACATACACATCCAAGCGACTCTAGAAATCAACACACATACATATTATATGCATACGAAGACACATACCCAGTTTCTTAAAAACAGTAAAGATTTATGTTTTCTGATTCAGGTCAAGTGTTTAAAGGTAGCATTTACTGGAAGGATATGAATAACACATTTGTATGTCCCTTCAGAATTTGCAGGGTGCAATTGCATGTGTTAACCCATCTAATTTGTAGCTGCCTAATGAGGAGAACTTATTAGTTCCATTTTATCAAAATGAAAATTGGGGCACAAAGAAGTTTAGAGAAATGTCCAAGATCCACACAGAATGGAGCCAGATACTTTAATTTGGGTCTCTGAGTCTAAATTCTCAGCTTTTATGCTTCTCTACCCAGTGCTAGAGTGCTGTAGGTTAAATATTCACACACAGGCCTCTTGCTTTGCAGAACCCCAGGCAGCAAACTGAAGTTCCTTTCTCCAGTTGCAGAGGGCCACTTCATAGTGACTTTTAATGCCATTAATACAGCGCACTGTAGCCAGAGTGAAACAAATTGGCCACCTTCATTGGAGATTGAAGATTCTCTTCTGCAAATTATTATGCAGAAGATGGCATCTCCAATTTCCTTTGTCTTATTTTACTATTATTTTACTTATATGACTCTCACTAATGGAATGCAGCAATTTGTTCTGCCTTTTCTTAGTGTGATGAGGATAGGCTACTCTCTGTTAAACTCCACATATGGAATGACAAGTAACTACAACACTTCATAGAATTATACTTTCTTACCAATGAGTTTCTTCACAGAATTGGAAAAAAACTGTTTTAAAGTTCTTATGGAACCAAAAAAGAGCCCGCATTGCCAAGACAATCCTAAGTCAAAAGAACAAAGCTGGAGGCATCATGCTACCTGACTTCAAACT
>NW_012115933.1:4087650-4088408 GCF_000951035.1 Colobus angolensis palliatus
TTGATGGGTGCTGACGGGTTGGTGGGTACAGCACACCAACATGGCACAAGTATACATATGTAACAAACCTGCACATTATGCATATGTACCCTAGAACTTAATGTATAATAATAATACAAAAATATACATGAAAAAATTATACTTTCTTATCAATAGATGTAATTTTCTTAGGTGTTCAAGGGTATATAACTAAAGTGACAATTTTGAGTGGAGATAGTTGTCTATGAATAGTAGTAGAAAACCTTATATGCTATTACTATGTGCTATATGCTTTGTACAATGTTCTATATGCTTTAAACATACTAGCTCATTTGATCTTCACAATAACCCATTTTGTGGATGAGGAAATCAAGACAGAGGAGTTTAACTCAGTTCCAAATGTAGGGTTTGAATTTAAACTGACCTAAATCCATAGTCTTAACTACTTTATGATAGTGTATTTTGTCACGTATGTTTTGAAACTCGAACTCAATACAAAGTGAATGAAAAGGTAGATAAAGAATATGGGCAAAGTCAGCCAGGCACAGTGGCCCACGCCTGTAATCCCAGCACTTTGGGAGGCCGAGGCGTGTGGATCATGAGGTCAGGAGATCAAGACCATCCTCGCTAATGTGATGAAACCTCGTCTCTACTAAAAATACAAAAAAATTGCCGGGCGTGGTGGCAGGCCCCTGTAGTTCCAGCTACTTGGGAGGCTGAGGCAGGAGAATGGTGTGAACCTGGGAGGCGGAGCTTGCAGTGAGCCGAGATTGCGCCAC
>NW_012115933.1:4088458-4100171 GCF_000951035.1 Colobus angolensis palliatus
ATGCCTGTAATCCCAGCACTTTGGGAGGCCAAGGTGGGCAGATCATGACTTCAAGAGATCAAGACCATCCTGGCCAACATGGTGAAACCCCATCTCTGTTAAGAATACAAAAATTAGCTGGGTGTGGTGGCAGGTGCCTGTAGTCCCAGCTACTTGGGAGGTTGAGGCAGGAGAATTGCTTGAACCTGGGAGGTAGAGGGTGCAGTAGACCAAGATCATGCCACACTGCACTCCAGCCTGGTGAGAGAGCGAGAGTCTGTCTCAAAAAAAAAAAAAAGGCAAAGTCTTACATAAATAGTTGCTCAGAAATATGGTCTGTAAGATTTATGGAAATTACTATCAGCTACTTGGGAGGCTGAGGCAGGAGAATGGTGTGAACCTGGGAGGCGGAGCTTGCAGTGAGCCGAGATTGCGCCACTGCACTCCAGCCTAGGTGAGAGAGCGAGAGTCTGTCTCAAAAAAAGAATATGGGCAAAGTCTTACATAAATAGTTGCTCAGAAATATGGTCTGTAAGATTTATGGAAATTACTATCAGCATTAGAAATATTTATTGAAAACATTTATTCAATAAAGACATTTTTCTCACAAAGGAGCCACTAAAATATATGGTTTAGTCCTTTCTCATACAGAATTTAAATGTAACACCTAGTATTTAGGTGGTCATAACTGAGTAGCAAATTGTTTTTTTTTCTTCATATTGTTTTTTTGTTTTAGGGGCAATTGGGGTGATGGAAGGATGCCGGAAGTGATGAAATTGGGAGCAATGATTTGTGATTTCTCTCATGTTTATCAGGATATCGCAGTTCTGAACCTACTCCTAGTTATCATAAAGTACCATTTCTAAGTGGCAATGAAACAAGTAATCAAAGATGTTGCTCAAAATATAGAAATTGAAATGCATACTAACCGCGTTAAAGTTCTTACTGTCAAATCCACAAATGATAAATAAGGCATTGCTGCAAAGGAGATTCAGTGTCTGGCGGGAGCACACTTCAGTAGCAAGAAATTGATCAAAGAAGTTGTGTGGTAAGAACATTTTGTTACCAAATATAATCTGAAAAATAAAGGCACTATTAGAGGGTTGTAGCAATCAAGCTGCAGAAAAGACTCACTAATTTATCTAATCTATTTATACATGTGTGATTAGGATGATGATATATTCTTATTTTTACATGTTGTTTTAGGAATTTCCAGTACTTTCATTTAGTTAATTCCCTCAAGAAAGCTGTGAAATGGGCAGCACAGATATCAATACTGGGTATCTATTGTGGCACAGAACAGTACTGGCTGCTGAGAGGAAGTATAAGACATAAAGAGTTACAATCTAGTTGGCGTGATAGGGGTTGTGGGATAAAATCTTAAAAATACATGCAGACTGTCATAATGAAGTGCCAAGATGTGAGATTTCAACAATAAATTGTGAAAAGTTTGGGAGGAGAAATGGTGACTTGGCCATATTTTCAGCAAAGCCTTTACAGAGGCACTGAGGCTCAGTATAAGAATAGAAAGAGTTTGCCCCAATTCTCTTTGAGGAAGGCAGATATTTTGTCATCTCTATTTTATACATGAGGAAACATGAGGTTAACATGAGTCAGGGTCTTGGGCTAATTAGAGCTCGATTATACCTAGAATCCTTACCCAAACCTCTAATTTGAGGTCTAGTGCTTTTCTAAATTTTAATCAACGTCTGCATTGCCTATCAGAAAATCTGAGTACAAGTAGGAAAGAAGTTCTCAATCAATGTAGCCAGTAAAAATATCTGGGTCATCACAAAATTTTAGATTTTAATAAAAGTTTTCCAAATGTAGTTTGCCTATAGGTAAGTTCTCTTAGGCTTTAGACATACATATTAATACAGAATGAAAAGAGATGAATAGTACAAAACTATAGAAGGAAATGGAATCATTATATTTTATAGCCTGAGGCTAAACCGTTCTCCTAAAGGAAAGAGTGTGTGTGTGTGTGTGTGTGTGTGTGTTGGTTTCACTGAGTGAGAGAATTAGGGTATTAAGCACTGTCAAACAAAAAGATTAATTTGATAACATGTGTGCCTACTGCATAAGGCACTTAATATTTATAATGTATTGAAATCCACACTACTGACTTATGAAATCCCCGTTTAAAGATGAAGGAGCTCTTAGGAAAGTCAAAAGGGAAAGCCATGAGAGATCTCAAGGTGTTTGCCTCACTCAATCATTGATTTATTTCCTCCTCTTCTCCTTTTCCCTTTCCTTCCTTTCCCTCCTCTTTCCAGTCTCTCTGTCCTGAGTGGGTTAGTCTTTTTATTTGACTATTTTGTTTTGTTTTTATTTCCTCTTCCTTCCTCCTGGAGTGGAATCACAGCCTTGACACAACTGTGTAGAGTGCTTGATAAACCATCTGTGAAAAAGCAAATCTACTCCCAGGCATTGCTGACCCACATGAAGCTAATCAAGAACAAAGAAAGAAAGGGGGATCTCGCAGGCTGTAGAGGAGATTCAAACATGGTCAGTGCTATCAAAGAAATAATACAGATGCATACAGTTCCACTTTTGGATATAAAAATGATTGTTCTCCTTTTATAACTCTGTTCTCTTTCTATAACTTTAAAATCCATGGGCAATCGAGTATCTTAGATTCACTTAATTAAAGAGAATTGCATACCTTAAAGAGGAATTCAGGAACAAATCTAAGTTTGTTTATAAGGCTTTCTGTATACTTCACAGTGGCAACAGGAGCTAGAGCATAGAAGGTTTTGATTCTTTTTGCCAGGCTGGGATTGGTGGAAAAGGCAATAAAACCTGAAAAAGAACAAGGAACTGGTGAAAAAGGTGTGTGTGCGTGTTGTTGTTGTTTTGTTTGTTTGTACAAGTGTGACATTATTTTGGACTTACTAAGGATGGTGTTTGAGACAACCTGAGAACGTGGTATCTCTGCTGGCTCAGAGTGATTAGATTTTGGTATATTTGTTTTATTTTCATAGATTTTTCTATGGGGACATGAGGCTGGAACGTTTTAAAAGTTATCATAAACCCTTATCTGACCTTAGAAAATAGGCCAAATTTGGGATACTCACATGGTTACAAAAAATAGTTATTTGTGTTATATTTTTTATGAATTTAAATTTATATCATCACAATGAGATAATTAATACTTAATATGAGTAGAGTATATAAGTGGAAAGGTTAAGAGTAGAATTTTAAAATATGATGAAACTCGATTTGAATCCTGGCTCTGTGGTTTATTAGTTTTGTGACCTTGGACAAGCCGCCTAATCTCTAAGAACCACTGTTTCCCTGTCTGAAATACAAGGATAGTGGTGAGTGCTTCATTAGGTTGTTAGGAACTAAAGGAAGTAAATCATGTAAAGAAAGAATTTATCATGATTCTTGGCACATAGTAAATGCTTGATAAATGAGGACCCAAGAGAATTCAAATATCTATACATAGTAAATACATTCAGTAATTAATTTTGTAAGCAGTAGTATACTAGCAGATGAGGATGTGATCAAGTAGTTATCAAGTTTAACTCTGCAGTATAGCTACATAGGCAAGGCCCTCCCACTGTCAATAATGACATACTGATGAGACTCAAGAATGGCCTAAAAAACCATTTCACATTTAGACAACTATATAATATGTAGTCTGATTCTATTTGTAGAAGAATGGTTTTTCCAAGAACACCCTTCATCCAGGTCACCACCATCTCCCACATGGGTGCTATATGCGTCCTCTAATTGGTTCTCTGCTCCTGCCCCTTTGTGCCTGGCAACAAAAGGGATCCTGTTATGAATCATGTAACTCTTCAATTCAAAGTTATTCTGCAGTTTTCTTTTTTTCTCAGAATGAAAGTTAAAATCCCTACAACAGCCAAAGAGCCCTGAACAGTCTTTCCTCCCCAACCTTTGTGATCTCATCTCTCACTCTATCTGTCTCTTTCTCAATTTGATTTATTCACACAAGGCATAGCCTCACTGTTGTTCCTTGAACAAACTAGGTGTGCTCCAGCTTCAGATTCTTCTCACTTGCTATTCTCTCTTCCTGGAACATCTGATGCCTATGAGGTAGGCACGTGACTGACTCTCTGACCTTCATCATGGCTTTACCCAAAGAGTGCTTGTGTTACCTATCTACAATTTCTGCGAACCCCTCTGGTGCTCTCTAATGTAATTCACTGGGTTATTTTCTCTCCATAGCTTTACCATTATCTAAAATATATTATATTTTACTTTGTAACCTTTTTTAGTTTCTCTGCCTCCTATCTCTAGAGTATAAGTGGTACAAAGGCAGAAATTTTCATCTATTTTATTTATTTCTGTATTCTTTGGATACATCATAGGAGCCTGCCCCATAAATACGGTCAAATGAATAAAACTCAGTTCGTTGGCTGTGTGGTATAATGCTTCAGAGTACGTGCTTGGGAATCAGACTGCCTCAGCTACCCTATTGGTAATAATCCATATAACCTTGCACGAACTGTATCCCCTTGTTTTGTTTTCCCATATAATAGGAATTATAATTGTCCATATGTCATTGTGTTGTTGGAGGCATTAAATGAATGAAAAGCAATTAATGTGGTTGCTAATATGCCTACCATAACCACTGGGAAAATGTTTATGAGAAGTAAACCACTTGGCCTTGACTGCCATTACTTACCGATGGTGGTACCCTGGGAATGGCCAACATAGTGTAGCTGCTTCTGTCCGGTTTTCTTTATAATGAAGTCGATTGTGGCTGGAAGGTCATATTTAGCCATTTCATCAAAGCTGAAAGGAAAAAGACAAAATGAAAGTGAATACATTTCCTTGCTATTGTTTCTAAAATTCAAGCATTTATAGCTAATGATCCCTTTGGGATACAGAAAACTGGATTCTCTAAACATTGATGCTTATAGACCCTCAGTGAATGTCAGGTGCCCTTTGGGGCGGCTTCTTATAAACAACTGACATCATTTCTGAAGTGCAGCATTGCAGCCACAGTTGAATCCAAACAAGATAGTATCTGTAAGTGGGAATTATTTCCATCCCTGAAATGAAATGTCAGATTTAATAATAATGTGTATGCTGTGTTCCAGTGTCATTTAATATAAATCCTATATTTCTCTATTTATGTTTCACAAATCAGCCAACATGATATTTCGAAAATGAAAACTGTATTATGTCACTCCCCTGTTAAAACTTCTCTGTGCACTCAGAATGAGGCTCAAGGCTCTCACTGTCACCACTACTGCCCCATCAGCACCTCAGTCTTCACTCATGTCATTTTCCCTTTCCCCGCTACACCTGGGACACACAGGTTTCCTTTCAGCTGCTAGAACTCTTGGAACACTTTCATGCCTTAGCATCAGCAGCCAGGTTTTCTTCTGTTCTCTACCTCTATCAGTAAATTCCAGGAATAAGGCTCAAGAAGACCAGTGAGAGAAGCCTGTGATAATCTCTCCATGTCATCTGAATTTCAGTCTCCCTACCCCTCCTATTGATGATGATTCAGATTACTGTTCTCCTACCCCCAACTGGGTTTTCACATCTCTCTTGAGTCCATATGGACATTCCTTTGGAATTTTCCAGGGGCAGTGAATTTCCTTGTTTCAGCTATATTGTTCATTCCATTTGGAAAAGCACACTCAGGGATTCCCTAATGGAGACTCCTGAGATCACAGAAAGTTTGAAGGAAAAGCTACTCTAGGAATGAGGTACATGGAAGACCTCCAAGAATGGTTTAGAATGAAAATGACTTATCTATCCTCCTACTAGGAGTGTAATTTGTTAAAACGGGACTGGATTAGAAGAGGCAAATGCCTATGCTTTTAAAGCCCAGTGTTTATTTTTAATTGTCCCTTTTGTTTACCTGAAAGCCCAGAATTCAACTGAATCTGGTGAATAGTACAAGTTTCTCCTGGCCCAGGTGTTTCCTCTGCTATTGCCCAGCCACACATCATAACCAGCGTCTGCCAGAATGAAGGCAAGGCTGTTGTTCGGCAGGTTGGAAATCCAGTTTGTGGCTGATGCAAGCAAACCATGCTGCAAAAACACAACAGGTCTCTGGCCTAAGGAAGAAAAATGTTTATAAACTTTATCAATGCGTTCCTTATTCTAGGATAAACGTGAGGCTAGAAACAGTCTTCCATATGACTAGCATTAGATACATTTGCCTGATTGAGTTGATTATTTTTGAATATCTTATCTTAATTGTGGTGATGATTTCTCAGGGACTTGATTTCTCAGATGCCAAAACTTATGAAACTGCACACCTTAAATATGAGCAGCTTATTATATGCCAGTTACATCTCAATAAAACTATTGAAAAAATTATATTCTCAGGTAATTCAGCACAATGTTAAATTTGGTAAAATGTGAGTGGTAAAATTACGAGTAATGTTTTTTCTTTTTGTACTTCACAACTTCTTTACAATGAGAAAAAGGTAAATTTTTGATAATACTAGTGAAAATTGGCCTGTATGTGTTTGGGAAATGAGCCTTGAATTGGCTCCCGCTCTTCCCCTCTGCAACACACACCCTGGCTAACTCTTCCTGATCCTCTAGATCTTCATCCAGTTATTGTTTCTGAGAGTGAGCTTTCCTTGACTCCTCTAGCTGGGGTAGGTGGTTTTATTAAAACTTTCAGTTTAATATCCTATGCACAATTGTAGCTTGAGCTTATCACATATTATTATAATCACTCATTTACTTACCTATTTCATTGGCTTGATAATGATCTCCTTGAAGACTGAAAATATAGCTTATTTTTGCATCAGCAAGACATTATATTTTTAGGAAGAAATAAAAGGAGGAAAAAGGGAAGGACAAAAGAATGAAAAGATGGAGGAAGAAAGGAGAGAGGGAAGGAGGAAGAAAGAAGGAAGGCAAAAAAGAGAGAAAGGAAGGAAGAAAAGAAGCTCTTATATACCTGTATTCCCTGAATTATTCTTCCCATAAGGAATTCTGTTGACTTCAAGGATGTAACCATCTTCAGTCACAACTTCGTATTCTTCATTTGGGTATCCCCAATAAGTAATCATCTGACTCTGAGGAAAAAAACCCAAAAAGTGAAATTTTAGTTGATTTTTAGATATATCTAATAAATGAATATTACTGTTTATTTTTAATTGGTCATATAAAATCTTTAACTCATTATGATTTTAAATAATAGCATCTTTTAGTTTTATGGAGTTTTTCCCCAGAGTAACTTACAATGTTCATAGTCGCTTCAGGGCTTCCAGGATTTAATTTTCCAAAGAAACCATGTGTAGACCCCAGTACGGATATCAAACTTGCCATTGTTAAAAGCAGCCACATTTTGGACCTACCTGAAAGAAAAGAATAACCGGTTCCATGGTTTAACCCATTATACTTTCATAATGCTTATATATATGCCAATTTTACCTTTGTGCCAAATAGAGGAATGCTTGGGTTTGATTATATTCTGTTGGCAATAAACTGGGACATGTGGATGTCAGCACAGGTAACTTAATGCTTTTAATGCTTAACATGTTTTCACTGTTTGATTCCTTTTGTTTAAGAACATTTCCCACTTGGTTTCAAGCCATACTGAATTAATCTTAATTGGCAAAAAAAAAGAAGAAAAAAGCCTCTAATTGGCATAACAATGTATCCTTATTATGCTTTGTGTTTAAGACTTTTGCCAGCTTATTTTGAGAGCCCAGTTTTGCGTGAGGGATGTGTGGACCTTTGGCTTCTCTATATCCAATCTCTATATAATGTGTGTTCAAAGTCATCATGATGATTTTAAATGTTGTTTATAATAGTTATTCCACAAACATTTACTGATTTGAGGTTATTATGTGATTTTCTCACCTCTGCTTCCAGGGTAGTTGGGATTACAGGTGTTCATCTGGCTAATTTTTTTTTTTTTAAAGAAATAGGGTGTTTCTACATTACTCAGGCTGGTCTCGAACTTCTGGCCTCAAGGTGTCTTCCTGCCTGGGCTTCCCAAAGCACTGGGATTATGGACATGAGCCACTACACCTAGCCTTATAGACTATATTTGATATTAGACCCATAACAACTGAACTTCCTTCTATGTTGTAGTCACCAATTATAAGTTTGAGAATCCTCAGATATTAAGCTGGTGAAAAAGTTTCAGTAGAGAAGTGATGTTGCCCTCAAATATTTGAAGGCAAGCCACGTAGAGGACAGTTTTAAATCACTTCATTTTTAGTGTGTCAGAAACAAATTATTCAATAAATATTTATTGAGAAACTGTATGTTAGGAGCAATATTTGGAGGTCACATGTATAAATATTTGACTTGAATACAGTGAGGAATTTGTAACATTTGGATCTTTGGATTCAAGTGGAATTCTTGAAAAGTGATGACTTCCCAGTTGCTGATAGTATTTCAGTAAAACCCATTTATAGTAATTCATGCAGAGCATATAGCATAGTTCTTGATTGTAAAGCCAGACCAGAACTCTAAAGGCCTAAATCTGACTCTCTGGTCTAATAGTTTGCCCACTGGTTTAGTATAGGATTAGATTTAAGGGTATCTCTTAAAAATCAGTTTTCGGCCGGGCGTGGTAGCTCATGCCTGCAAACCCAACACTTTGGGAGGCTGAGGCGGGTGGATCACGAGGTCAGGAGATCGAGGCCATCCTGGCTAACACGGTGAAACCCTGTCTCTACTAAAAATACAAAAAAAATTAGCCAGGTGTGGTGGCATGCGCCTGTAATCCCAGCTACTTGGGAGGCTGAGGCGGAAAAGTCCTTGAACCCGGGAGGTGGAGGTTGCAGTGAGTGGGGATCACGCCAACCAAGGTAAGGCTAAAAGGAGACAGTGCAAGACTCCGTCTCAAAAAAAAAAAAAAAATCAGTTTTTAACTTAGCCTTGTTTTTACCATGATATTTTAGGCAGACATAAACTAATATAGGCAGAGATAAACTAATATAGAAAGACTAACCAGTAGTGTTGGAACATTCAAACTAGAGGCTTTCATCAAACATTTCAGGAAGCCACATGGCCTCCATTAAGTGATTTGCCATTGCAAAGTTAGGACACTTAACCTACTGATTGTGTTGGAGAACACCCCAACGGGCTCAAAGATGTTCAAGGGCAGAATAAATTTCTCAAAATGCTTGTTGCCAAGTCCCAGGAAAATACCAGTAATTAATACATACAGAGGGTTCACTGTGTGCTGTACTGTGTGTTCAACATGGTATAGGTGAAGTGAACTATCTTTGCTAAGACAGTTTCTCATCTACAAAATAAGGCCTGTAGTAGTACACTTCTCTATGTTAGGGGAATTCATTATGATAACAAAAGTAAAGTTCTTAACATGCTGGGCATCTTATAAACATTAATTAAATATAGTTATTATTACTATTATCTCATTTAATTCTCATAGCAACTCTATGAAGTAGGTAGCGTTATATTATTCATTTTACAAATAACCAAGGTAAGGCTAAAAGAAGACTCACCCAACCAAATATATAGAAAGTAGTGGAGCCTGTATTTGAAACTATCTAGTCTATTTCCAAAGGCTACGTTCTTCCCACTGTAATACTTCTTCAGTATGACCCTGGGCCAGCTTTTATAGGGACATCCCCAGGGAGATTTATATAATTTGGTCTAGACTTCTGTTTTGAAAGGTTTATAATTTAAATAAATGTTTTAGTAGCCTATAAAGTTTCACAATAGTATTAATAATGTTCAATTCAATAGCAGTTGATTTGGATGATATTAAATAGTCAACATAGCATATTAATACAGTCAATTATATGACAATAGAGTACTGATCTATTCCTTCTCAAAAAGGAGAATCATAGAGACTAGACTTTCACATTAGGAACTTAATAAACAAATTTGTAGTTCAATGATTAAGAAATTATGAGACTTTCACATTTGGCACTAATTGTAATAATAAATAAATTTGTCTTTCCATAACTAAGAATCTCATGTCCATACAAAAAAAATCAAATCCTAGAGAAATAAGCCGTAATTTAAACAGATACATTTATACAGGTGAATCTGCAACAAGTATCTAAGCCTTTAAAAAATGCATCACTTGGGATAAAGAAAAAATCTAATAATTCAAATAACAATTTTGTTCAGCAGAAGTTCTACTTACAGTTTCCTCAGAAATAGTTAGGATTCTGTTTCTCTGACTGGTTAATATTTTGGTCAACGTTGTATTGACTTCTTATATACAAAACCTTCAACAATGGTCAAATTCCTCATCCATTGATTACATTACAGAAAAGGCTTACTATCTGAGCATCATCTAATGTTAACAGGACAAAACTAAAAATTAAATATTGCGTTCATTTTCACATAGTACTGAGTGCTCACCTTTAACTTTTAACAAAGACAAATATTGGCCAAAGTAGTTCTGAGGATTAAAATGATTTAGGAACCATTAAAAATAATTCTTGATAGCCTAAACATATAAAAGTTTTTGAGCCAAAGGTATAAAGCAAATGATTATATAGTTTGGCTCAGATAGAGAGGCATAAAATGACAAAAGGCCACCTGTTATTCTTTAAAAATGCAGTGGATAAGCTATTTTGACTAGATGGTTAGATATGGGAATGTATTCAGCAAAGATTAATATTTTATTATGGTCTTTGACCAAGGTCTCAAATCCTACAGATAATGGTCTAGTTATTATACAAAACCCAGCCCTTGACCTTTAAGAACATATGTTCGGTGTGTTTTCCCTTCTGAGAAATCTAGGCTTAACACCTGGATGATGAAACAATCTGTACAACAAACCTTCAAGACACAGGTTTACCTATGTAACAAACCTGGACTTGTACCCCTAAACTTAAAATGAACGTTAAAAAAAGCAAACAAAAAAAATCTATTGGTTATAGTTTGAACAATGTGAATGTATTTATAAAAGAATTATACATTTAAAAAATATATTATGTTTTAAAAAACAGTTGATCCTTTACAACCATCATGAGCATCTGTTGCTCGTGGGATACATGTGCAGAACGTGTAGGTTTGCTACATAGTATACATGCTCCATGGTTGTTTGCTGCACCCATCAACCCATTGTCTACGTTAGATATGTCTCCTAATGCTATCCCTCCCATTGCCTCCTATCCCATGGCAGGTCCTGGTGTGTTACATTCCCTTCCCTGTGTCCATGTATTCTCATTGTTCAGCTCCCACTTGTGAATGAGAACATGCGGTGTTTGATTTTCTGTTCCTGTGTTAGTTTGCTGAGAGTGATGGTTTCCAGCTTCATCCGTGTCCCTGCAAAGGACATGAACTCATCCTTTTTTATGGCTGCATAGTATTCCATGGTATATATGTGCCACATTTTCTTTATCCAGTCTATCATTGATGGGCAGTTGGGTTGGTTCCAAGTCTTTGCTATTGTGAATAGTGCTGCAATAAACATATGTGTGCATGTGTTCTTTACAGTAGAATGATTTATAATCCTTGCGGTATATACCAGGTAATGGAATTGCTGGGTCAAATGGTATTTCTGGTTCTAGATCCTTGAGGAATTGCTACACTGTCCTCCACAACAGTTGAACTAATTTACACTCCCATCAACAGTGAAAAAGCGTTCCTATTTCTCCACATCCTCTCAAGCGTCTGTTATTTCCTGACTTTTTAATGATTACCATTCTAACTGGAGTGAGATGATATCTCATTGTGGTTTTGATTTGCATTTCTCTAATGAACAGTGATGATGAGATTTTTTTCATATGTTTGTTGGCCGCATAACTGTCTTCTTTTTTATTTTTATTTTTTATTATTATTA
>NW_012115933.1:4103877-4139421 GCF_000951035.1 Colobus angolensis palliatus
TTTTAAACATGAAGCCTTTGCCCATGCCTATGTCCTGAATGGCATTGCCTAGGTTTTCTTCTAGGGTTTTTATGGTTTTAGGTCTTACTTTTAAGTCTTTACTCCATCTTGAGTTAATTTTTGTATATGGTGTAAGGAAGGAGTCTGGTTTCAGTTTTCTGCATATGGCTAGCCAGTTTTCCCTACACCATTAATTAAATAGTTCTCTAGTTCTTCTCTAGTTCTTTCCCCATTGCTTGTTTTAGTTGGGTTTGTCAAAGATCAGATGGTTGTAGATAAGTGGTGTTATTTCTGAGGCCTCTGTTCAGTTCCATTGGCCTGTATATCTATTTTGGTACTAGTAACATGCTGTTTTGGTTACTGTAACCTTGTATAGTTTGAAGTCAAATAGCATATTGCCTCCAGCCTTGTTCTTCTTGCTTAAGATTGTCTTGGCTATATGTGCTTTTTTGGTTCCATATTAAATTTAAAGTATTTTTTTCTAAGTCTGTGAAGAAAGTCAATGGTAGCTTGATGGGAATAACATTGAATCTATATATTACTTTGGGCAGTATGGCCATTTTCACGATATTGATTCTTCCTATCCATGAGCATGAAATGTTTTTCCATTTGTTTGTGTCCTGTTTTATTTCCTTGAGCAGTGGTTTGTAGTTCTTGAACAGGTCTTTCACATCACTTGTATCACTTGTAAGTTGTACTCCTAGGTATTTTATTCTCTTGGTAGCAATTGTGAATGGGAGGTCACTCATGATTTGGCTCTCTGTTTGTCTATTACTGGTGTATAGAAATGCTTGTAATTTTTGCACATTGTTTTGTATCCTGAGACTTTGCTGAAGTTGCTTAATACCTTAAGGAGTTTTGGGGCTGAGATGATAGGTTTTCTGAAGATACAATCATGCCATCTGCAATAAGAGACAATTAGACTCCCTCTGTCCCTATTTGAATACCCTTTATGTTTTTCTCTTGTCTGATTGCCCTGGTCAGAACTTCCAATACTCTTGAATAGTTGTGATGAGAGAGGACATTCTTGTCTTGTGCCGATTTTCAAAGGGAATGCTTCCAGCTTTTGCCCATTCGGTATGATATTGGCTGTGGGTTTGTCATAAGCAGCTCTTATGATTTTGAGATATGTCCCACCAATACCTAGTTTATTGAGTATTTTTAGCATGAAGGGGTACTGAATTTTATCAAAGACCTTTTCTGCATCTATTGAGATAATTATGTGGTTTTTGTCGTTGGTTTTGTTTATGTGATGGATTACATTTATTGATTTGCGTATGTTGAACCAGCCTTGCATCAAATGGATGAAGCCAACTTGATCGTGATGGATAAGCTTTTTGATGTGCTGCTGGATTCAGTTTGCCAGTATTTTATTGAGGATTTTGCATCAATGTTCATCAGGGATATTGGCCTGAAATTTTCTTTTTTTGCTTTGCCTCTGCCAGGCTTTGGTGTCCAGTTGACGCTGGACTCATAAAATGAGTTAGGGAGGAGTCCCTCTTTTTCTATGGTTTGGAATCATTTCAGAAGGAAAGGTACCAGCTTCTCTTTGTACCTCTGATAGAATTTGTCTGTGAATCCATGTGGTCCTGGGCTTTTTTTTGGTTGGTAGGCTATTAATTACTGCCTCAACTTTAGAACTTGTTATTGGTCTATTCAGGGATTCGACTTCTTCCTGGTTAGTCTTGAAAGGGTGTATGTGTCTAGGAATTTATCCATTTCCTCTAGATTTTCTAGTTTATTTGCATAGAGGTGTTTATCGTATTTTCTGATGGTAGTTTGTATTTTTGTGGGATCAGTGGTGATATCCCCTTTATCATTTTTTATTGTGTCTACTTGGTTCTTTTCTTCTTTGTTAGTCTGGCTATGGTCTATTTTGTTAATCTTTTCAAAAAAAATCAGCTCCTGGGTTGATTGATTTTTTGAAGGGATTTTCTTATCTCTAGCTCCTTCCATTCTGCTGTGATCTTAGTTATTTCTTGTCCTCTGCTAGTTTTGAATGTGTTTGCTCTTGCTTCTCTAGTTCTTTTAATTGGGATGTTAGGGTGTCAATTTTAGATCTTCCCCATTTTCTCCTATGGTCATTTAGGGCTATAAATTTCCCCCTAAACACTGCTGTAGCTGTGTCCCAGGAATTCTGGTACATTGTGTCTTTATTCTCAGTAGTTTCAAAGAACTTATTTATTTCTGCCTTAATTTTGTTATTCACCCAGTAGTCATTCAGGAGCAAGTTGTTCAATTTCCATGTAGTTGCACAGTTTTGAGTGAGTTTCTTAATCCTGAGCTCTAATTTGATTGTACTGTGGTGTGAGAGACTGTTATGATTTCTGTTCTTTTACATTTGCTGAGGAGTGCTTCACTTCCAATTATGTGGTCAATTTTAGAGTAAGTGGTATGTGGTGCTGAGAAAAATGTATATGTTGTTGATTTGGGGTGGAGAGTTCTGTAGATGTCTATTAGGTCCCCTTGATCCAGAGCTGAGTTCAAGTCCTGAATATCCTTGTTAATTTTCTGTCTCATTGATCTGTCTAATATTGACAGTGGGGTGTTAATGTCTTTCCACTATTATTGTGTGGAAGTCTAAGTCTCTTTGTAGGTCTCCAAAAACTTGCTTTATATATCTGGGTGCTCCTGTATTGGGTTCATATGTATTTAGGATAGTTAACTCTTCTTGTTGCCTTGATCCCTTTACCATTATGTAATGCCCTTGTCTTTATTTATCTTTGTTGGTTTAAAGCCTATTTTTATCAGGGACGAGGATTGCAACCCCTGCTTTTTTTGCTTCCCATCTGCTTGGTAAATATTCCTCCATCCCTTTATTTTGAGCCTATGTGTGTCTTTGCACATGAGATGTGTCTCCTGAAAACAGCACACTGATGGATCTTGACTCTTTATCCAATTTACCAGTCTGTGTCTTTTAATTGGGTCATTTAGCCCATTTACATTTAAGGTTAACATTGTTATGTGTGAATTTGATCCTGTCATCATGATGCTAGCTGGTTATTTTGCACATTAGGTGATGCAGTTTCTTCATAGTGTCATTAGTCTTTATATCTTGGTGTGTTTTTGCAGTGGCTGGTACTGGTATTTCCTTTCCACATTTAATGCTTCCTTCAGAAGCTCTTGTAAGGCAGGCCTGTTGGTGAGAAAAATCCCTCAGCATTTGCTTGTCTGTAAAAGATATTGCTCCTTTGCTTATGAAGCTTAATTTGGCTGGATATGGAATTCTGGTTTGAAAATTCTTCTTCTTTAAGAATCTTGAATATTGACCCTCACTCTCTTCTGGCTTGTAGGGTTTCTGCAGAGAGATCCACTGTTAGTCTGATGAGCTTCCCTTTGTGGGTAACCTGACCTTTCTCTCTGGCTGCCCTTTGTATTTTTCCTTCATTTCAACCTTGGTGAATCTGCCTATTACGTGTCTTGGTGTTGCTCTTCTTGAGGAGTATCTTAGTGGCATTCTCTGTATTTCCTGAATTTGAATCTTGGCCTGTCTTGCTAGGTTGGGGAAGTTCTCCTGGATAATATTCTGAAGTGTGCTTTCCAATTTGGTTCCATTCTCTCTGTCACTTTCAGGTACACCAATCAATCATAGGTTTGGTCTTTTCACATAGTCCCATATTTCTTGAAAGCTTGTTTGCTCCTTTTCATTCTGTTTTCTCTAATCTTGTCTTCATGCTTTATTTCATTAAGTTAATCTTCAGTCTCTGATATCCTTTCTTCTGCTTGATCAATTCGGCTATTGATACTTATGTATGCTTCATGAAGTTCTTGCACTGTGTTTTTCAGCTCCATTAGCTGATTTATGTTCTTCTTTAAACTGGTTATTCTAGTTAGCAGTTCCTATAACTTTTTATCAAGGTTCTTAGCTTCCTTGCATTGGGTTAGAATATGCTCCTTTAGCTTGGTGGAGTTTGTTATTACCCACCTTCTGAAATCTACTTCTGTCAATTCGTCAAACTCATATTCTGTCCAGTTTTGTTCCATTACTATTGAGGAGTTGCGATCCTTTGGAGGAGAAGAGGCATTCTGGTTTTTGGAATTTTCAGCATTTTGCGCTAGTTATTTCTCATCTCTGTGGATTTATCTACTTTTGATATTTGATGCCAAGGACCTTTGGAAGGGGTTTTTGCATGGGCATCCTTTTTGTTGATGTTGATATTATTGCTTTCTGTTTGTTAGTTTTCTTTCTAACAGTCAGTCCCCTCTTCTGCAGGTCTGCTAGAGTTTGCTGGAGGTCTATTCTAGGCCCTATTTGCCTGAGTATCACCAGCAGAGGCTTCAGAACAGCAACGATTGCTACCTGTTCCTTCCTCTGGAAGCTTCATCCCAGAGGGGCACCCACCAGATGCCAGCCGGAGCTTTTCTGCATGAGGTGTCTGTTGACCCCTGCTGGGAGATGTCTCCCTGTCAGGAGGCACAGGGGTCAGGGACCCACTTGAGGAGCCAGTCTATCCCTTAGCAGAGCTCAAGCAGTGTGCTGGGAGATCCACTGCTCTCTTCAGAGCCTGCAGACAAGAAAGTTTAAGTCTGCTGAAGCTACACCCACAGTCACCCCTTCCCCAAGTTGCTCTGTCCCAGCGAGATGGGAGTTTTATCTACAAGCCCCTGACTGGGGCTGCTGCCTTTCTTTCAGAAATGCCCTGCCCAGAGAGGAGGAATCTAGACAGGCAGTCTGGCTACAGTGACTTTACTGGGCTGCAGTGGGGTCCGCTCAGTCCGACCTTCCCTGTGGCTTTGTCTACACTGTGAGGGGAAAACTGCCTACTCAAGCCTCAGTAATGGTGAACGCCCCTTCCTGCACCAAGCTTGAGAGTCCCAGGTAGACTTCAGACTGCTGTACTGGTGAGAATTTCCAGCCAGTGGATCTTAGCTTGCTGGGCTCCAGCAGGCTGGGACCCACTGAGCCAGAACACTTGGCTCCCTGGCTTCAGCCCCCTTTCCAGGGGCGCAAACAGTTCTGTCTCACTGGCATTCCAGGCGCCACTGGGGTATGAGAAAAAAAAAAAAAAAACTCCTGCAGCTAACTCAGTGTCTGCCCAAATGGCCACCCAGTTTTGTGCTTGAAATCCAGGACCCTCGTGGTGTAGGCACCCGAGGGAATCTCCTGGTCTGTGAGTTGCAAAAAAACATGGGAAAAGCATAGTATCTGGGCCAGATAGCAGCATCCCAGCACAGTCTCTCACAGCTTCCCTTGGTTAGGGGAGGGAGTTCCCCAATCCCTTGTGTTTCCCGGGTGAAGTGATGCCCCACCTGCTTCTGCTCTCCCTCCATGGGCTGCCCCCACTGTCTAACCAGTCCCAATGAGATGAACCAGGTACCTCAGTTGGAAATGCAGAAATCACCCTCCTTCTGCATTGGTCTAGCTGGGAGCTGCAGACTGGAGCTGTTCCTATTCTGCCATCTAGCCCAGATCCTTCTTTTTTTGCTTGTTATGCTTAAATACCTAGCAAAATTCTGAAAAAATAGTTATTGTTGAAAAGAACAAAATGGGCAAGCTATAAATGATTCACCTTTCCACCAAGCCCCACAATACAACTGATTGGAGTCACATTGTTTGAATAAACTAGGAAAAAGTCAGGATATATCAAATACCATGTGTATTTGCATATTTTTATATATACTAATGTCCCACCTTCACTCAACTCTGGTTGATTGTCATTGACAATAGAAAATTTTGAAAGGAGAAGATGTTAATACATTATCATAAAAATCAACATGGAAAGGAAGAGTTTTGCTATCCTAATGCAATTTGTTTTAACTTCACTAGCAGATAGGAGGCAGATTAAGCATGTTTCCTCTTGACATTGTTCGCATAAATTTCAGCAAGAAAATGCAGCATGTGTTCCTTTGACCTTTTACTGTAATTGACGAGGTTTTGGAGTCAGAGTCTTTAGAAAAATGAAAATCCTAGTAGTCTTTGAAAGAGATCGATGATCCTTAGTAAAGGATAATGCAACCAAAGAGCCAAACATTCTCTTGCTTTTTAATATATGTTAAATTCCAATTTGTGAGGGATGACTCAGGTAGTCTTACAAACTACTAATGAGGATTTGTTTGTAGTTTACAATATATATTCAGCTCCATGAGAAAACATGATGCTTTCTCTGCTCCCCTGTCCTTTTCTCATCTTTAGGTCCCAGCTTAGCCATTACTTCTCTGAGGAAGACCACCCTGACACTGTTCTTTATCCATCAATATTGGGCTGGGCATTCGTTTCATACATTCCCATGAAATGCTATCATTACCTCTTTTGTAGGACTTATTACTTGATAGGCAGTCAAGTCTCTTCAGTTGGATACACACACACACACACACACACACACACACACACACACACACACATTCCTTAAGTGCAAGGGCTGAAATTTGTTCACTTATTATATCCTCAATGCCTAGAACTTGCCTGGAACAAAGTACATGATCAATAAATATTTGATGAAAAAAATGTTTAAAGAAAGTAAAAGAATTACAAAATCATCTATATAAACAGTCATAGACATATCAAATATATGCTTTTCAGTAGTAAACTACCTAATGGAGATTTTTTAAATCATGTAATTAATTAAATGAGAGTACAGCACAAAGGAGGATATTTAAATATATATGAGAAAAACATATATGTAATAGAGTATTACTATTTCTTATTTCTGATGACAATGATTAGAAATTTTGGTAACAACAATAGAAAAGTGTTTATATGCTGCTGGAAACAAAAAGGTGTAGTTTAAGTCTTGCACAAAATGTGTCATGGAAACCACCTTAATTTCAAGATATTTGGGATGGACATCAACAAACACCATTGATATATTCAATGTTTGAGGCTTTAATTAGGACAAATGAAAACATGAATCTAGTTTGGAAATCATCTTTAATTAGGCTGTAGTGGTAAGAGGTCAAGAGCAGGTGGAATGATTGTCTCCATAGAGACATGTTAACTGATTATAGGCAAATCATGTATTCACTTAAGCCTTCCTTATGTAATAAACAGTATATAAATCATAGTAACAATAAACACTATAATAATAGCACTATCAGAGTAATAGTAATAACACTATAATAATAACAAAATCATAGTAATAATCATACTAATTAATATAATACTGTAAATCATAGTAATAATAACACTATCTGTCCAACTGCATGATAGATTTGGCACATAAATGACCTTCTTATCTTTTTTAAAATTATGCTTTAAGTTCTGGGTTACATGTGCAGAACATGCAATTTTGTTACATAGGCATACACATGTCATGGTGGCTTGATGCACCCATCAGCCCTTCACCTACATTAGGAATGTCTCTTAATGCTATGCCTCCCCTAGCCCCCCACCCCCCGACAGGCCCTGGTGTGTGATGTTCCCCTCCCTGTGTCCATGTGTTCTCATTGTTCAGCTCCCACTTATGAGTGAGAACATGTGGTGTTTGGTTTTCTGTTCTTGGGTTAGTTTGCTGAGAATTATGATTTCCAGCTACATCCATGTCCCTGCAAAGGACATGAACTCATCCTTTTTTTATGGGTGCATATAAACATATATGTGCTTGTGTCTTTGTAGTAGAATGATTTATAATCTTTGGGGTATATACTCAGTAATGGGATTGCTGGGTCAAATAGTATTTCTAGTTCTAGATCCTTCAGGAATTGCTACACTACCTTCCACAATGGTTGAACTAAGTTACACTCCCATCAGCAGTGTAAAAGTGTTCCTATTTCTCCACATCCTCTCCAGCATCTGTTGTTTCCTTTCTTTTTAATGATCATCATTCTCACTGGAGTGAGGTGGTGTCTCATTCTGGTTTTGATTTTCATTTCTCTAATGACCAGTGATGATGAGCTTTTTTTTCATATGTTTGTTGGCTGCATAAACTCTTCTTTTGAGAAGTGTCTGTTCATATCCTTTGACCACTTTTTGATGGGGTTGTTTGTTTTTTTCTTGTAAATTTGTTAAAGTTCTTTGTAGATTCTGAATATTAGCCCTTTGTCAGATGGATAGATAGCAAAAATTTTCTCCCATTCTGTAGGTTGCCTGTTCACTCTGATGATAGTTTCTTTTGCTGTGCAGAAGCTCTTTAGTTTAATTAGATCCCATTTGTCAATTTTGGCTTTTGTTGCCATTGCTTTTGGTGTTTTAAACATGAAGCCTTTGCCCATGCCTATGTCCTGAATGGCATTGCCTAGGTTTTCTTCTAGGGTTTTTATGGTTTTAGGTCTTACTTTTAAGTCTTTACTCCATCTTGAGTTAATATTTGTATATGGTGTAAGGAAGGGGTCTAGTTTCAGTTTTCTGCATATGGCTAGCCAGTTTTCCCAACACCATTTATTAAATAGGGAATCTCTTCTCCATTGCTTGTGTCAGGTTTGTCAAAGATCAGGATGGTCTTTTTTTTGCTCGGTATGTTTTACTCAAGATTCAAGATTTAAGTTTCACTTCAAATGTCACCTCCATGATGAAGACTTCTCTGAGCTGTCCAACAGAGTTAGTTCATTCTTCCTCTGGTTGTCCTAGGTCTTCATGCATCCCACACTTCTGACACTTTTTGTGCTTTAAATATAAGCTGTCTGTTTCCTACCTAGACTATGTATAATGAATGAAAGGGTGGGTGGAGTTTTATATATATAATATATATATATATATAATCTCCATGTAATAAATTTATATGGAGATATAATAAATAATTTATATGGAGATATAATAAATAAATAAATTTTTTATATGGAGATATAATAAATAAATTAGCACATGAGTAGACACCAAAGAAGATAATAAAATAGCACATACTTTAGAAAATTTAAAGAACTTGGGACATAAATATAAGATAGTATTATCACTAGTGTTTCATGTTGACCTCACTGAAGAAACATAGCAAGATCCACAAGGGTGCCCCAGCCTGTTCATAGGCAGATGCTTCCCTTTATATACTGTGAAAATGTATTTACCTTTTTCTTCTGACAAGGAGAAGAATAGCATAGGCACAAAAGCATGGGCTCTGGGGTTAAACTGATTAAGCTAAAATTTTTGCACTACCACTTGCTTCCTGTATGAATTTATATCAACTTCAGTCTCTCACTTCCTTCTTTTATAAGATTGGGATAACATTGCCTACCTCTCAGATTGTTGTTGTTAAAAATTAAATGAGATAATTCTTAATATACTTAGCAAAAGCATAATGTAGTTGCTCAGTAAATGGTACTTTTTATTTTTATTATGAATAAATTGACTAATTTCTCAAGACCTTACTCATTCATTGACAGCAAACATTTATTGAGTGCCTATTGTGTGTTCAACACGTTTCAGAAGGTAGAAATACTTATTAAAAAGGCAAAAGAGATTCCTGTCCTGTAGGAGCTTACATTTTACAGTACAGAGAGACAAACAGTGAAGAAATGGACAAAAATCTTAAACAGACTGTGAAAAGCACTGTGAAGAAACAGAGTTATGTGAAAGAGAATAAGCAGAGGTAGATCACTTAGGATGAGGTAGCCATGGAAAGCTTCTCTCAGAAAGCAACTGGGACCTAAATGACAGGAAGGAACCAGCCTTGTGAAGAGCCGGTGAAATGCATTCCAGGCCAAGCTCAAAAAACATGAAGTGGGAAATGACTTGTCATCTTCAGTGAACAGAAAAGAGGCCAGGATAGGGCTGAGGCACAGGAAGTGAGGGTGAGAGTGGTAAAAGGTATTGTTGGAAAATAAGCCAGGAGCACATCATAAGGCTCCTGATAAGGAGCTTTGAATTCATTTTAAGGGGAATAGAATGCACTGAAGGGTTTGAAGCAGGGTAGTGATATGCTATTTTTTAAAAAAAATCAACATGGAGGCTGTATAAAGATGAAGAAAGAAAGGAAAGAACGGAAACAGGAATGGCAGCTAGGAGCTTTTGCAATGTTCCAGCTGAAAGATGATAAAGCTTTGATCAGAATGGTAGCAGAGAAGGTGATAAGAGCTGATTCAAGGTATCTTCTGGGTGTTAGTCTGATAGAATTTACTAACATTAGATTCAGGAGAGGTCAGGGTGAGAGAGAAAAGGAGAAATAAGAATGATTCATAAGTTTTTGCTTTAACCAACTGGGTGGATGGTAGATTGGATGGTTAATTACACAGGGAAGCCTAAGGAAGGAGCAGAGCAGATGGGAGTGGGAGGTAGAAAGTCAGGAAATCCATTTTGGATATTTTGACTCATAGATGAAAACATGAAATAGATATTTTTCATAATACTATTGAGTTTAAGGAAACATTTGTATTGGAAACAAATGTAAATGTAATTAGTACACAAATGGTATCTAAGTCTTGGAATGAGATAAAATCACTTAGGGAAGTAGCTCTCAATTTTGACTACATATTAGATTCCCCTGGGGAACTTTTGAATACAAATGGCTAGATCCCAGCCCTGATCAATTGAATAAGAAGCCCTAGGGTGTTAGTTGGACATCAATATTAAAAAATAAACCTTTAGGTTAATTCTGACCCATTCATGAGTGCTGAGAACCACTGACCCAGGGAGAGATTTTAGAAAGAGAAGAGAAAGTGGCCCTGGACTGAGCTCTGAGACACTACAATGCTTAGAGAACTACGATTCCCAGTAAAGGAAACTGACAAGGAGCAGCCCAAAAGACTGAAAACAGACAAACTTGGTACCCTCAAGAGAGGAAAGGGTTTAAAATAGTGTGGCTAACTGGTTTCAATGTTACTAAGAGGTCAAGTAAGCTGAGGACAGATGTAGTGTTTCAAAATTTATTTTTCATTGAAGCATAATGTATACATAATAAAGTGCACTGTATACATCTTAAGTGGACATTTTGATTACTTTGTGTGCATATAGACACTGGAGTAACTGCCAGTCAGATCCAGATATAAAACTTTCCAACACCCTAAAAGGATCTTTTGTTTCTCTTCCAGATTCATATCTCCCTCACCTCTATGAAGAAAGCAATTTTCTGATTATATAGTCATGAATTAGTTTTGCCCATTTTAAACTCCTTATAAAAATAATTATACAGTATATACTGTTGTGTCTGGCTACTTTTGCTCAGCTTTATTTCTCTGAGCTTCATCCATGTTATTCCATATATCAACAGTTTATTCTTTTCTGTAGCTCCATAATTTTCAATTGCATAAACTTAGTGAATATAATTAATCTAGTCTCCCATTGATAGATATTTGGGTTGCTTCCAGTTTATTGGCACTTATCAATAAAGCTGTTATAACCATTCTATACATGGTTTTTGATGGACATATATTTACTTTTCTACTGGGTATTTTTCTAGGAATGGAATTGCTGGTTCCTTATGATAGGTCTACATCTGACTTTAGAAGATCCTGTCACAAACTTACACTCTCTCCAGCAATAAATGGGAGTTCCAATATTCCATACACTCACCAATACTTAGTATTGTCAATCTTTTAATTTGTAGCAATTCTGGTGGATGTGAAGTGGTATTTCATTGTAGTTTTACTTTGCCTTTCTTAATAAATAATGAGAGGCTTTTTTTTGTGAGACAGAGTTTTGCTCTTGTCACCCAAGCTGGAGTGCAATGGTGAAATCTTGGCTCACTGCAACCTCCGCCTCCTGGGTTCAAGTGATTCTCTTGCCTCAGCCTCCTGAGTAGTTGGGATTACAGGTGCCTGCCACTATGCCTGGCTAATTTTTTGTGTTTTTAGTAGAGACGGGGTTTCACCATGTTGGTCAGGCTGGTCTTGAACTCCTGACCAATGAGAAACAATGAGAGCATTTAACATACTTACTGGGCATTTAGCTATCCTCTCAGTAACGTCCCTGTTCAAAACTTTTGGCCAATTGTATTGATTTGTTTTCCTTTTTCTTTATTTATTTTTTATTCTTCTTCTTTTTTTTTTTTTTTTCAGACAGAGTCTCACTCACTCTGTTGTCCAGGCTAAAGTGCAGTGGCACAACCTTAGCTCACTTCAACCTCTGCCTCTTTGGGTTCAAGCAATTCTGCTGCTTCAGCCTCCTAAGCAGCTATGATTACAGGCATGCGCCACCACGCCTGGCTAATTTTTGTATTTTTAGTAGCAATGGGGTTTCACCATGTTGGCCAGGCTGGTCTTAATCTCCCAGCCTCAAGTGATCCACCTGCCTCGGCCTCCCAAATACTGGGATTACAGATATGAGCCACCACACGCGACCAACTTGTTTTTCTTTTAATTGTTGATTTGCAGAAATTCTGTATATAATTTGGATATCGATCATTTGTTAGATGCATATGTTGTGAATGTTTTCTTCTAGTTTCTCAGTGTCTTGCTTTTACATTCTTTTAATGTTATATTTTGATGGAAAGAACATTAATTTTAATAAAAACCATTTCCTCAGTTCTCTTATGGTACTTTTAATGTCATATGTAAAAATCTTTGTCTACATTAAGGTCATGAAGTTATGTTTTTCTCTATAAACTTTATTGTTTTACCTTTTGTATTTAGGCCTCCCCAGCAATGCACCTACACTCATGCACACAAAATGTTGCCTATGATTTCTGAGGACTTGTGCAGATTCCATGAAGTCCACACATGTTGAGAGAATCTGTTCTAGCTGGGCTACCATCTCTTAGGAATCAACCCATTTATAATGTAGATTATGTTTCTCTTTCTAGGGTCTCACTCTGTGACTCAGGCTGGAGTGCAAAGGTGCAATCATGGCTCATTGCAGACTCAATCTTGTGGGCTCAAGTGGTCCTCCCACCTCAGTCTACTGAGTAGCTGGGATGACAGCTGTGTGCCCCCTGGCTAATTTTTGTATTTTTTTGTAGAGATGGAATGTCACCGTGTTGCCCAGGCTGGTCTTAAACTCCTGGACTCAAGAAATCCTCCTGCCTCAGCTCCAAAAGTGCTGGGATTACAGGCATAAGCCAGCCTGCCTGGCCTTGAATCATTTTTATACACTCACATCCTTTGTCTTTACATTCAATCAGTCCCCAAGTCTACTGCTGATCTTTGATGCTTTTTTTTTTTTTTTCAATTATTTTCATTCCTCATTCCCTTTTTTTGTTCTAGGCTTTTATTACACTTCACCTATGATTTTTGCTGTCACTCTTGACTGGTATTCTAGACACTAATTTTCCATTATTCAGTGCATTAGCAAACTGTGGCTCAATTTCCAGTTCAAGTCCAGTTGTATCACCTTTGGCTTGAAAATTAGAAATGGCTATCTCTGTCCCATGAGTAGAGTTTAAATAGCAAAGAATGTATTTCATTCAACAAATAGGCATTTTTAGAGAATCCCCTCCGTTCCAGGAAATAAGAGTATTCCTAAAATTCCCAACCCCAGTTGATCCGTCTGCTTCCTGTGACCTCCCATTGCACCTTGGTAACTATAAAACTCATCTTGGCCCTTAAATCTCTATAGTTTTATATTGCTTCTTAATAACTTCAGAGCATGCCCTATTAGTTCAAGAAAATGAACTTCATTAGAATACACGTATATATCACTACAGAGCACATTAGTATTTTAGATATTAAATTAGCTTATTTCCTTCATCATTTCACAAATACATGAGACAACTCTAGGTGCTTAAAAAATGAGTTTATTTGATTGTCTTCATTAATTTCCAGAGTCTTTTGTTTTTTAAACTCATTTGTGGGCAACTGATTACATTGTCATCACAACTCTTCTTAGAAACTTAGGGTGGCCTTTGTCACTCTGAATATTTAACAGTGACATTATGAAGAGAAGACATTTGTAACCCGAAGTTCATGTAAATTTGTGTGAATTTCTAAGATGAGTAGTTTCATGGCTCCCATTAGACTCTCAAATTTATCCTTCACCAGTAAAAAGGTTAAGAATTATAAAGACTGTAACAATCTTTCAAATAACAATTACAAAATGCTCAATAAGTGCATGAGTGAGATCGAGTGACAATGAAAAGCTGAAAGAAGAATACTCATGATGATAGAAGGATTTTCTGTAGGTAAAAAAATCACGCAAAAGGTTATTTTATATGCATTATGAAGTCAAAGTCAGCATTTAAGAATAGGTCATAAATGTGATAATGATTATTTCTGTAACTATTTTAGAGTAATAAAATATTACAGTGAAACTTAAGGAATATTTTGAAAACATATAAAAGACATATATATATATATATATATATATAAAATAACATCAAGAGAAAAATCCCATTATCAACGAAGTCTTTTTTTTTATTAAAAAATAGTGATGGCAATACAATAATAGAAAAAAATCCAGAGCCTTGCATCTAGTAAGATCTTCTTTATTGTTTCTGTGATTTAAGAGTAAGCATCCTGAAGTGTACCATGATTTTAGAATAAATCCAGTTGATTGTAGGAAGGCAGAGACAGAAGGTGAATGAGTTTAAAGATTTGATAGAGTAAGTTGCTGACATCTTTAGGGTCAGACAGTAAGATTTTTTTCCCATTCACAGTACAGCTGGGATTTCTCTCTGTTGGTTACATGGGATTCTAGAGGAGTAGGCTAAATGAATACAAATAAAGAAAAGAGATTTCACAATTAATCACACTTAAAAGTACTATCAGGTCTTTGTAAAACCACATTTTACTAGAAAAGAATGTGTATCTTAATTATTTATGTTATTATTGGTGAAAGTCAGTTGGCCTTAACATGTATAGCTTCTAGAAGAAAGACCACTTGCATATTAGCAAAATGGAAAAGGTCCACGTTGGAGTAGCTCAACTACACCTGGCAAGTTATTCGGTGCCCTTCTATGAACAGACTGAGATTAGAGGTGGGACAATATTTTTATTCCTAATCTTTAAGGCAACAGTAAAATAGATTGTTAAAAATCAAACCGGATCTATTTTGTTGACTTTTCTGAAGGGATTATGATAGGTGTGTTTTAGAACTTCTAGACAAAGACCAGTCTGGGTGGCTGGCTAGTCTCCTACTCTGGCCAGTTTATCCTAAGTTGATCCCTTGGGTCTAGCGATAAGGGTGTTGACCCCGCCTTAGACTGAACAAGGTTTAGCCCTAATCCTGCCTAGGTCTGCCTGCCACCCTACCCCCAACATCACTTGGGTAAGAAAAGTTTTCAAGGAGTCCCTGACACAAAGGAGGGAAGTGGAGAGCCAAGAAAGGAAGCTGAGGAGGCTTTGACCAAGAGAGGGAATTGTAAAAAACTACTTTGGGGAGAGAAAACTCTGGATGCTCTGACTATGAATTTATGGACAGAATCTGCTGCCCCAGGCAATACCCAAGTAATATGACAGAAGCATGAAGACAAAATTGTCTTTGGCTCTGTCATATGGTGACTAGAGTAGGTTAAACAGATTCAAGAACATTAAGGTTTCATTAGTTTTAGACAACACTTTGTACATTATATGTGCTTTTACTTGCATTATTATATGCAACCTTCAAAGCCAATCTGTGAGGTAGCCATTAAATGTCATTGGTTTACAAGTGTTAACACGAGCTCAGGCAGGCCCATTGGCCTCAGGGCATGTAGCTGGAGACTGCAGGAGCTAGAAGCAGCGTTTCTGCTCATGGATTTAGTTCATCTTCTGGTCTACACTGGGGTTCTCTGGAACATCTATTGAAAGTCACTGCATTAGTTTGTATTAGTTTGCTAGGGCTGCGATAACAAAATGCTACAGACTAGGTGGCCTAAACAACATACATTTATTTTCTCACAATTTTGGAGGCTGGATGTTCAATATCAAGGTGTTCCAGGGTTAGGGTCTTCTGAGGACCCTCTGTCCTTGACTTGTAGATGACAGTTTTCTCCCGCTGTCTTTACATCGTCTTCCTTCTGTATCTGCTGCATCCAGATTTCCTCTCCTTATAAGCATACCAGTGATATGGTGTTAGAGCTCATCCAAAAGACCTCATTTAACCTAATTACCTCTTTAAAGACTCTCTAGCCAAAAATAGTCTTGTTCTAATGTATGGAAGTTTAGGACTTCAACATATAAATTTTGGGATGATATGGTTCAGATCATAAGAGTCACCAATAACAAAACTATGTCCTTATTCACTTAATATTTATAAATCATGTGTGATAAAATGAAATTTGCAGTACCTGAAACACTTTTTATAATATAAACTTGAATATTAAAAATCAAAAATAAATCTTTTTTAGCTTCAATTTAACAATATTTAGTCATGCCAAACTCTACAGTTTTTTCTTTGGTTTGTTTTCCTGGTTGTGAGCAGAAATAAATGACAGTGGGGCTCAGGACTTCTGTTTCATAAAGGTCAACAATTAAGAAATTTTTGACAACATTAGCTCAGAAAATTAAAAATTAGGTAATTCCATAATGCTATAAACCTGGTAGATGTAAAAAGTTCACTTGTCAGCCCATGACTCCTGAGAAGTTTTCCAAGTCAAAGCAGATGAGAGGCCCATCCCAAATAAGAGACCAGTCCCCAAGCAAGCATGTAACTTGCTTCTTCTTATGACCTAATGTAACATCCATGAAGCTTCCTTAATAACAGAAGTGCTGGCTCAGACTTCCAGAACTGCAGAAGCTATGTGAAATCTGTGGCTTTGAGTTGCAGTTAGAGTCTATGGATCTTATATTAGTTGGTTAACAACTTGATTGGAATGTCTGTGCTTTAGAGGAATCTTCACATACCCAAATAAATATTTAGGGAAGCCAAGGGTGGCTATATGCCCTAGGGTAATTAGAAGTTTAATTGGCAAAATTCTTAATATATGGTACATTTTCCATCTGAAATATTCTATTAGAAACAATACTAAATAAACAATTTCAGAGCACATATTTAATGAGATATTTACTAATTCCTTTGTTACTTGACATCAAATTAACCAAAACAGAAAATTCAGAAATTGTTGTCCACAATAGAAAGAATCTCAACTTTCTCTTTTATATTTAATGAAAACAAGAAAGTTCCACTGAAACGTAGGCATCATCTGGGAACATTATAAAATTCTACAATTTAAAGTATAATAAAACAAATAAATAAATAAACAAATAAAATTCCACAATTACCTCTTGAGTAGACCAATGTACTTCAGAATATGAAAGGCCAGTCATATCAAACATATTTGCAAAATTAATCATACTGTAGCCATGGCACACTATTTAAACAAATACCAATAAAACAAGTAAAATGTACCTTCTTTTAGTAATAAATATATCTTATTAAAATATATTTCATTTAAGAAAATAAAATTAGCAACCAGGTAAAGTTGAATTGATTATTTAATAAAATTATATCATCCATTAGTTAAATTTTACTACTATATGATGACCTGGTTTGGTATCTTGGGAAAAACCATATATCTACCTAGACACTATACTTGGAAGGTTTTTAATAGTTAATTCTAGGTTTACTTGATTTGACTAAAAGTTAAAAACAACATTTTTTAATTTACAAATGTGTCTACCTTTTAGATATAAGTGTGAATAAACCAGAGTTTAGTTTAACTAAAGCTCTTCCAGAATTTGAGTCTTTTGAGGCAGCTATACCCATGAGCCACTTTTATTGACCTAGTCAAACTTACATGTCCTCTACGACTACACAGAGTTTTGAAGAAAAAAATTCTTGTATTCATAGCTACACAACTTCAAAATTTGAGCACTTTTTGACATTTTTTCTTTAAGCTAAACCACATTCTCTTTAAGGAATGAGATTATTTTGATTTCTCTCAGTAGTATATAAAGCCACTTGCAAAGCTAAGGAAAGATGTCTCCTCATAGGCTGTAAAACAGCTATGATCCAGTTAAGACTTTTGGGGGCTTTTATCTGTATTGAAAAGTAGGACAAGGCACCTTCCTTTAATTATCTCCCTATTCCCTATTTTCACTGTTCCATCCCTTATAAGAGATACTACATTGGAGTTAAAAATCTCCATTTGGTGATAAACATACTTTTGAAAACATCAATGCCATTAGTCATCCTTATTAGCTCTTCAACTGTAGTTGATTTTATTGGATACATCCTGCTTAAAATCAGCTTGAAATTTTTAAGGTTTCATTGGAAGAGAGAAATGAAGAAAGAATGAAGCAAGCAGTAAAAGAGGATGTGTTTCCCAGCCTGGATCAATCTGCCTCTCTAATCGTCTCCAATATTTTCCTTTCTTTATCTTTTCCCCTCCCCAATTTATTTTTTTTCTGTAACTTTTACTTAGTAAACTACTTTTGATATAGCTTAAATAGTGGGATTAAAATAAAGAAGCAGTTAAAAGCGTGATCTAAAGTAACCAGCAGGAATGTTTAATGGTTTTTCCCATTATGTGTGATAGAATGTGTATTTCTGCCAGGCACGGTGGCTCACACATGTAATCCCAGCACTTTGGGAGGCCGAGGTGGGCAGATCACTTGAGGTCAGGAGTTCGAGACCAGCCTGGCCAACATGGTGAAACCCCGTCTCTTCTAAATATACAAAAATTAGCCAGGCATGGTGGTGTGTGCCTGTAATCCCAGCTACTTGGGAGGCTGAGGCAGGAGAATTACTTGAACCCAGGAGGTGGAGGTTGCAGTAAGCCAAGATGATGCCACTGCACTCCAGCCTGGGTGATAGAGTGAGGCTCTATCTAAAAAAAAAAAAGTGGATATTTTACATCAGGAAATTAATTTTTTACTCTTATTCAAAACAGAAAGTTACTGCCAAAGGGAAAGAATTAGGGTTTTCCATTATTAAGGAAAAGGGCAACAGGGAGTTAGAGAAAAACAGAAAGTAAGAGTCAAGATTTTAAACCTAGAAGCAATCTCTGGGTTAATAGATTAATAGTGCCAAGCATTTCTCAGAGAGCACTGGAGAAAATTAAATACAAATAACCTATATTGAATAAATTTGGGAAGTTACATTAGCAGAAACTGAGGAAATCTTCCAAGAGCACTAATAGCCACAAAAATACAAATGATCATCCCAGCACAAAGTAGTAAGGGACAAGAATGGGATGATATCTTACAAAGCTTAGAAAGAAATTCTTACTGAACACAAACAGAAAATGCTGTTTGTGATCACTGAGGTAAAGGCCTAACTTAGGCAGAACTGAATATTGATATCAGAACTACAAAATACAATTGTATATAAATGTGGTTAATGTGTAGGGAGCTTTACAGAATTCTTATTTCAGAGTTTGTGGTTATTTTCGATACAAATTTTCATGTAAAAAGTCCCCCGAATCCAGCCTTGTAATTTTGTTTCCTGATTTCCATCTGCATTTTTGTATTCTGGCTCCAGAAAGCCAAAAGCCTCTGATGTCAGGGATGAGTAAGAAACAGTGAAGGAGTCCAAGAAAAAGTCATGATTAATCCAAAAACTATTTTACATAAATTAGAACATAGTATGTGGAATTAGTCAAAGCTCAGATTATATTCTGTTTTTCTCTTGAAAAATGAAGACTATCTCATTTGGACTTTTATCCTAAATCACTTATCTTGAAAGTATTTCCCAACAAGGGACTCAAGATTCATGAGGTCCTTCATTACCTACCAGTTGGTTTCTTGGTCTCTTGAGTTTCCAATGTATAACCTATCTTCAGCTGTGAGTCATGAAGCTATTTGGCAAATGCTGCAGTCAATGCAAACTTTTCTAACGAAATGAGATTAAAAAAAAAAAAAGGCTAGTGTAAGATAAAATGGCAGTTAACTTGTGGTTTGAAGATATGCTCCAAGAAAATATGTTTATCAGAAAGTCAATTGAGGATTCACTTTTCTAATTCAGTAATTCTCACTTTTTGCTTTCAAGACCGTTTACACTCTTAAAATTATTATGACTTTCAAAAACTTTTTTTTAAAATGTGGGTTATATGTATATAAAATTGGTGAGACAAGTGCTTTATAGTTTTGCAAATCTCTTTCATGTCTGGTTTAACAAAGCAGTTGGATTTTTGTATTTGCGTCTGTATTCAGTCTACTGCAATAACATGTCATGGAGGCTCATAGAAAATTACACTGTAAACTGATAAAACAATGGGAGTAATAAAAGACAAATAATGTATTCACATGATTATGAAAGTATTTTAAATTATACTTTATTAAAATATTCATAATCAATTAAAAAATTCATTACGTATATCATAGAATTAGTCCAACTTGTCCTATCACATCTACATCACTTCATTTATATATTAATGTTTGTTGGGAATCCTAGATTTGATTCATATACAGCTACCCAGAGCAAAATATAAAAACTGATCATTTCTGATGCTGTTTTATATGGTATTAGTTTGACATCACCCATAATCCTTTCTATATTCTCCTCTGTTTAGAAGGGGAGCAGGCTTGAATTCTCTTTCTTGTAATGTGTTTCTGCTTTTGTCTTAATAAGAGGGTTTTCATTTGTTGGGGCAGTTGCAAGCAGGTGCACAAGCAGATAAAAGAAGCTTATGGTTGCTTCTGGGTGAACTCCTGGGAATCATCCACCCAGTGCTGCAGGCAGCTGAAATCGGCCATCATGGCTCCCTTTTTATTCCTGAGCTTCATCTGCAGCAACTCCCAGGAAAGTTCCTATAAATCACTCATTTCTAGCGGTGACTTTTTTTGATTTTCATTGCTTGAGAAGTTCCATCAGTTGTGTAAGCATCTAATTCCACATAGAAGAACACTTTCCTCTTGGAATACTTAGAATGGTTTCTTTATTCTGAACACACTTTGATATATGCAGCTCAATTATTCTGGGAAAATCATTCAAGTAGTACAAAATTGGTATTTTTTATTTTCTTCATATTGAAAATATGTGATTGAGACAATAATATATATAATAGTTATTGTGTAACTATTTTCTTTTAGAATACATTTATATTATAAAGAGATAAAATAGTAATTTAAGAAAAAGTTGTGGTAGGTGTAGAAAGCCCTTTTTTTGAAGAGAAATAATTAAATAACTTCATGTGTGTAGTATATTTTTATATATAATACATGTATGTATATATAAGTCATATTTACTGTATATGTATTACATGTATGTATACTCTTTATATATTTACATGTACATATATACATATTTACTACATATATGTATTATATGTATATTCAGGTCCAACACTGTAACATCCTGTCATCATCCTGTTGGTTTTCTCACTGTTCTCATCCTTTCTTTGTCCAGCCCATTTAATTTGTACAGAAATGACTTCCAATATCTCTAAGCCAATCTTTCTCCTGAACTTCAATACCATATATCCAACTGTCATTTTGGGATCTAATCTTGGTTCTGTTATTTACTATTTGTAGGATCTTTGGCAAGTTATTTAATCACTAAAAATTCACTTTTTCACTCTAAAATAAGATTGATAATACCTATTGCAAAGTATTAAGAATTCAGTGAGACTGTATGTAAAGCATCTGACATACAATAAGCATACAATTAATAGTAACTATTATGACCACTGTTAAGATTTTCTTTTCTTTCTCCTTTCCTTTCTTTCCTTCCTTCCTTCCTTCCTTCCTTCCTTCCTTCCTTCCTTCCTTTCTTTCTTTCTTTCTTTCTTTCTTTCTTTCTTTCTTTCTTTCTTTCTTTCTTTCTTTCTTTCTTTCTTTCTTTTTCTTTCTTTCTTTCTTTTGGGACAGGATCTCACTCTATCACTCAGACTGAATGCAGTGTTGTAATCAGTGCTGACTGCAGCCTCAACCTCCCTGGGCTCAGATGAACCTCCCACCTCAGTCCCAGCTATTAAGTTTTTCTTACTGCATGAAGATATGTAACATTAACCTTCTTCCTACTGGATGATGATGATGATGATGATGATATTATTATTTTGAGATGAAGTCTTGCTCTGTCACCCGGTCTGGAGTGTAGTGGCACGATCTTGGCTCACCGCAACCTCCACTTCCCAGGTTCAAATGATTCTCCCACCTCGGCCTCCCAAGTATCTGGGATTACAGGCGCCTGCCACCACACCTGGCTAGTTTTTGTATTTTTTAGTAGAGACTAGGTTTCACCACTTTGGCCAGGCTGGTCTCCAACTCTGGGCCTCATGTGATCTGTCCCCCTTCACCTCCCAAAGTGCTGGGATTACAGGTGTGAGCCACCACGCCTGGCCCCGGCTAGATTATTAAACAACTTTCAGATTGATGCTTTGATCGAGTGATCACTTTATTCTTCTAAAATTTATGTCAGTAATATTTTTGTTTAAATAAATTGATTCCTAATTTACTTCCTATACAACATACCTATGCTCCGATTTGTCTCATTTTAACTTCAGCGCTACCTCTTTTGATCACCGATTTCTCCCTGGGATTTATATAGATGATTAGAGTTGGGGAGAGCTGATAGGTGGTGATTAACTATGTGAATCTAGTATTGTCTTTTCATTTCTGACACCCATAAAGGATACCACAAAACTTCAGCTTCAGAGTAATTTGAATTTTGTTAAAATTAATTTTATTGAGGTCTAACTTACATACAATAAAATTCACACCATTTAAGTAAACACTTAAATGAGCTTGACAACCTCTTTATCCATGTAACCACCAGCCAGTAAAGTTCTAGAACATTGTTATCTACCCAGTTCCCTCAAGCTCTTCCTTTGTAGTCAATCATTCTCTATCCCCTTCCCCAAGGAAACAGTACCCTGATTTTGATTGATATAGATTGTTTCCCTATAATCCATATAAGTCATACAGTATGTACTCTTTTTCATTCAGCCTTGCAGCTGTGAGATTCATCTATGTTGTTGCATGTACCAATAGTTTGTTTTTTGATACTGCTGAGTAGTATGTACTGTCTGAATATGCCACAATTTATCTCTTTACCTCTGATACTTTGTTTACAGATTTTTGCTATTAGGGTTAAGGCTGCTATAAACATTTGTGTACAGGTCTTTGAAATGATATATGTTTTCATTTTTTTTTTTTTTTAGTAAATATGTAGGAGTGAAATTTCTGGGTCATATAGTAAGTATATGTTTAACTTTTTAAGAAACTGCTAAACTGTTTTTCTAAAGGAACCACACAATTTTACATTTCCAGTCATTTGCATTATTAAAAGTTGTGTATGTCTGAGATGAAAACATATTTTGACTTCTTCAGAAACCCCCCTTTCTTCTTCTTGTTTCTCTGAATACTTGACAACTCAATGGCAATGTCTAAAGAAATGCAGAAAGTTTGGAAATAGCAAGTTTTTAGACTTGGGAATGGTGATGTAAAGGAGTGAATGAGATCCTTTAGCCTCAATCTTAATTCAACTCTAAATGACTAATGAGAATTTTCCAGTAGCCCCAGTTCTAATGATCTTTTTCCTCTTGAACATCTCAATAGGAAGTTTCATAGCAAGTGTGAGACCTTAACACTTCAAGTTTTTGAATAGGAGAGGGTACATGGTACTGAAAGAATCTAAGTCTGGTTGATTACTTGCTTTATTTTCACTTTATGGGTACAGTGCAGAAGTAGAGACTAATGCGTACTTTCCCTCCCACGGAACATAGAGAAATGTTGGGGAAAGCCTTCTCCTGACCGCCTCACGGTCTGGGAGTTCTTGGCTAGATGCCCTTAGCATCTTCCCCATTCCAGCTGCTCCCAAGCCTTCCCTGGACATTTTCCCTCATCTTCATGGTATATGCAATACTTGACAGACTTCCTTGTTTGTAGTGTGTGTGCTCATATACATGTATGTATTATTGTAGAGGTGTTGACAGGACTCAGAAAAGGCAGGAGCATGGAGACAATTAAGTGCCAGGTTCAGGAAGAGCTCACTCAGTTTTTCCTGGATTTAATGATAACGCTCTTGGTTTTTGGGTTTGAGCCTTTTTTTTTCTTTTCTCTCTCTTTTCTTTTCTTTTCTTTCTTTCTGTCTTCCTCTCTCGTCTTTCTCTCTCTTCTTTCTTTCTTTCTTTTTTTCTTTTACTTTCCTTCTTTTTAAATTTTCTCATTTGTGTAGAGATTCACTATGCATTTAAGGTGCTCCAGCTTCCAGGCTCACATCGCTGGGACTAATTAAATCATAGTCCCTATTTTTGTGGCACTCAGAATCAGGTGAGAGAGAGAGAGACACAGAAAAAAAGTTGCAACTGATTCTGTGTTTATTCCGTGTGATTAAGAACAAAGAACAATTATAAATGGAGTGGCTTGTTTTCTGTGATCTCCCAAATTAGACTGTGAGTACTTCAAAGGAAGGAAATGCATCAACTTCCTTTTCCATTCTTTTTGCAAGACCTAGAATTAAATATTAAGAGTAGAAAAGAATCATCTGGTTTGCCTCAGGTCCTCGAGTATTACAGGCTGGGAAACTAAGGCTCTAGGAAATTGACAGAGTTGTGAAAATGTCATAAAGCTTTTTACTGATAGATTCAGGGGAGACTCCCAAGTCACTTCTCTCTTCATTATACCAATGCCTTCTTTCAAATGATGCAAAATGACTTAATATTTTTATGTATTTTTTTTTCACATATAGGTCATCTTTTGTAAATACTTGGTTTAAACTTGATAAACGGTTTTACTTTGAAAGCAATTACCGTAGTTCTGAGTCATTGGTCTAATGCCCAAAGTGTGTAGTTTTTCAGTATTCATATTTAAATTTATTGTTACATTTTGTTATATTTCTATGCTCCTTAAAAGTAATATCCTCCCTTTATCGGCCCTAATTTAGTACAGTGACTTTGATGAATTATCTGGGACTACATTTGTAATTGAAGTGTTGCTGCAAGTAAACAGTTCAACTTCAATAAGTAGAAATGTTTTGAAGTAAAGATGACATGACTGAGAAGGAGGGTTTTTCTTGTGAGGAATGGACAATGGCAAGAAGGAAAATGGGCTCTATCATCTGAGCCTACTGCAGCCGCTAAATGACCTGAATTGTTAAATCCAAGGCTCCATAAACAATTCTTATAGAGATGAATTTATTGCCAACTTGTCAATTTGTTACCTGTTCTACATCAAAATATTACACAAATGTTGGAAAGAGAAGAGGGAAAGCATCTGTTCCTCGACTGAATCTCTGAGTCTATCCTCCAAATTTTCTTTTCTTGCATGTCTTCCCTTCTGCTGCAGTTCTTATGGTACTGTAAAAGAAGCAGAGTTGATCTTCTGAGTTTCTTTCTCTTGTTCACTTTTTCTTATCCTCTAAATCCAGTGTTCACAGTGACCTCTGGAGAATCTGCCCCATCCTCTCCCTTTCTGTAGCATCTCTCTCACTCTCCCATAAAACAAATGCTATCTCCCTTTACATCCTCTGTGTTTTCATATACTTTGAGCCTTTGGCAATTTCTGCTTTGGGTTTGTGGCCTATTGGGTATTAATGGCTACTGTGGTTTAATCACATGAATGCATTTTATCTGATATGTACACTGGTTTTTGCCTTACTGCAGCAGATTAAAAAAAAAAAAAAAAAAAAAACTTCCAAAGACGTGATAGCAAAAATGAGTAATTCAGGAAAAAAGATACAGGAAATAAACTTGAAGAGTATTTCTGAGACCCATTACATCACAATATATAGGTAGTAACTTTCCTAACTCTTAGTGAATTAAAAGTGCAATTGTTTCACTGGTTGCTTTTTTCCATTCAGTTCCTCCACCTTAGTTCAAAACTTCATTGTTTTGCCTTCATTGTGGCATCAAACTCCAAACTCAGTGTTTCTCTTAGAGCGTTCTGTGGGTCACATGTCTCTGAATCACCTAAAGTGCTAATTAAAATTGTTGATACCTGCAGTCAGCTCCACGCCTGCTGAATCAAAATTTCCTGGGGTGGGGACTGGGATTTATGTAAATAAGCACTCCAACTGACACAAGTTTTATCACTGATTGATTCATTTATCAGTGATAATTGAATCAATGATAATCAGTGATAATCACTGATTGATTACAGGAATCTACTGTTTTCTAGACATTATATCAAGTAAGTCATGCCAAAACAGATATGTTTCCTGTCCTTATAGAGTTTACAGTGTAGTGGCTTATGACAGACATTAAATAAGTTGGCACACAGATACTTATATAAAGGCAATGTGGTGAATACAGGAACAAAAAGACTAAAGTGTAGAAGTTGGGAAAAGGTCAAACTGCTTTCATAGTCAGAGAATGATTTGAGAAAGTAGTATTTAAATATGAGAACTGAAGGATGGGAAGGTGCTAGCTGGGTGAGGAGTGTGGGGAAATTATTTCAGGGAACAGATCTTAAAACTCTCAGCTTGGAAGACATTTGTTTGAGGAGCTGAAAGTAGGCCAAATTACTGAAGAATTGAGAATGAGGAAGAGAGTTGTGTGAGATAAGTAGAATGATGATAAACAATTTAGCCTGTTAGTAGATTGCCCGGGCAACTATGAGAAGGATGTGTCAGAGGGGGTCACATAAACACAGGTCAAAGGCAGAGACTCAGGTCAACAGCAGAGAACTAACAGTTGCTTGCACTAGAGTGATGGCGTGGGTGCAGACAGATTTGAGATAAATTTAAGAGCTAGAATGACCTAGACTTGGCGTTTTTAGACATGAACAGATTTCTTACCTGGTCCATTGAAGTTATTATTTTGCCATTTAATGAGCTGGTAAAAACTAGGAAACTGACAGCTTATTAAAGGGAAATCCAGAGGTTAGATTTGGACACGTTAAGTTTGAAATAGCCACCTCTTCACCACCCCTCTTTTACCCACCCTTGTATTACTTTCCTCCTTCACTCCTTCTATTCTTTCAGTTTCATATTGCTTGCTCCTGTCTCTGACATCTATGTGTGTCCCTGGGAGATCTCTAGTTTGAGAATTATGACTCTACATTGAACTACTAATAGATTCTAAACAGTACTATGCTCTTGTTCACCTCTTCAGTTTGGCACTTCTGCACCCTTGTCCTAAAATGATTTCAATGCCCTTTTCCATGTGGACAACTTCTAGTCTTTTGAGATCAATTTCAAATATTTCTGCCATGGATTCTACTATGTTCTCCCCAAACAAATATCATCCCTCCTTTGTGACATCATTTTTCTTTAGCTCTAATTTTTGTATAACTTCTATCATATTGTTTTGACATGTTTGGTTCACATGTCTTTTCTTCAATAACCCTATATAACTTGATACTGGGAGCACCCCTTATTAGGTATTCTATAGAGACAGGGATCTCACCATCTTGCCCAAGGTGGTCTCAAACTCCTGGACTCAAAGTATCCTCCTGCCTCAGCCTCCAAAAGTGCTGGGATTACAAGCATGAGCCACTGTGCCTGCCTTCTGCAATCTTCTTATGAAACAAACAACCTTCCAACTCTGAAAGCAGTAATATGAAAGCAAAAAATGAACTAAAATTTGTAAGGAGACTGACAAGAGTATTTACATTGCATAGCAATCCCAAAGTTTTAAAACTCTTCTTTTAGGTATATCACTTTTTCTATAAACTTTCTACTACCTCTAATAGTAGCCACATAGTCCTTTCTCCTTATTTTTCTTCCTTCTCAGAAGCAATTGAGTTTAATTTTCATGCTTGCAGTCCCTCTCTAAATTTCTACATTCATGGTATTTTACTCAAGGAGACAAAAGTTTGACAAAAAATATGAAGCAAAATAAAAATTCTGACTTTAGCTGTAACTTCAAACATCTGCATTTACTTAAGCATAGCTTTGCACAGTGTTATGTGCCATCAAAGAGAAGTGTGTAGTATTATGAAATAGTGTAATGATGATTCATAAACTAGTTTGGCAATTGAGGAAATGCTGACTTTGAGCAGATGACATTCACACTAGATGAGCAGAATGAGTAAGAAATATTTGACAAATCTTGAAAGCAAGATTTTAACAAAGTTAGTTCGATGGAGGCAAATCATTCAGGTAGAGGAAATGGCACCTATGAAGCCCCTACAGTGGCATGAAAATGAAATTTCAAAAACTGAAAGAAGGATAATGTGAATGAAGCTCTAATTTTCAAGGTAGTGCCAAAGGCGAGACTACTTAGAATGACAGAGACGACAGAGACTGTATCACATAGGGCCTTATGGTTCATGTTTAGAATTTGGAATTTTGTTCTAAGAACAAAGGAAGCCACTGAGTTGTATTAAACAGGGAAGAAATTGACAAAATTATATTTGCTTTCTGCAAACCTCATTCTAAGGGTAGTATGGAGAATTGATCAGAGAGGCAAGACTGCCTTTGGGAAAGTTACGAGGCCCTTTCACGATTCCTGGTGAAATATGATAGTGACCTGGAAAAGGATGACGATATTAAAGAAAGATGGCAGATTTAAAACACATTTAGCAGAAAGAATCAACAGGACTTAATGATTAATTGGCTATAAAGGATTAACAAGGTGGACATGACAAGGATAATGATCAGTTTCTATCTTGGGCAGATTGGTGATAATGTGCCATTTATAGAGATTTGTGCCCCGAAGGGGTCATGACTGAAAGGTAAGATAATAGGTTTAGATGGGGTGTGTTTGGTATGAAACACATGTGAATCATTAAATTCATTGAGAAGGCAATTTGAGCTATAGACCTGGCACTAAAGGATGAGGTTTGAGCAGAAGAAATAAATTTTGAAGTCATTAATATAAAAATAGCACCTGGAGGCATAAGAATAGTTGCAATATCTTATAAAGTTTACGTGAGAAGAGAACCTACTATTAATCCATCAGTCATTTGACTTTTAAAAGATGAAGGAGGATAACATAATATGAACATCAAACAATAAACAGGCACACAAACCCCATCTGCTACTCTTCAGGTTCTTTAGGAGAATGATTTGGTAAAGTCATATAGAACTGTTTGTCAAGATCATTTACTACTTGTATCTTATACTGATGACCAAATAAATTTTAAAACTCATCCACTGATATTTGATTTTAATATACATCATGAAACATGGGGTGGAATATAACTCATCATTATGAAATTAGTAACTCGCCAAGGTTTTGGTCAGAGAATCAAGACAGAGCTCAAGACAAAAAGTACTGAGCCAAGAATCAAACTCTAATCAACTGCTGGGGCACTTGTCGCAGTCTCTTGGGATGTAAATGTTCTTGACTCTTAATTGAGAGTTGAAGTTGATTCTAATAAGTGATTCTATGATTAACCATAGGCCACTTAGCTTCAGGGCCCTGGAAACACCTTTGTACCCAGCTACAGAAAATCCGACCCATAACTTTGATCACCTTGGTCAACTCCATGTTGGCTTTAGCTCAGACATCAAGGTTAATCTGTTTATTGCTTCCTGGCTCTGTAAGTAGAAAGCATAGATCACTTGAAGCATCCATGAAGACGAAGTCTGCTTTCACTCCCTCACATTCCAGGCTATGTAGTGACCCCCAGAACAAGTACTTTATTTATTTATTTTTTTAGACGAAGTCTCGCACTGTCGCCCAGGCTGGAGTGCAGTGGTGTGATCTCAGCTCACTGTAACCTCTACCTCTCGGTTCAAATGATTCTTCTGCCTTAGCCTCCTGATTAGCTAGGATTACAGGCGTGTGCCACCATGCCTGGCTAATTTTTGTGTTTTTAGTACAGACAGGGTTTTGGCATGTTGGCCAGGCTATTATCGAGCTCCTGACTTCAAGTGATCTGCCCACTTCGGCCTCCCAAAGTGTTGCAATTACAGGCATGGGCTCTATAAATGAAAGGAACGTTCCACTCTTGTCTCAAGTTTATTGCTTGCTCTTGGGTACCAGGATCCAACTAGATTATCTCTGACATTCGAAGAGCATAGGAAATAAGAAACACCATGTACACAAGTAATATTCTGAGGGGTGAGGTAGATTATAAGGGTATAAACATTTACTGAAAGATTAAGTTGAAAAATAACTATTTCTCCTCCCTGTTTCTCTTAATGCTGCCCTCTGTTATTCACAATTCCCTTGTATCCACCAGAGGGCCACTGAAAAGGTTAAAAAGGAATGAAAAAATAAATAAATAAATAAATAAACAAACAAACTCCTAATGCTTACTAGATAATGATTCCACCTCCGAGACCAAGAAGCAGAAAGCACAGGTGCTTCATAGAGAAGATAATAATTTATTTAGTTATATCTCAACTCTCCTGCTGTTGTTTTGCTATGTGCAAGGAGTACCCACACATACCTTTGAAATGAAGCTTTCTAGCACCCAGAAAAATAGGGCTTGGGTCTCCCTGTATGTTTTTCAGTTTGTCAATTTCACCTTGAAAAATCAGATTTAATTTTAATGGTATTGGCCTATCATAAATATTTTAGGACAGAAATTAAAGTACCTTTAGACTCATCTAGCCCGAACCTCTTGTTTCAAAGGGTGAAGTGGAGACAGAGAGGTGAGGTAATTTGTCCAAAAGGCACATATAGCTGGCTAATAGCAGGGCTGCAACTAGAATACAGTCCTGTGAACTTTCTATTATAATGCATAACTCAGGATGGCTGTAAGATCACCAAACATAAAGCATTATAAGTTTTTGCTTGATGTTGAAAAATTGCTGAAAGGAGAACAATGAGCAATAGTTTGAAAACATACAGTTCCCCAAGTGTACAATATGGATAATGTCAACTTGGTACAGTTAACATAACCTTAGACTTTTCCTCGAGTTTAAAGTAAAAAATCAGCATGCACTTCTGAGGGCTATTGACTGGAGGATGAAGATAAGATAATCTTATGTAGGAAATTTTATCTTTGAAATTAACTACATTTTACTTACTGGGTAAATAAAAGTGGGTACATAGAAGAAAATAAAAGACTTATTGTTTGGACTTTTTGAATAGTAGACATTTTAATACCTTTTGTTCTCTGTGTGATTTTTAATATTACTTTTTATTTTAGTGTGAGCTAACATTAGTCACACCTGAAAGAACATTCTGAATTATCTTGAGGACATTTATGCAAATGGTAGAAATAAAATACAAATAGTTTCCTAAGATGTGCATAGGCTGTGCTCAGATTATTTTCTCAGCAGTCCTAAATTCTGCTGCTTTTTCCCTTTCCTGTCTTCCATAACCGCTGTCTTCTCTTCCTTTTCCTTCTCCTTTCTCTTTCCTATGAATACATGTACACAAATTCAGAAGTAATACCTAGAGAACTTTATGAAGGTAGGATCTGGGGACTCCTTAGGGAAGATTTATAGATCTCAAAATTTAATCAGAAGTATTGTTTTCACTTTAACCAGCAATCTGGGTCTAGATAAGAGGTTGGAAAACCATAGGCTATGAAACCAGCTGCTCCCCTATTTTGCTCCCTCTCTTGGAAGGGAACAATATTGAAAGCAGGCCAATGAACAACCCTACAATAGCCTCTAAGCTGTCCAAGTGAAAGGAAAAGTTTCATTTTAAATAAAAAGCTAGAAATGATAAGCTTAGTGAAGAAAGTATGTCAAAAGCTGAGATAGGCCAAAAGCTAGGCTTCTTGTGACAAACAGCCAAGGTATGAATGCAAAGGAAAATGTTTTGAAGGAAATTAAAAGTGTTACTCTAGTGAACACATGAATGATAAGAAAGTGAAATAGATTTATGGCTATGTGGAGAAAGTTTTAGTGGTCTGGGCAAAACATCAAACCAGCCACAATATTCCCTTAAGCCAAATTCTAATCCAGAGCAAGGCTCTAATTCTTTTCCATTCTATGAAGTCTAAGAGAGGTGAGAAAACTGCAGAAGAAAAGGCCAAAGCTAGTACAAATTTGTTCATGAGGTTAAAAGTAGGAAGCTGTCTCCGTAACACAAAAGTTCAATGTTCAGAAGGACAAATATAGCATGTTCTCACACATACGTGAGAGCTACAAAAGTACATTTTGTGAAGACAGAGAGTAGACTGATGGTTATCAGAGCCCAGGAAGGGTAGGTTAGAGAAGGTGATGAAGAGAGGTTGCTTAATGGGTACAAGTATAGAGTTAGATAAAAGAAACAAGACCTAGTGTTTGATAGATCATCTATCAAATAGACTATAGTTAACAATAATCTAATGTACATTTCAAAATAGAAAAGAATAATTTGAATGTTTCTAACATCAATAAAAGATAAATATTTAAGGTGAGGGATATCACAATTACCCTGAGTTGATCTTTGCATATTATATTAATATATCAAATTATCACATGTACCCCCAAAGTATGTACATCCATTATGTATTAATATAAAAGTGCAAGGTGAAGCAGCAAGTGCTGCTGTAAAAGCTGCAACAAATTATTCAGAAGATCTAGTTAAGATAATTAATGAAGGTGGCTACACTACACAAGATTTTCAATGTAGACAAAGTAGCCTTCTGTTGGAAGAAAGTGCCATCTAGGACTTTCAGAGCTAAAGAAAAGAAGCCAATGTGTGGCTTCAAAGCTTCAAAGGACAGGCTTTGTTAGTGGGCAATGCAGCTGGTGACTTTAAGTTGAAGCCAATGCTCACTAACCATTTTGAATATCCCAGGGCCCTTAGCAGGTACACTAAATCTGCTCTGCTTGTGCTCTGTCAAAGAAACAATAAAGCTTGGATGCCAGCATATCTATTTACAGCATGATTTACTGAATATTTTAAGCCCACTGTTGAGATCTACTGCTCACAGAAAAAAATCTCTTTCAAAATATTACTGCTCTTGACAATGCACCTGGTCCCCCAAAAGCTCTGGTGGAGATGTTCAATGAGATTAATTTGTTTTTCATGCCTGCTACTATAATATCTATTCTGCAGTCCATGTATCAAGAAGTAATTTTAACTTTCAAATCCAATTATTTAAAAAATACATTTCAGAAGGCCTTTGCTGCCACAGGTAATGATTACTCACATGGAATCACTACTTTCCTCAACAAAGTAAATTGAAAATCTGGAGGCTGGGATAGCAGGGGTCTGCTGTGAGGAGTTCTGCATTTGTGCTGCCAGGAGCTTTGACTCCATGCCTTGTGCGGTGTGACTTTAACTTGAAGAAAGAAAGAAGATAGAAATGACATTCCTAGGAATCCAGAGTCAAATTACTGATTATTCAGCAATATAGGCAGCCCTCAAAGGTGATCTTGTTCCCATTTTGTAAGCAAGGAAACTGATGCAAATAGAAGGAGTTGTCAGACATCCTCTCAGGTTGGTGCCCCTCAAGGCCAGAGATCCCAGAAGGAGCAGGCACCCATCTTTGCTGTTCTCCAGGCTCCTTGAGTGACATCTCCAGGTGTGGGAGTGAATTCGAGGAATAGGGCATGAAGTGAACCCCCAGCAAACCACAGCAGCCCTACAGAAGAGGGACCTAACCATTGAAAGAAAAAAAAAAAAACAGCAAAAAATAACCAACAACAACAAAAAGTCCCCACAAGAGCCCCACCCAAGGGTCAGCAGGCTCATAGATCAAAACTGGACAAACTCATGAAGCTGAGAAAGAATCAACGAAAAAAAATGCTGAAAACCCAAAAGGCCAGAGTGCCTCTTCTCCTCCAAACAATTGCAATGCCTCTCTAGCAAGTGTGTAGAGCTGGACAGAGGATGAGATGGATGAATTGACAGAAGTAGGCTTCAGAATATGGGTAATAAAAAACTGCTGAGCTAAAACAGCATGTTCTAACCCAATGCAAAGAAGCTAAGAACTTTGATAACAGGTTAGGGGAGCTGCTAACTAGAATAGCCAGTTTAGAGAGGAACATAAATGACCTGAGCAGAGCAGAGAAACACAGCACATGAACTTCATGAAGCATACAAAAGTATCAATAGCCAAATCTACCAAGTGGAAGAAAGGATATCAGAGTTTGAACACCATCTTGCTGAAATAGGCATGCAGACAAGATTAGAGAAAAAAGAATGAAAAGGAACGAACAAAGCCTCCAAGAAATATGGGGCTAGGTAAAAAACCGAACCTATGACTGGAGTACCTAAAGGAGACAGGGAGAAAGGTAACAAGCTGGAAAACACACTTCAGGATATTATCCAGGAGAACTTCCCCAACCTACCAAGACAGACCAATATGCAAATTCAGGAAATATAGAGAACATCACTAAGATATTCCATGAGAAATTCAACCCAAGACCCATAATCATCAGATTCTCCAAGGTCGAAATGAAGGAAAAAAGTGTTAACAGCAGCTAGAGAGAAAAGCCAGGTCACCTACAAAGGGAAGCCCCTCAGACTAACAGCATACCTCTCAGCAAAAACCCTACAAGCCAGAAGAGAGTGGGGGCCAATATTCAACATTCTAAAGAAATGAATTTTCAACCTACAATTTCATATCCAGCCAAACTAAGCTTCATAAGTGAAAGCAAAGTAAAATCTTTTCCAGACAAGCAAATCCCAAGGAATTTTGTCACCAACAGGCCTGCTTTGCAAGAGCTCCTGAGGGAAGTACTAAATATGGAAAGGAAAAACCAGTACCAGTCACTGCAAAAACACAACAAAATATAAAGACCAATGACACTATGCAACAACTAGTATGCAAAATAAGTACCTAGCATCATTAAGATAGGATCAAATTTATGCATAATAATACTAACCTTAAATGTAAATGAGCTAAATACCATAATTAAAAGACACAGACTGGCAAATTGAATAATGAGTCAAGACCCATCAGTGTGCTGTATTCAGGAGACCCATCTCATGTGCAAAGACGCACATAGGATCAAAATAAAGGGATGGAGGAATATTTACCAAGCAAATGGAAAGCAAAAAAAAAGACAAAGATGGGCATTACATAATGGTAAGGGGATCAATTCAACTAAAAAGCTAACTATCCTAAGTATATATACACTCAATACAGGAGCACCCAGATTCATAAAATAAGCTCTTAGAGACCTACAAAGAGACTTAGACTCCTACACAATAATGGTGGGAGACTTTAACACCCTACTGTCAATATTAGGCATATCAATAAGACAGAAAGTTAACAAGGATTTTCAGGACTTGAACTCAGCTCTGGATCAAGTGGACCTAATAGACATCTACAGAACTCTCCACCCCAAATCAACAGAATATACATTCTTTTCAGTGCCACATGGCACTTGATTCGAAAATTGACCACTCTTAAGCAAATGCAAAAGAACTCTTCAGCAAATGCAAAAGAAATGAAATCATAACAAACAGTCTCTTAGAATACAGTGCAAACAAATTAGAACTCAGAATTAAGAAACTCACTAAAAACCACACAATTACATGGAAATTGAACAACCTGCTCCAGAATGACTCCTGGGTAAATAATGAAATTAAGGCAAAAACCAAGTTCTTTGAAAACAGTGAGAACAAAGAGACAATGTACCAAAATCTCTGGGACACAGCTAAAGCAGTATTGAGGAAATTTATGGCACTAAATTCCCACATCAGAAAACTAGACAGATCTCAAATAGACACCTTAACATGACAATTAAAAGAGTTAGAGAAGCAAGAGCAAACTAATCTAAAAGCTAGCCGAAGACAAGAAATAACTAAGATCAGAGCAGAATTGAAGGAGATAAAGACATGAGAAATCCTCCACAAAATCAATGAATCCAGGAGCTGGTTTTTTGAAATTAAATAAATAAATAAATAACAAAATAGATAGACCCCTAGCTAGACTAATAAAGAAGAAAAGAGAACAACAAAAAATGGTAAAGGGGATATCATCACTGACCCTACAGAAATACAAACTATCATCAAAGAATACTACAAACACCTCTATGCAAATAAACTAGAAAATCTAGAAGAAATGGATAAATCTCTGGACACATACACCCTCCCAAGACTAAACCAGGAAGAAGTCAAATCCCTGAATAGACCAATAACAAGTTCTGAAATTAAGGCAGTAATTAATAGCCTAGCAACCAAAAAAAAGCCCAGGACCACACGGATTCACAGCCAAATTCTA